>NC_140175.1:416803-444303 GCF_963971535.1 Notolepis coatsorum | reverse complement strand
TATTGTTTAAAATAAAACGCTAAATACTATTATTCTGTGTGTCATGTTTCCAAATAAGATTGTTCACAACGGGAAATGCTGTATACGTTCGGTGATCAATCTAGCTCTCAGTGAAGTCTCTCAGAGTTTGCTCGGGTTAGTCCACTTTTCCACATTTCATGGCGGTGTTCCATTACCGTATATGGTTAATCGGGGCGGTTCTGGTATGCAAATACTTAAAACAGTGCACGAGCTCAACCGTAGGATCAAAGTCATATTTATCATGACAGGTGTGCGTAGGACCTGTGTACGCACGTGTGATAAATCCCGTTTTTTTTGTGCGTGCACACATTCTAAATTCTGTGCTCACGTGTGGAAATAGAAGGTTTTCTAAGTGAACTTGATAAATGAGGGCCCAGGTCTTTGGGAGAGAGGTAGGGCTTCACTTTGGTCAAGAGCCTCAACTGAATAAAGGAGCCTTTTACTACAAACCCAATTTGTCTGTCAAATTTAAAATCACTATCGAAAGTGACACCAAGGCTTTTGATAAAAGAGCGTTTTTTGGCATCGATGGGCCCTAAAACACCAGCAGAGTTTTTTTAAACAGTCCAGATACCCAAACACAATAACCTCTGTCTCACCGTCATTAAGATTGAGGAAGTTTAGGTCCATCCAAGTCTTAATGTCCGTAAGAGCAGCTAGCAGAGGCTCAAGACTTTACTTTTAAAGGAATGTAGATTTGGACATCATCTGCATAGCAATGAAAAGAGACATTATGTTTACATAAAATAGAACCTAAGGGCAGCATATATAAAGAGAATAATAAAGGGCCTAAGATGGAGCCTTGGGGAACACCACAGGTGGGAGGGGCCTCATTTGAGGAGAATTCAGCCAGATGGACAGAGAAACTTTTATCAGTCAGGTACGACTGAATTAACATAAGGGCAGCACCTCTGATGACAACACACTGTTCTAGGCGAGATAAAAGGGTCTTATGATCCACCGTATCAAAGGCAGCGGTCAAATCCAAGAGGGCAACACACCCAGAGTCCACAGTTAAAACAAGATCATTGAACATTCTTAAAGGAGCAGTGTCAGTGCTATGACGAGGTCTAAAACCAGACTGAAACTTATCATAGACGTCATTTTCTCTAGAAAAGATTGCAGCCGGATAGAGAGACTACTCTCTCCAACACTTTGGACAGAAAGGGCAGTTTAGAGATGGACCTGACGTTTGAGAGAACAGAAGCGTCCAGATAAGGTGTTTTGATTAGTGGCTGCACTATTAATACAATAGCATGTTTAAAAGGAGCTGTAAAAATGCCTGAACTAAAACAGGCTCATGCACCAAAACAAGGATACAGGCCAACTGAGGCAAAAGCCTCTTTTAAAAGGCGAGAGGGAACACTGTCAGAGAGGCAGTTAGTGGGGGGGGGGGTCACAAACAACATCAGACAGTGAGGACAAGGATATGGGTGGAACAGAGGGGTCGGGGGCAGCAAGAGGGGGTACAGACAGAGGGGTCGGGGGCAGCAAGAGGGGGTACAGACCGAGGGGTGGGGGGCAGCAAGAGGGGGTACAGACCGAGGGGTCAGGGGCAGCAAGAGGGGGTGCAGACAGAGGGGTCAGGGGGCAGCAAGAGGGGGTACAGACCGAGGGGTCGGGGGCAGCAAGAGGGGGTACAGACCGAGGGGTCAGGGGGCAGCAAGAGGGGGTGCAGACAGAGGGGTCGGGGGCAGCAAGAGGGGGTGCAGACCGAGGGGTCAGGGCAGCAAGAGGGGGTACAGACCGAGGGGTGGGGGGCAGCAAGAGGGGGTATAGACCGAGGGGTCGGGGGCAGCAAGAGGGGGTACAGACCGAGGGGTCAGGGCAGCAAGAGGGGGTACAGACCGAGGGGTGGGGGGCAGCAAGAGGGGGTATAGACCGAGGGGTCGGGGGCAGCAAGAGGGGGTACAGACCGAGGGGTCGGGGGGCAGCAAGAGGGGGTGCAGACCGAGGGGTCGGGGGCAGCAAGAGGGGGTACAGACCGAGGGGTGGGGGGCAGCAAGAGGGGGTGCAGACCGAGGGGTCGGGGGCAGCAAGAGGGGGTACAGACCGAGGGGTCGGGGGGCAGCAAGAGGGGGTGCAGACCGAGGGGTCGGGGGCAGCAAGAGGGGGTACAGACCGAGGGGTCGGGGGCAGCAGGAGGGGGTACAGACCGAGGGGTCGGGGGCAGCAAGAGGGGGTACAGACCGAGGGGTCGGGGGCAGCAAGAGGGGGTACAGAAAGAGGGGTCAGGGGCAGCAAGAGGGGGTACAGACCGAGGGGTCGGGGGCAGCAAGAGGGGGTGCAGACCGAGGGGTCAGGGGCAGCAAGAGGGGGTGCAGACCGAGGGGTCAGGGGCAGCAAGAGGGGGTACAGACCGAGGGGTCAGGGGCAGCAAGAGGGGGTACAGAAAGAGAGAGCAGGCGATGGTACAACAGGGGCAGGAGGAACAGTATCGTGAGGGTTTACAAGAGAGCCAAGAGTATTAAATAGAACCCTGGGTTTACTAATATTCTTAGAGATAAGATTGGGGATATACTCCGTTTTAGCAGCCTTCACGGCTCTCTGATACTCCATTAGACCAGTGGTTCCCAAAGTCGGGGTCGCGACCCAAGGGTGGGCCGCGAGCAGCCACGGGAGGGCCGCGAGATGATAAAAAAAATAAAAAATAAAAAATAAATCAATCAATCAATTTTTTTTTTTTTGTCAGGCCACTGAACTTAGAAGCAGGCCAGGACAGTGTTTCTAGTTGTATTCTAAAATTCTATTCTATTGTATTCTAAAATGTGACTATATGGTTTTATATTAACTTAATAAATAAACAAAAACGAAAAATCTACTTATTTCAACGAACATTTCAAACTAAATAACAGATTATGCACATAAAACGCTGAAAACAACCGAAGCAACAATAGTATTTTAATGAGGCTATTATTATTATTATTATCATTATTTTGCAACAAGTTAGCCCTCTCATAAATAGCACATATAAATGAATAACTAACTTGAACTAACTTAATAGGATTGAAGTGATATTTGGCTTAAAAAATCGGTCGCATGGGGGACATTTTTTTACAAAAAAGCCTGACGATGTGCATTGGGCCGCAGCTCTCTGACGCCTTATTTTCTGGGTCCCGGCCTGAAAAGTTTGGGAACCCCTGCATTAGACAGTCCTGTAGAATCCCAAACGAGACATGCAACTTGTCCTTCTTCCACTTTCTCTCAGCGCGCCTGCATGAGCGTCACACGGATAACATTATTTATCCATGGTTCTGAAGGAGCCCTGGGGTGTTTGCTCCTCAAAGGGGCGATAGAGTCTAGGATGCTGGTGCAGGTGGAGTTAAAAAGAGGAACAAGCTCCTCTACACTAAGGGCATTAAACCCATCCACACTAGAGAGCACAAAGTCATTAAAAGCTGTATGAAATTGCAGCGCGGTGTCTGTGTTTATAGCAGGGTGTGCAGGCGGACGAGTGGCAGCTACAGAGCATGGGACGACGGCAGACAATAAAACAGGCATGTGATCAGAAATACAAGCACTATCACGTGTTTTCTTTAACCCAGACGCTCAGACCGTGAGACAGCACTAGGTCTAGTGTGTGTCCCTTTCCGTGCGTTGTTGGACCAGAGACCCACTGAGAGATGGAAGGAGTCAATCAGAGACAAGAAGCTTCTATCCCCAGGCCATCAGGCTGCTAAACGAACAATGAATGAACACTACACAACAACAACCACCAAACGCACATAGCACACACATCCACATGCACACACTCACTTTAAACAAACACACTGTAGCACCCACTCCACACACTTATAGCACACACCCACTTTAAACAAACACACTGTAGCACCCACTCCCCACACTTTATATTTATGGATGAAGGATTGCACTACAACTCGTACACCTTACTGTAAATTTTACCTAAATTGTACCTCATCCCATTTCTGCTTTGCACTATATAGTACTGTACATTAGTACACTGCATAGTATTGTATATTATATGGTAACTCAGAACATTGTACATATGTCTATACCGAACACTGTGACCTCATTTTCTTCTTCTAAACTACATGTTATGTTATGTTATTTGATACTATCTTGTCTAGCACAGTCTCTGGAGCGTAACAGTAAGAAGCATTTTGTATGAAAGTATTCTGTACTTCTGTATGACAACTATTAAAGAAACTTGAAACTTGAACTTGAAACTTTTATTAACCAGAGGACTGGATTCACAACAAACATGAATGTTCATATCACCAGTAATAAAAAAAATTATCGAAATCCACCATAGTTTCAGACAGAAAGTTCTCAAAAATCTAGGACCTAAAGGAGTTTTATGATATACCTGGCGAATAGTTTTTCCTTTACCTACAACTAAGGTCACCGCTCAGGCGTTGCACCCACACCCTTTTGTCGGGCTTATCGGAGACAGGACAACCACAAGAGGGTTTGTCTCAGACCTTTATACACGTTTAATCAAACCCACATATATAAAATGTACATTAGATACAGTCTGGCGAGGGGACGTCCCAGAGTTAGACCCTGAGTTTGACTGGGACGACGTTTGGACAAATGCTATATTAGCCTCCCACAACCCTAATCACCAATTAAATTCCTTTTAATTATATCGTATCTCACTCCTAGGAAGCTGTTTGCTATGGGGCTGGTGACCGACTCCCGGTGCACTTTATGCTCTGAGAGCCACCGGCACGTATCTGCACATGGTCTGGGAGTGCCCACCAGTAGCTAATTTCTGGAAATCTATAGCAACTAGACTCTTGGGCATCTGTAACATATCGATTCCACTCACGGCAGCAACATTACTTCTAAACGATATATCTTTATTACCAACATCCATACAACAGAAAATAATTATTTTAGCAGGCGTTACAGCAGCCAAGAAACGTATCGCTATGAGATGGAAAGAACCTGAGAATCTCACGGTAATTCACTGGTCCCTGACACTGCTGGACGTTATGTATTTGGAGATGTCGACTGCTCGGGTGGTTGGGGTGGGACAGGGTTAGGGTTAGGTGGTTGGGTGGGACAGGGTTAGGTGGTTGGGGTGGGACAGGGTTAGGTGGTTGGGGTGGGACAGGGTTAGGGTTAGGTGGTTGGGTGGGACAGGGTTAGGTGGTTGGGGTGGGACAGGGTTAGGTGGTTGGGGTGGGACAGGGTTAGGGTTAGGTGGTTGGGGTGGGACAGGGTTAGGGTTAGGTGGTTGGGGTGGGACAGGGTTAGGGTTAGGTGGTTGGGGTGGGACAGGGTTAGGGTTAGGTGGTTGGGGTGGGACAGGGTTAGGGTTAGGTGGTTGGGGTGGGACAGGGTTAGGGTTAGGTGGTTGGGGTGGGACAGGGTTAGGGTTAGGTGGTTGGGGTGGGACAGGGTTAGGGTTAGGTGGTTGGGGTGGGACAGGGTTAGGGTTAGGTGGTTGGGTGGGACAGGGTTAGGTGGTTGGGGTGGGACAGGGTTAGGGTTAGGTGGTTGGGGTGGGACAGGGTTAGGGTTAGGTGGTTGGGTGGGACAGGGTTAGGTGGTTGGGGTGGGACAGGGTTAGGGTTAGGTGGTTGGGGTGGGACAGGGTTAGGGTTAGGTGGGTGGGGTGGGACAGGGTTAGGGTTAGGTGGTTGGGGTGGGTGGGACAGGGACAGGGTTAGGGTTAGGTGGTTGGGGTGGGACAGGGTTAGGGTTAGGTGGTTGGGTGGGACAGGGTTAGGTGGTTGGGGTGGGACAGGGTTAGGGTTAGGTGGTTGGGTGGGACAGGGTTAGGTGGTTGGGGTGGGACAGGGTTAGGGTTAGGTGGTTGGGGTGGGACAGGGTTAGGGTTAGGTGGTTGGGGTGGGACAGGGTTAGGGTTAGGTGGTTGGGGTGGGACAGGGTTAGGTGGTTGGGGTGGGACAGGGTTAGGGTTAGGTGGTTGGGGTGGGACAGGGTTAGGGTTAGGTGGTTGGGGTGGGACAGGGTTAGGGTTAGGTGGTTGGGGTGGGACAGGGTTAGGGTTAGGTGGTTGGGGTGGGACAGGGTTAGGTGGTTGGGGTGGGACAGGGTCAGGGTTAGGTGGTTGGGGTGGGACACAGGCGGTTATTGAAATGTGAACCGCGGCGGCCGAGGTGGTCAAAGGCTCCATGTAGCGGCGGAGTGGGGGGGGGGGGGGTGTTGGTCCTGGAGAATCTGGCGGTATTGGGGGGGGGGGGTTTGTCTAATGCCTAATGTCCTTTGTGTTTGTGGTGTGTGTTTTTTGTTTTTATTTTGTATATTTGTATTTTGTATTTATTAGGTAAGTTTAGATCTGTATTTCCTATTTCTTATTGTTTTGTCATTATTATTATTATTATTATTATTATTATTATTATTATTGTTGTTACTGTTGATGTTGACATTGTCTTTTTTATTAAAAAAAATTGTTTATTATGTTTTTGGTAGATTTGTATTAGTTTATTGGACAAGTCCGGCAGAGAGGAAGGATGGGAGGAGAGAGACGGGGGAAGACATTCGGCAAAGGTCGCCGGGTCCGGGAGTCGAACCCGGGACGGCCGCGTTGCACTGCAGTGCGTTACGTGGTGCGCCACCCTGGTGCCCCTTGTTGTTGTTGTTGTTGTTGTTGTTGTTAAACATTTAAAATAAAAAATATTTATCAAAAAAAAGAAAAAAGTTCTCAAAATTCTGGATACAATTCTTATTGTATTTGGGTGGACGATATATATACGACCTGGGTGGACGATATATATACGACCTGGGTGGACGATATATATACGACCTGGGTGGACGATATATATATACGACCTGGGTGGACGATATATATATACGACCTGGGTGGACGATATATATATACGACCTGGGTGGACGATATATATACGACCTGGGTGGACGATATATATACGACCTGGGTGGACGATATATATACGACCTGGGTGGACGATATATATACGACCTGGGTGGGCGATATATATACGACCTGGGTGGACGATATATATACGACCTGGGTGGACGATATATATACGACCTGGGTGGACGATATATATACGACCTGGGTGGACGATATATATACGACCTGGGTGGACGATATATATACGACCTGGGTGGACGATATATATACGACCTGGGTGGACGATATATATACGACCTGGGTGGACGATATATATACGACCGCACACAGCAGGGGAGGAGAGGAACTCAATTCAAAGAGCTGCAGTTCCATGGGGCGCTGAGAAATGTACAGCCTACATGAAGACAGAAGTAATAACAGTGAGTGACCGTGCGTTAAGTTTCCCTCCAGACACAAAGCAACACTGACCTCCTGCGTGGAGCCTGGCGGGCGGAGAGTGGAGTGGGTTCCTTCAGGTTCTGACCCGGTTCCTTCAGGTTCTGTGAGACCCGGTTCCTTCTGGTTCTGTGACCCGGTTCCTTCTGGTTCTGTGACCCGGTTCCTTCTGGTTCTGTGAGACCCGGTTCCTTCTGGACCTGCGGAGGCAACGAGGAGGAGACGTCATAAAGAGGATCATGTTATTATTCCTGCTGACCTGTTGTACAGAACCTTCCTGCTGACTTGTTGTACAGAACCTTCCTGCTGACTTGTTGTACAGAACCTTCCTGCTGACTTGTCGTACAGAACCTTCCTGCTGACTTGTAGTACAGAACCTTCCTGCTGACCTGTTGTACAGAACCTTCCTGCTGACTTGTTGTACAGAACCTTCCTGCTGACCTGTTGTACAGAACCTTCCTGCTGACTTGTAGTACAGAACCTTCCTGCTGACTTGTAGTACAGAACCTTCCTGCTGACTTGTAGTACAGAACCTTCCTGCTGACTTGTTGTACAGAACCTTCCTGCTGACTTGTTGTACAGAACCTTCCTGCTGACTTGTTGTACAGAACCTTCCTGCTGACTTGTAGTACAGAACCTTCCTGCTGACTTGTTGTACAGAACCTTCCTGCTGACCTGTTGTACAGAACCTTCCTGCTGACTTGTTGTACAGAACCTTCCTGCTGACTTGTTGTACAGAACCTTCCTGCTGACCTGTTGTACAGAACCTTCCTGCTGACTTGTTGTACAGAACCTTCCTGCTGACCTGTTGTACAGAACCTTCCTGCTGACTTGTTGTACAGAACCTTCCTGCTGACCTGTTGTACAGAACCTTCCTGCTGACTTGTTGTACAGAACCTTCCTGCTGACCTGTTGTACAGAACCTTCCTGCTGACCTGTTGTACAGAACCTTCCTGCTGACCTGTTGTACAGAACCTTCCTGCTGACTTGTTGTACAGAACCTTCCTGCTGACCTGTTGTACAGAACCTTCCTGCTGACTTGTCGTACAGAACCTTCCTGCTGACTTGTTGTACAGAACCTTCCTGCTGACCTGTTGTACAGAACCTTCCTGCTGACTTGTCGTACAGAACCTTCCTGCTGACTTGTTGTACAGAACCTTCCTGCTGACTTGTTGTACAGAACCTTCCTGCTGACCTGTTGTACAGAACCTTCCTGCTGACTTGTCGTACAGAACCTGTAAGTCGCTTTATATAAAAGCGTTGAGCTAAATGTAAATGTAAATATATATGCCGTCTACGAGAGAAACAAACCCATAAATAAAGAAATGCCATGAAGATATTCTTTAAAACTCCATTGTGGCAAGGAGCTATCACTCCACGTCTTCAAAGCTAGCTAATGAAAACACAATAGGAGTGTTGATATGCAGACTGATATGCCCCCCCCCCCTCCCCCCCTCCCCCGCAGCCAGCCAGCCTGTAGATCATCCACTAATGGCCGACTCTTTCCCCCTCAGTCAGCAGTATTCAGGTATTGTCTCGAGACAGAAGCCCCTCGGCTACGCTAATGGCCCCTTTCAATAGCCGTGGTTCTAAAGGCACATAGGACCATAAAACCTTCAGCTGCCTTCGGGAAAGAGCCAAACAAAGTCCCCTCCCTCCTCCCACCAACAGAAGACTGTCCTGGGATCAGCTGACTGTCGGCAGAAGGAGGGACACAACTAGCGCATCGTCATGCCTATTAAAAAAGAGTGGATCTTTTGGGAAGCCATTGTGAAAGGAAGCTCAGATAAAAAGGTTTCCACTCCTGGATTCATTATTTCTGAGTAATAAACTGTAGGTTTACTGGATCCAACCTGTTACCCTCCCGGTTCAGTGTCGACTCGGGGCCATCGGAAACAAAATGATTGAGACAGAATCCATTTCCTCTCGACTGTTCCACACAGTCTTACTGACACACAGTGTGAGGACTTAAGAAAAGCTAGAATTCATTTTCCCCGTTGATATGAAAAGGTAAATAAAATAAATCCTGTGTTGAGGAGCAAGGAGAAAGAAGAAAGGAGAAAGGAGAAAGGAGAAAGGAGAAAGGAGAAAGAAGAAAGAAGAAAGAAGAAAGGAGAAAGGAGAAAGAAGAAAGGAGAAAGAAGAAAGAAGAAAGGAGAAAGGAGCAAGGAGCCAGGAGAAAGGAGAAAGGAGAAAGAAGAAAGGAGAAAGGAGAAAGGAGCAAGGAGAAAGGAGCAAGGAGAAAGAAGCAAGGAGAAAGAAGAAAGAAGAAAGGAGAAAGGAGAAAGGAGAAAGGAGAAAGGAGAAAGGAGCCGGGAGAAAGGAGAAAGGAGAAAGGAGAAAGGAGCCAGGAGCCGGGAGAAAGGAGAAAGGAGAAAGGAGAAAGAAGAAAGGAGAAAGGAGAAAGGAGAAAGGAGAAAGGAGAAAGAAGAAAGGAGAAAGGAGAAAGGAGAAAGGAGAAAGGAGAAAGAAGAAAGGAGCAAGGAGAAATGAGAAAGAAGAAAGGAGAAAGGAGAAAGGAGAAAGGAGAAAGGAGCAAGGAGAAAGAAGAAAGGAGAAAGGAGAAAGAAGAAAGGAGAAAGGAGCAAGGAGAAAGAAGAAAGGAGAAAGGAGAAAGGAGAAAGGAGAAAGTAGAAAAGAGAAAGGATTACTATCTGGTCCAGCTGCTCCTGTGATCACGTTTAACCAATAACAGCTCCCAGCCAATCAGATGACTGCTCCACCCGTCTGGTTTATCAATAGAGGGGCCTCAGGGGGACGTGGGGGCCTTTTAGAACCCCCCCCCCCCCCCCCCCGCCCCCCACTGTGACATCACCACCATGAGCCTGGGCCACAGGTGCAGTCTGGACTGATTGTCTGGAGGGCCTTTTACTTTTTCCACCATCAACTTGAGGTTTTGTGGAACTTGACACTCAGAGCACGAGAGGAAGGTCTTTGTTTCAGTGAACGACGTCCAAGTGATCAACTACAAGCCATCAGGGCTACTGGGAACGTCTGACCACCCCCACCCCCACCCCCTCCTGATAGACAGTCTCCTCCCCACCACATGTATATATTCTCTCCCCGCCGTATATGTATGTTTCTCTGCCACCCACCCACCCCCTCCTAATGTACAGTCTCCACCCCACTGCATGTATATTTCTCTCCCACCCACCCACCCCCTCCTAATGTACAGTCTCCACCCCACCGTATGTATATTTCTCTCCCACCCACCCCCTCCCTCCTAATGTACAGTCTCCTCCCCACCGTATGTATATCTCTCTCCCACCCACCCCCCCCCTCCTAATGTACAGTCTCCACCCCACCGTATGTATATCTCTCTCCCACCCACCCACCCCCTCCTAATGTACAGTCTCCACCCCACCGTATGTATATCTCTCTCCCACCCACCCACCCCCTCCAAATGTACAGTCTCCACCCCACCGTATGTATGTTTCTCTCCCACCCACCCACCCCCTCCTAATGTACAGTCCCCTCCCCACCGTATGTATATACTCTGTCAGGATCTAGGGGTAACAGTACTGTATATTTGAATACCGTATATGTCACAAATGTATCAGTACTAAATACCTGTATGTCCCTATGCCATAAATGGCATGTATGTTGAGTATGTCTTAAATGTCTATATGAATTGAAAATGGGGGACCCTGATGTAAACAAGACGAAAGTCTTTCTCTGGTCTGCATCCCCTTAACAATTGTGTGTATTGAGCCGTACTGTATTGTACCCATTCTGCAATCTGTTAAATAAAGTTGTCATTCATTCATTCATTCAAGTGTGTCTGACTCTGAACCACCAACACCTGCACAGACTACGTGCATTAGGGCACCTATCGTGCCAGTTAGGGCATCTATCGTACCGTACTGTTCGAATTTAAGGCTTATTTGTTGCCTGTCGATAGCGACAAAATCCGACAAAATCCGTTCAGCGGTTCTCGAGTTACATGCCGGTATTTCAGGCTTGTGCAAAGTACACGGTATTGCGCAAAATACCACTCCTGCAGTAGTTCCGTCAATCTAGATCCGATCTCGAAAATGATTGTGGATCGTTGTAGCCAATGAGTGTGGCTTCCAATGATACCCCATGTGGGGATGTGTGAATCAGGGATCTAGGTGAACAACTAAATTCTTTAACAGGAAGCCAAATGAATTGAAGTCTATGAGAAAACTGAGTTTTTCTTTGTACACAGTTTACCAAAATCACTCCTAATCACTCATTTCTGAATGGATCAAATTTGGATATGTACTACATAAGGCCTCAGGCTATGGCTCCGTCTGGATTTGTAAGCCGTACCACCTTCTGGGGAAATACTACCTCTGGACTACTAACTACTACAGAAAAACTTGAGTAACAAGTTTTTTTACAACTCAAGTTCAGACCTATGTTACTCTATTACGTTAGCACTAAAAGTGAATATTTCTTCTGGAATCAGAAACTTCAGAATATCATCGTTCAAAAGAGCCCAGGCTCATGCATGTGCTATAAGTATAAAGTATGTTGTTTTGGTTTGCAAAAAAAGTATGCAGTCCTCAAAAACGAAAACGAAAATGGCCAGGAGACTCATTGCAGGTTAACAGGTTAACACAGACATCACGACCGTACTGTTCAATGTTCATTCAGCCAAACTGATACAGTAATGTCTGTTGGCCGAGGCAGGCTTGGCGCTGGAGGCTTTCAGGGTGTGTGTTTATAAAGTTCACACCAAGGGCAGTGGTGTGTGTGTGTATATGTGTATGTGTATGTGTGTGTGTGTGTGTGTGTGTGTGTGTGTGTGTGTGTGTGTGTGTGTGTGTGTGTGTGTGTGTGTGTGTGTGTAAGGTCAATGGTGGGTCACAGAATCACTTCTGCTATCCATCCATCTCTATCTCATATCTGATGAGAACTAGAGAGAACTAGAGAACTCTCTCTCTCTCTCTCTCTCTCTCTCTCTCTCTCTCTCTCTCTCTCTCTCTCTCTCTCTCTCTCTACAGGACTGCCCGGTAATAAAAACAATAAAAATCTACCAAAAACATTAAAAAATAACTGTGAAACAAATCCTACTCCCCTAAAATAATAAATACATAGCCTACATACATTACTAGTGTAGTGTGGTAGTGAAAGGGTTAACCGTCTGTAGTGTGGTAGTGAAAGGGTTAACCGTCTGTAGTGTGGTAGTGAAAGGGTTAACCGTCTGTAGTGTGGTAGTGAAAGGGTTAACCGTCTGTAGTGTGGTAGTGAAAGGGTTAACCGTCTGTAGTGTGGTAGTGAAAGGTTAACCGTCTGTAGTGTGGTAGTGAAAGGGTTAACCTTCTGTAGTGTGATAGTGAAAGGTTAACCTTCTGTAGTGTGGTAGTGAAAGGTTATCCTTCTGTAGTGTGGTAGTGAAAGTGTTAACCGTCTGTAGTGTGGTAGTGAAAGGGTTAACCGTCTGTAGTGTGGTAGTGAAAGGGTTAACCGTCTGTAGTGTGGTAGTGAAAGGGTTAACCGTCTGTAGTGTGGTAGTGAAAGGGTTAACCGTCTGTAGTGTGGTAGTGAAAGGGTTAACCGTCTGTAGTGTGGTAGTGAAAGGGTTAACCGTCTGTAGTGTGGTAGTGAAAGGTTAACCGTCTGTAGTGTGGTAGTGAAAGGGTTAACCTTCTGTAGTGTGATAGTGAAAGGTTAACCGTCTGTAGTGTGGTAGTGAAAGGTTAACCTTCTGTAGTGTGGTAGTGAAAGGTTAACTTTCTGTAGTGTGGTAGTGAAAGGGTTAACCGTCTGTAGTGTGGTAGTGAAAGGTTAACCGTCTGTAGTGTGGTAGTGAAAGGGTTAACCGTCTGTAGTGTAGTAGTGAAAGGTTAACCGTCTGTAGTGTGGTAGTGAAAGGGTTAACCTTCTGTAGTGTGGTAGTGAAAGGTTAACCTTCTGTAGTGTGGTAGTGAAAGGTTAACCGTCTGTAGTGTGGTAGTGAAAGGTTAACCTGCTGTAGTGTGGTAGTGAAATGTTAACCTGCTGTAGTGTGGTAGTGAAAGGTTAACCTTCTGTAGTGTGGTAGTGAAAGGTTAACCTTCTGTAGTGTGGTAGTGAAAGGTTAACCGTCTGTAGTGTGGTAGTGAAAGGTTAACCTTCTGTAGTGTGGTAGTGAAAGGTTAACCTTCTGTAGTGTGGTAGTGAAGGGTTAACCTTCTGTAGTGTGATAGTAAAGGGTTAACCGTCTGTAGTGTGGTAGTGAAAGGTTAACCGTCTGTAGTGTGGTAGTGAAAGGGTTAACCTTCTGTAGTGTGATAGTGAAAGGTTAACCTTCTGTAGTATGGTAGTGAAAGGTTATCCTTCTGTAGTGTGGTAGTGAAAGTGTTAACCGTCTGTAGTGTGGTAGTGAAAGGGTTAACCGTCTGTAGTGTGGTAGTGAAAGGGTTAACCGTCTGTAGTGTGGTAGTGAAAGGGTTAACCGTCTGTAGTGTGGTAGTGAAAGGGTTAACCGTCTGTAGTGTGGTAGTGAAAGGGTTAACCGTCTGTAGTGTGGTAGTGAAAGGGTTAACCGTCTGTAGTGTGGTAGTGAAAGGTTAACCGTCTGTAGTGTGGTAGTGAAAGGGTTAACCTTCTGTAGTGTGATAGTGAAAGGTTAACCGTCTGTAGTGTGGTAGTGAAAGGTTAACCTTCTGTAGTGTGGTAGTGAAAGGTTAACTTTCTGTAGTGTGGTAGTGAAAGGGTTAACCGTCTGTAGTGTGGTAGTGAAAGGTTAACCGTCTGTAGTGTGGTAGTGAAAGGGTTAACCGTCTGTAGTGTAGTAGTGAAAGGTTAACCGTCTGTAGTGTGGTAGTGAAAGGGTTAACCTTCTGTAGTGTGGTAGTGAAAGGTTAACCTTCTGTAGTGTGGTAGTGAAAGGTTAACCGTCTGTAGTGTGGTAGTGAAAGGTTAACCGTCTGTAGTGTGGTAGTGAAAGGTTAACCTGCTGTAGTGTGGTAGTGAAGGGTTAACCTTCTGTAGTGTGGTAGTGAAAGGTTAACCGTCTGTAGTGTGGTAGTGAAAGGTTAACCTGCTGTAGTGTGGTAGTGAAATGTTAACCTGCTGTAGTGTGGTAGTGAAAGGTTAACCGTCTGTAGTGTGGTAGTGAAAGGTTAACCTTCTGTAGTGTGGTAGTGAAAGGTTAACCTTCTGTAGTGTGGTAGTGAAGGGTTAACCTTCTGTAGTGTGATAGTAAAGGGTTAACCTCCTGTAGTGTGGTAGTGAAAGGTTAACCGTCTGTAGTGTGGTAGTGAAAGGTTAACCCTCTGTAGTGTGGTAGTGAAAGGTTAACCGTCTGTAGTGTGGTAGTGAAAGGTTAACCTTCTGTAGTGTGGTAGTGAAAGGTTAACCTTCTGTAGTGTGGTAGTGAAAGGTTAACCTTCTGTAGTGTGGTAGTGAAAGGTTAACCTTCTGTAGTGTGGTAGTGAAAGGTTAACCGTCTGTAGTGTGGTAGTGAAAGGTTAACCGTCTGTAGTGTGGTAGTGAAAGGTTAACCTTCTGTAGTGTGGTAGTGAAAGGTTAACCGTCTGTAGTGTGGTAGTGAAAGGTTAACCTTCTGTAGTGTGGTAGTGAAAGGGTTAACCTTCTGTAGTGTGGTAGTGAAAGGTTAACCGTCTGTAGTGTGGTAGTGAAAGGGTTAACCTTCTGTAGTGTGGTAGTGAAAGGGTTAACCTTCTGTAGTGTGGTAGTGAAGGGTTAACCTTCTGTAGTGTGGTAGTGAAAGGTTAACCTTCTGTAGTGTGATAGTGAAAGGTTAACCGTCTGTAGTGTGGTAGTGAAAGGTTAACCTTCTGTAGTGTGATAGTGAAAGGTTAACCGTCTGTAGTGTGGTAGTGAAAGGTTAACCGTCTGTAGTGTGGTAGTGAAGGGTTAACCTTCTGTAGTGTGGTAGTGAAAGGTTAACCTTCTGTAGTGTGGTAGTGAAGGGTTAACCTTCTGTAGTGTGGTAGTGAAAGGTTAACTTTCTGCAGTGTGGTAGTGAAAGGTTAACCTTCTGTAGTGTGGTAGTGAAAGGTTAACCGTCTATAGTGTGGTAGTGAAAGGGTTAACCTTCTGTAGTGTGGTAAGGGTTAACCTTCTGTAGTTTGGTAGTGAAAGGGTTAACCTTCTGTAGTGTGGTAGTGAAGGGTTAACCTTCTGTAGTGTGGTAGTGAAGGGTTAACCTTCTGTAGTGTGGTAGTGAAAGGTTAACCTTCTGTAGTGTGGTAGTGAAAGGTTAACCTTCTGTAGTGTGATAGTGAAAGGTTAACCTTCTGTAGTGTGGTAGTGAAAGGGTTAACCTTCTGTAGTGTGGTAGTGAAAGGTTAACCTTCTGTAGTGTGGTAGTGAAAGGTTAACCTTCTGTAGTGTGGTGGTGAAAGGTTAACCTTCTGTAGTGTGGTAGTGAAAGGTTAACCTTCTGTAGTGTGGTAGTGAAAGGGTTAACCTTCTGTAGTGTGGTAGTGAAAGGGTTAACCTTCTGTAGTGTGGTAGTGAAAGGTTAACCTTCTGTAGTGTGGTAGTGAAAGGTTAACCTTCTGTAGTGTGGTAGTGAAAGGGTTAACCTTCTGTAGTGTGGTAGTGAAAGGGTTAACCTTCTGTAGTGTGGTAGTGAAAGGTTAACCTTCTGTAGTGTGGTAGTGAAAGGTTAACCTTCTGTAGTGTGGTGGTGAAAGGTTAACCTTCTGTAGTGTGGTAGTGAAAGGGTTAACCTTCTGTAGTGTGGTAGTGAAAGGGTTAACTGTTGTGTATTGACATTCTAAGTTTGCCCCTTATTAGATAACGTCACGCCCCCTGCTAATAAGTACTGCCGTGATTGTAATCACCTGAGTTGAGTTTTCCACTAAAGAGCTGTCAACTGGAATTTACCCGTGTCTCGTGTCTCCTCATTATTATATGTTATACTAAATAACCAGATGAGTATACAACAAAACTGGCGATGAGGATAATACGGATCTCACGTTGTGTTTGTTATTGTCGGCAATAGTCCGCATCTGACGTGTTTGTTTGTTTTCGCGAGTGTGCAGCGCGACGTCGGGGCTGCGGTAACTTGGCAACGGTGCATACTGCTGTGTTGACACTGTTGCGGGCGGCGTATGGAGACGGAGAAAAGGTGAAATCTCCGCGATGGGAAGGAGACTGAGTAAATGAGGAGGGGCAGATGGTGCCAGATCCAAAGACAGTAACTCAAACGAAACAAGGACAGGACTAATTGCAGGAAGATGGCTGCACTGTTTGGACATATTGGACCATTCGAGGAGACGGAACAATGGAGTTCTTACACCGAAAGGTTTGAGTATTTTGCACTTGCTAATAAGATTGAAGAGGATATCATAGTACCTACATTCTTAAGTGTTATGGGAGCAAAAACGTATAACCTACTGCGCAGTCTGGTGCAGCCAGAGAAGCCAGGGGACAAGTCCTATGAAGACATAGTGGGAATATTAAAAGATCACTACTCTCCTAAGCCACTGGTCATTGCAGAGCGTTTCAGGTTCCATAAAAGGAACCAAGAAGAGGGTGAATCTGTTTCACAGTTTGTAGCTGTACTTAAACGCCTGTCTGAATATTGTGAATTTGGTATTTCACTCAATGACACCATACGTGACAGACTGGTGTGTGGTCTACGCAGTGAGTCTATTCAGAAACGACTACTGAGTGAAGCTAACCTGAGACTGGAAAAGGCCATAGAGATAAGTACGTCAATGGAAATGGCTGCCCGAGAAGCACAGCAGCTAAGTCTATCAGCCCAAGTGCACAAGTTGTCTTTTGAGGACAAGAAGACAACAGCTGGCAAGCCATGCTACCGCTGTGGGAGAATGGGGCATCAGCCATCAGAGTGTTGGTGTAAAGACGTAGACTGCAGAAACTGTGGTATAAAAGGCCATATCGAACGTGCTTGTGGTAATAGGAAGACCCAGACATACAAACAGCACACTGAGATGAAGAAAGGTGGTTTCTACAGAAACAAGAAGAAACGTGTGAATAAGATGGAGCACGAACAGGACGAGCAGAGTGACTGTGAGTCTGATGATGATGATGATGATACTGTACATGTGTTATCTGTGCTGGACAGTGATGATGGATACTGGGTCACACCACTGTTGGACAATAAAGCAGTGCGGATGCAAGTGGACACCGGCACACGTGTGTCCATGGTATCGGAGGCTGTTTTCAGAGAGAAGCTGCAGCACCTGACTCTTCGAGTGAGCAAATTGAAGTTAAGGACCTACACTGGAGAGGCTGTTCCAGTGTTAGGAGTTGTGAATGTGACAGTGGAACACAACAAGCGGAAGAAGACTCTTCCACTGTACATCATTCGTGGAAACCGTCCAGCTCTGCTAGGACGGCGATGGCTTGAGAAACTCAGACTGAACTGGCAAGAAGTGTTCATGGTTAAGGATGGAGACACAGGCCCCCTACAGGAGATTTTGAAGAAGCACTCCAAAGTTTTTGGTGGAGACCTTGGTAGCATGAAGGACATTACTGTTAAGCTGACAGTCAAACCAGGAAGCACACCGAGGTGTTTAAAGGCTAGACCTGTTCCGTATGCCATCAAACCCAGGGTAGATGCAGAACTAGACAGATTGGTGGAGAGTGGGGTATTGGCGCCAGTGAGCACCAGTGAATGGGCCACGCCGATTGTTCCAGTCATGAAGAAGGATGGGGGTCTAAGACTCTGTGGTGATTTTAAAGTCACTGTGAACCCTGTCTTGATTGCAGAACAGTATCCACTACCCCTCATTGATGAACTCTTTTCTGGTTTAGCTGGGGGACAGAAGTTTAGTAAGATAGACTTGTGTCAGGCATATCTCCAGATGCATGTAGATCCAGAGTCACAGGAACTGTTGACCATAGTGACACACAAGGGGCTATTCAGGTACCAGAGGCTTCCTTTTGGGATTACTTCTGCTCCAGCACTTTTCCAAAGAGCAATGGACCAGATCCTAAGTGGGCTACGAGGGGTCCAGTGTTACCTGGATGACCTGCTTATCACAGGACCGGATGAGCAGTCGCACTTAAGGAACCTGGGGGCCACACTGCAAAGACTGGAGGAATATGGTCTTAGAGTCCGGGAAGACAAATGCGAGTTTTTCCAACCTTCTGTCGAGTACCTGGGGCACGTGATTGACAGCACTGGACTCCACAAAGCACCGTCAAAGGTGAAGGCTATTGTGGAGGCTCCATCTCCGACGAATGTGAGTCAGTTGAGATCATTCCTTGGCCTGCTGACATACTATGCAAAGTTTGTGTCTGACCTTGCCAATAGGCTGAAACCGCTCCATGAGCTGCTACACAAAGCCCAAACATGGAATTGGACAGACAAATGTGAGGCAGCTTTCAAAGGAGCAAAGACAGCCCTCTCTCAGTCTGAAGCCCTCACCCACTTTGACCCCGCCTTGTCACTTCAGCTGGCGTGTGACGCCTCACCTTATGGTGTGGGTGCAGTAGTATCGCACATCATGCCATCAGGGGAAGAGAGACCTATCGCCTTTGCATCACGGACGCTGAGCAAAGCGGAAAGCAATTATGCGCAGATTGAGCGTGAAGCACTGTCTATAGTGTTTGGAATAAAGAAATGTCATCAATATCTCTACGGCAGGAAATTCACGCTACTGACAGACCATCGACCTCTCACCTCTATCTTCGGTCCTCATACAGGCATTCCATCGCTTGCGGCCAGTCGTATGCAGCGATGGGCTTTGTTGCTGTCTGCCCACCGGTATGACATTAGGTATAGGAAGTCGGATCAGCACGGGAATGCTGACGGGCTCTCGAGGCTCCCGTTGCCTGTCACACATAATCGGACACCACAAGCGGAGATCTTCTACTTCAAGGAAGTGACCGCTGCTCCAGTGACCTCAACTCATGTGAAGAAACACACACACACGGACCCGGTCATGTCTGAGGTTATGGACATCGTCACTCGTGGACGGGGAGGGGAGATGACACCAAGCTTGAAGCCTTACCTGGTGAGACGAAACGAGTTGTCGGTCCAGTCTGGATGCCTATTGTGGGGCTATCGTGTCATTATTCCCCCACCACTGAGAGGGAAAGTGCTTGACGAGCTCCACTCTGGACACTGTGGGGTCGTGCGTATGAAGGAAATTGCACGCAGCTATTTCTGGTGGCCAGGCCTGGATGCAGCTATAGAGGAGAAAGCAAAGTCATGTTCTGCCTGCCAGAGAGTGAGAAACCTCCCACAGCTGGCTCCATTACATCCGTGGGACTGGCCTGAAGAACCATGGCAAAGAGTCCACATAGACTTTGCTGGACCATTGGAGAACCACATGTTCTTAATCGTAGTCGACGCTCATAGCAAATGGCCTGAGGTTGTCGTCATGACGGGCACCTCCTCTATGAGGACCATCGAAGAGCTAAGGTCTATCTTCAGCCGCTTTGGTCTACCACAACAGCTGGTTAGTGATAATGGCCCACAACTAGTGTCTGAAGAGTTCAAGACATTCATGGAGGAGAATGGTATTCAGCACATCAAGTCTGCACCCTATCACCCTGCTACCAATGGGCTCGCTGAAAGGTTCGTACAGACCATGAAGCAAGCTCTTAAGTCCTCTCAAGGTACACAGTCCATCAACAGGCGCCTCAGTGCTTTCCTGCTGTCATACCGAAACACACCTCATGCTACGACAAAGGTCTCGCCTGCCTCGGCTATGCTCAAGAGACAACTCCGCACTCGACTTGACCTCCTGAGACCCCAAAAGACGAGGGAGATTGTGCATATGCAACAGAGAGCTCAAGTGGAGAGGCGAGCGAAAGCAAAGTTTCGGAGCTTCACAGCTGGAGACCGGGTTCTCGCCCGGAACTATACAAAAGGGGTCAAATGGATGCCTGCAACAGTTGTTGCAA
Organism: Notolepis coatsorum; assembly: GCF_963971535.1. Classification (NCBI taxonomy): domain Eukaryota; kingdom Metazoa; phylum Chordata; class Actinopteri; order Aulopiformes; family Paralepididae; genus Notolepis; species Notolepis coatsorum. Next base: position 424,232 of record NC_140175.1, on the reverse strand, counting down.
AAACGGGTCCTGTGTCATATACAGTAGAAACCAGGGATAATCTCATCTGGAGAAGACACATCGATCAACTGCTCCACACGGCTGGTTTCCATGATGACTCACCTCAGCCGCCATCCTTTGTTCCAGAGCAGGAGACCTACCAGGAGCAGCATTCATCACCAGAAGAGCCCCAGACGCAACCTGCAAGAGTGGCCCCTGTCCCAGGCACACCTAGGCCTATCCCAGCCATCACTTCTCCCAGACCCGGACTCCTACAGTCCTCCCCAAAAGACAATGAAACTGACTTGCCTACAGGTCGTTACCCCAGTAGAGTCAGACGCCCTCCTGATAGACTAACCCTTACAATTGGGGCAGAATAATCCCCAGGGTTCAGTCTGGGAATTGAGGTAGTCTACCCTCTTTCCCTAGTTCAGGCAAAGGTTACTAGCCAATGAAAGTTTAAGTTTAAATATGATTTGTTAAGTTAATTATAGAATGAAGGATACCAAACCACAGTGACACTTAGTGTTTTTTTGTTAATGTTTAAGTACTTACTTTTTAGGGGAACCTTCAAAGTTAAGGGGGAGGGATATGTTGTGTATTGACATTCTAAGTTTGCCCCTTATTAGATAACGTCACGCCCCCTGCTAATAAGTACTGCCGTGATTGTAATCACCTGAGTTGAGTTTTCCACTAAAGAGCTGTCAACTGGAATTTACCCGTGTCTCGTGTCTCCTCATTATTATATGTTATACTAAATAACCAGATGAGTATACAACATTAACCTTCTGTAGTGTGGTAGTGAAAGGTTAGCCTTCTGTAGTGTGGTAGTGAAAGGTTAACCTTCTGTAGTGTGGTAGTGAAAGGGTTAACCTTCTGTAGTGTGGTAGTGAAAGGGTTAACCTTCTGTAGTGTGGTAGTGAAAGGGTTAACCGTCTATAGTGTGGTAAGGGTTAACCTTCTGTAGTTTGGTAGTGAAAGGGTTAACCTTCTGTAGTGTGGTAGTGAAAGGGTTAACCTTCTGTAGTGTGGTAGTGAAAGGGTTGCCCTGGTTGGGTTGATGGAAACACGATGCATGTTGTCAGTGTAAAGCATGTTGAGTAAACGCCCCGATGTTGAGACAGAAACTCAGAAGGGCATCGCGGCCGGTTTCTGTTTAGACACCAAGCAGAGGTAAATAATATACAAGCGACGAACGTTAACGCCGCCATTTTAGTACTGGGAGATTTCAATAGCGCCAATCTGAGAAAGGTATTGCCTGATTTCTACCAGCATGTGACTTGCAACACCAGAGGCGGTAACATCCTAGATCACTGTTACACGCAATTTAAAGGTGGCTACAAGGCTCATTCTGATAGTGGCTTTGGCAAGTCAGATCACGCATCCATTTTTCTTTCACCAAAGTACAGACAAAGAATTAAAAGTACTCCCGTAGTCTCGCGAGAGGTGCAGAAATGGGATGTGACGTCAGAGGATACGATCCGGTCAGTGTTCCACAACACAGACTGGATTGTATTCCGCGACACAGATAACATTAATGCCTACACGGAGACAGTGCTGGACTATGTCTGTACTAGGGTGAAAGAAACAATCCCCACTACCAAAATGAAAGTTTACCCAAATCAAAAACCCTGGGTAGACAAATCCGTCCGTGAAGCTCTGAGAGAGCGCACCAAAGCATACAATGACGGCCTAGTGGCAGGCAACATGAATGACCACAAGGTGGCGCAACACAACGTAAGGAGGACAGTGTCAGAGGCCAAACGGCGCTACAGGGATAAAATTGAACTCCAGTTTGAACAAGCTGACTCTAGAGCTATGTGGCAGGGGCTCAAAACGATGACAGACTACAAAGGCGCCTCCCTCAAACTGAACAATGACATCTCCTTAGCAAACGACCTCAATACCTTCTATGCGAGGTTTGATGCTGGTAATAACAACACCAGCTCACAAGCCTCGGCAATGGGGGGGGGGGGGTCGGCTGCTGATGGAGGCGCAGTGTTCAGGGTAACAGAGCATGAGGTGAGGCGGACCTTTAAAAAAGTGAATATCAGGAAGGCAGCAGGTCCGGACGGCATCCCCGGCCGCGTCCTAAAAGTCTGTGCCGACCAACTGGCCCCAGTATTCACTGACATATTTAACCTGTCCTTAGAACAGGCTGTCATCCCCACCTGCCTGAAGAAGTCCACTATTATCCCTGTACCCAAAAAATCCAAGCCTGCTTGCCTCAACGACTACCGCCCTGTAGCTCTCACCTCCATAGCCATGAAGTGCTTTGAGAAGCTAGTAAAGGGCTACATCTGCTCCTCCCTCCCCATCAACATGGACCCCCTGCAATTTGCATACCGCCCCAACAGGTCCACGGAGGACGCCATATCCCATGTGCTGCACACAGCAGCATCACACCTGGACAAGAGGCAGGGGAACTATGTGAGAATGCTATTCATCGACTACAGCTCGGCATTCAATACCATAGTCCCCTCCATACTCATAGCCAAGCTCAGGGACCTGGGCTTGGGCTATGACCTCTGCCAGTGGGTCTTGGACTTCCTGACTGGCAGACCCCAGGTGGTGAGAGCAGGCAACTGCACCTCCTCATCCATCACCCTCAACATAGGGGCCCCCCAGGGCTGTGTTCTGAGTCCCCTCCTCTACTCCCTGTACACACACGACTGTGTGGCTCAGCGGAGTAGCAATACAATCGTCAAATTTGCTGACGACACAGTGGTGGTGGGCCTGATCTCTGCCAACGACGAGAGGGCCTACCTGGAAGAGGTCAAGGTCCTGGCGGGATGGTGCCAGGAAAACAGCCTCTCCCTGAACGTCAGCAAAACAAAGGAGATGATTGTGGACTTCAGGAGGTCGGGGGTCAAGGACTACAGCCCCCTCAGCATCGACGGGGCACCGGTTGAGAGAGTCAACAGCTTCAAGTACCTCGGAGCCCACATATCCGAGGACTTGAAATGGACCATACACATTAACAGTGTGGTGAAGAAGGCACGACAACGCCTCTACTTCCTCAGGCGCCTAAGGAAGTTCCAAGTCAGCCAGAAGATCCTTAAGAACTTCTACTCATGTACAATAGAGAGCATCTTGACCGGCAACATCACCTCCTGGTTTGGGAATAGCACTGCAAAAGACCAAAGCAGACTACAAAGAGTGACACGTTCAGCCGAACGCACAATTGGAGGGGGGCTCCCCACCCTCCAGAACATTTACAACAAGCGTTGCAAGGGGAAGGCTAAGAGAATTATTAAGGACTCGAGCCACCCGAACAACTGCCTCTTTGAACTGCTGCCGTCAGGCAAGCGACACAGGAGTCTCAAGGCGAGCACAGAAAGACTCAGAAGTAGCTTCTATCCCCAGGCCATCAGGCTGCTAAACGAACAATGAATGAACACTACACAACAACAACCACCAAACACACATAGCACACACATCCACACGCACACACTCACTTTAAACAAACACACTGTAGCACCCACTACACACACTTTATAGCACACACCCACTTTAAACAAACACACTGTAGCACCCACTCCCCACACTTTATATTTATGGATGAAGGATTGCACTACAACTCGTACACCTTACTGTAAATTGTACCTAAAATTGTACCTCATCCCATTTCTGCTTTGCACTAGATAGTACTGTACATTAGTACACTGCATAGTATTGTGTATTGTATATTATATGGTAACTCAGAACATTGTACATATGTCTATACCGAACAACTGTGACCTCATTCTTCTTCTAAATTCATGCTATATTATTATGTTATTATGTTATTTGATACTATCTTGTCTAGCACAGTCTCTGGAGCGTAACAGTAAGAAGCATTTTGTATGAAAGTATTCTGTACTTCTGTATGACAACTATTAAAGAACTTGAACTTGAACTTGAACTTGAGCAGCGAGCTTCAGACATGTGACTTCAGACATGTGACTTCAGACATGTGACTTCAGACATGTGACCTCAGACATGTGACCTCACAGCAGCTCAGTCACAGAAGACACAGCTCTGGCTTCTCCTTCTAAAGGACGACACTGAGGAGAGGTGGACAGACAGACTCAGGGGGGCTGAACAGGCATGGTGGCAGACAGAGAATACAGACCGAGGAGAGAGGGAGGGAGGAGAGAGGAGAGAGAGGGAGGAAAGAGGAGAGAGAGGGAGGATGGAGGAAAGAGGAGGAGAGAGAGGAGAGAGGGAGGGAGGAGAGAGGGAGGATGGAGGAAAGAGAGAGGAGGGGGAGAGAGGAGAGAGAGGGAGGAAAGAGAGAGGAGGGGGGGAGAGAGAGGAGAGAGGGAGGGAGGGCAGCTCCAGACACTGAGCGCTGGGAGATGGATCACAGATGTCTGACCCTGGGCTCCAGACCAGAGAGAGAGAGGGGAGGAGAGGGGAGGGAGGGAGGGAGGGGAGATAAGGGAGGATAGCGGAGGGGAGGAGGTGAGGGGAGGAGAGGGGATGATGAGAGGGGAGGAGAGGGAGGGGCGGGAGGTAAAGAGGGGAGGGAGGAGGCGAGGGAGGTGCGGAGGGGAGGGAGGAGGAGAGGGAGAGGAGGAGAGGGGAGGAGGAGAGGGGAGGTGAGTCTGAGGTGAGGGAGGAGGGGAGGGAGGAGAGGGAGAGGAGGTGAGGGAGGAGGAGAGGAGAGGGGAGGAGAGTTTGAGGTGAGGGAGGAGGGGAGGTGGGGGAGGTGAGTCTGAGGTGAGTCTGAAACTGTGTCGAGCCGCTCTGGAACCCGGAGCCCAGATAGGATCAAACAGGATGTTATTAGTCTCTGTCTGCTGGGAGAGCACAGAGCAGTGCGCCGGGGAATTCCACCTCAATTAAATTAGGTCTAAGTTGATATCTGAGGGACAGGAGGACTAGACACTAGCTAGCCTTGTACCAACCAATCAGATACAGACATTCAATATCACATGGGGTTAGTGTCCGACATTGTTGTGAGTGAGTGAGTGTCTGTGTGTGTCTGAGTGCGTTTGTGTGTGTGTCTGAGTGTGAGAGAGAGAGAGAAAGAGAGAGAGAGAGAGAGAGAGAGAGAGAGAGAGAGAGAGAGAGCGAGAGAGAGAGAGAGAGATATTATAAAGAGGACATGTTCTCCATCCTACAGGTCGAAATCAACCAGTTCCAGGCTTGTGGTCACATCGTAGTCTGTGGGGACCTCAATGCCAGGACAGGACGAGAACCTGACACTCTCAGCACACAGGGAGACAAACACCTACCAGGAGGTGGAAACATCCCCTCCCAAATATGCCCCCCCCCCCCAGAAAGAACTATGACCAAACAACAAATAAACATGGGTCACAACTTATACAGGTCTGTCGCTCGCTGGGACTGTACATAGTTAACGGTAGGCTCCGAGGGGACTCTTACGGTAGGTACACACACAGCTCATCGCTGGGTAACAGCACAGTAAATTACTTTCTTACTGACCTCAGCCTAGACTCAGGCCCTGTCCACACTAGCGTTTGGATTTAATATAACCGAAGTTTGAAAAAAATAAACTCCGTCCACACAGGTGAACACAGGTGAACAACCGTGTATAACTGCGTACCCACGGCACAAGCAACCGTTACATGTAGTACAATGCCAAAACAGTAGGCGGCGATGTTGTTCAGACATGAAGGCCATTTCAACCAATCAGAAAAGGCTGAACGCTCACTAAACTTCCTGTTTAGAAGCACAGCTGGACTGGATCATTTTGCCAACGGATATATTTTCAGCAAAGAAAGAAACTGCAATGAACAAACGGATACATTCACTGTGTGTTCTGCCTCTCATTTTGTTGATGAAACAAAACCATCAGCAACACAATTTACCACCAAGAGCGGATAGTTTAGTCTCACAAAAGACCGCCGGTGTTGTTAGCTACATGCTAATGTGAATGGCTATATCCATGTATAGTATATAGCTTAAATGCTAACGTAATGTGGTAACGTTACCGATATGAAATGGATGCAAACGTTATTTAACACATTGCAGAATGGGTACAATACAATAAGGCTCAATACAAACAATTGTTAAGGGGATGCAGTCTGGACTGGGTTCCTTATAACAATAACTTGACAACACATGAGTGTAGTTTAGCTGCAGCTACATGTTTACTCTCAGCGTCAGGTCAGGAATGCGACAAGACATCAGTCGATCACAACACTCTTCAACACAGACGATACGTTTCGAACAAAAGTTTGTTACAATCATTTTCATATAACGCTACTTGGGACAGCTCTGCTGTAAACACTGGTGTAGCTGGCTCTGCTATAATCTCTCTACCCCGCGGTCTGCCGTGAACATGGGAAATAATTGCGACAGCTCTGCTGTAAACACTGGGAATAACCTCGGTTGCTACGCCCACACACAACCACAAAACCGCACAACTTCACCCTGGCCACCGGTTTCAAAGACCGCGGTTGCAGTGTAGCAAATCCCCGGTTGTGTGTGGCCGAACAGTGCAACTGCGCACAACATACAATCATGGTTACATTAAACCCAGCTCTCATGTGGACGGGGCCTCAGTGGCGAGGAGTAACACGTGGGAGGCTCACGCTGCCCCCGACACTTCCTGATTCTACTGCGCAGGCCCTCTCCACGCGAACACGGGGTGTTATGTAACCGTGATTTAATGTGCGCAGTTGCACTGTTCGTCCACACGCAACCGGGTTTTTGGAACACTGCAACCGTGGTCTTTGAGTCCAGGGTGGAGTTTTGGGCGCACCCCGGTTGCATTGGTTGCGTGTGGACATAGTAACTGAGGTTATTTCCAGTGTTTACGGCAGAGCTGTCCCAAGTAGCTGCGGCTACCAACAACTAAGTTATTGTTATAAGGAACACAGTCCAAACTACAACAGTCTGCATCCCCTTAACAATTGTTTGTATTGAGCCGTATTGTATTGTACCCATTCTGCAATCTGTTAAATAAAGTTTTCATTCATTCATTCTACTAGCGTTAACGTTACTACGCTAATGCGCTCTGATTCGACCCTGATGGCTAGTGTGAAAGCCCCCAGAGAGAGAGAGACAGAGAGAGATACAGAGAGAGAGAGAGAGAAGAGAGAGAGAGAGAGAGAGAGAGAGAGAGAGAGAGAGAGAGAGAGAGAGAGAGAGAGAGAGAGAGAGCGTTAAGGCCGTTGGCCCCCTCCCTCCCTCCCTCCCGGGGAGTTCTCCCAGAGTGCTGTCTGGTGATGATGACGGACAGCTGGGTTCGTCCACTCAGCACTGACAGGTTCGCGTGACAAAAGTGAGACAATTGTCTTCTCCTTCTCTTCATACGAACCGGTAACCGAGCGCAACCCGAGACACCATGTAGGTTAACCCTGTGTGATCTGGTCCTCTGGTGCTGATCCAAACCCACAGAGACACAACCGACACGCCGGGCACCAGGACCTTCTGGTGTTCTGGGCACGAGGGCGTTCTGCAGGGCTCCAGACTAACTTTTTTCACCACCGTCCCA
>NC_140175.1:412510-416603 GCF_963971535.1 Notolepis coatsorum | reverse complement strand
ATCTTACATAGAGTCCATCACACCAACGTGGGACTGGCCAAGACAGAACTGATGCAGGTCAAGATCTTACACAGAGTCCCATCACACCAACGTGGGACTGGCCAAGACAGAACTGATGCAGGTCAAGATCTTACACAGAGTCCATCACACCAACGTGGGACTGGCAAGACAGAACTGATGCAGAGCAAGATCATCTTACATAGAGTCCATCACACCAACGTGGACTGGCCAAGACAGAACTGCTGCAGGTCAAGATCTTACATAGAGTCCACCATCACACCGACGTGAGACTGGCCAAGACACAGAACTGATGCAGGTCAAGATCTTACACAGAGTCCATCACACCAACGTGAGACTGGCCAAGACAGAACTGATGCAGTGCAAGATCTTACAGAGAGTCCAGTCCATCACACCAACGTGAGACTGGCCAAGACACAACTGATGCAGTGCAATAGATGTAAACAATCACCTGTGGATTACATGATGCACATGTTCTGGACGTGCTGCCCATGACTCTCAGAGTTCTGCACTGCAATATTTGATACACTGACTGAGTAAGGTCCTGGATACTGCACTAGACCCCGACCCGCTCACTGGCCTTTTCGGACCCACACATCCTCACGATCACATCTAAGGCTGCAAAGCAAGTTATTGGCATTTATTTTACCGTCACTCTTATTCTTCTTAAATGGATACACCGTCCCCCCCCCCCCCCCCCACCTACACCCTACACACAATAGATGTCCATGAGATACTGCATTAAGCTATAGATGATCCATGAGATACTGCATTAAGCTATAGATGATCCATGAGATACTGCATTAAGCTATAGATGATCCATCAGATACTGTACTGCTCGAGAGAATTAGGTGTTCTCTCTGAAGGCTCCCTAAAACCATTCCATGTGACCTGGCTGCCATGTTTACAACACATCGTCGATACCCCGACCATCAACGAAGAAACTGACAAACAACAATAGAGCCGAACACCCTTTAACTAACTTATTTACTTGTATATCCTACTTTACCTGACCCCCATTTATTTATTTTATTATTATTATAACGTTCTTCTTCTCCTCTTTTATTACTTTTTATTTGTTTTACTTTTTTCTATCGTTATCTATTTAATCTCCCCCCCCCTCTCCCTGTCCTGGTATGTGTGTGTGTGTGTGTGTGTGTGTGTGTGTGTGTGTGTGTGTGTGTTGTGAATGAGACCCTGGGGGAGGTGGGTGCAGCGTGTGGGGGGAGGGGAGGGTTAAAGGGTATAACTGCAGAATATTTAAATGCTCAGGTCTGTTACTGTTGGGATACTGCAGGAATGGGGGGGGAGTGTAGAACCACAGAATATTATACACGCTAAGTGATGTAACTGCTATTTCTCTGTGGGGAACCAATCAAATGTTTTGTAAAAAATAAATAAAATAAAAAGATCTGCATATAATCCGTTTTCTATATCTGTACATATCTCTTACTGTATCACTGTACATATTAATACTATATCTATATCTGTACATATCTCTTACCTACTCTTACTAGTTACACTGCTGGTCAGTATGACTTACTACCATAGTGTCTTTATACCTGTATCACTGTACATATTAATACTATATCTATATCTGTACATATCTCTTACCTACTCTTACTAGTTACACTGCTGGCCAGTATGACTTACTACCATAGTGTCTTTATACCTGTATCACTGTACATATTAATACTATATCTATATCTGTACATATCTCTTACCTACTCTTACTAGTTACACTGCTGGCCAGTATGACTTACTACCATAGTGTCTTTATACCTGTATCACTGTACATATTAATACTATATCTATATCTGTACATATCTCTTACCTACTCTTACTAGTTACGCTGCTGGCCAGTATGACTTACTACATAGTGTCTTTATACCTGTATCACTGTACTATTAATACTATATCTATATCTGTACATATCTCTTACCTACTCTTACTAGTTACACTGCTGGCCAGTATGACTTACTACCATAGTGTCTTTATACCTGTATCACTGTACATATTAATACTATATCTATATCTGTACATTATCTCTTACCTACTCTTACTAGTTACACTGCTGGCCAGTATGACTACTACCATAGTGTCTTTATACCTGTATCACTGTACATATTAATACTATATCTATATCTGTACATATCTCTTACCTACTCTTACTAGTTACACTGCTGGCCAGTATGACTTACTACCATAGTGTCTTTATACCTGTATCACTGTACATATTAATACTATATCTATATCTGTACATATCTCTTACATACTCTTACTAGTTACACTGCTGGCCAGTATGACTTACTACCATAGTGTCTTTATACCTGTATCACTGTACATATTAATACTATATCTATATCTGTACATATCTCTTACCTACTCTTATAGTTACACTGCTGGCCAGTATGACTTACTACCATAGTGTCTTTTATACCTGTATCACTGTACATATTAATACTATATCTATATATGTACATATCTCTTACCTACTCTTACTAGTTACACTGCTGGCCAGTATGACTTACTACCATATGTCTTTATACCTGTATCACTGTACATATTAATACTATATCTATATCTGTACATATCTCTTACCTACTCTTATAGTTACACTGCTGGCCAGTATGACTTACTACCATAGTGTCTTTATACCTGTATCACTGTACATATTAATACTATATCTATATATGTACATATCTCTTACCTACTCTTACTAGTTACACTGCTGGCCAGTATGACTTACTACCATAGTGTCTTTATACCTGTATCACAATACTACAACTCTGTACATACATCTGATTAGCACTATTACTCAGTCGTTCTAATTTATATATGTTATACCCAGTTTAATCACCTGTACATTCATTGTATATTAATATTGCACTCTGGTTGGATGTGAAACTTATTTTTGCTGTACTGTACTTGTGCTGCATGAAGACAATACATTAGAATCTAACCTATAAGGTTGAAATAATTAACAGTGATAGCTGGGTGCCACAGAGAGGGGGGGGGGGGCGTTGAATACAGGACAGGCTTCATAAACGGTACGTGTTCACGTTGAATACAGGACAGGCTTCACAAACGGTACGTGTTCACGTTGAATACAGGACAGGCTTCATAAACGGTACGTGTTCATGTTGAATACAGGACAGGCTTCATAAACGGTACGTGTTCACGTTGAATACAGGACAGGCTTCATAAACGGTACGTGTTCACGTTGAATACAGGACAGGCTTCATAAACGCTACGTGTTCACGTTGAATACAGGACAGGCTTCATAAACGGTACGTGTTCACGTTGAATACAGGACAGGCTTCATAAACGCTACGTGTTCACGTTGAATACAGGACAGGCTTCATAAACGGTACGTGTTCACGTTGAATACAGGACAGGCTTCATAAACGGTACGTGTTCATGTTGAATACAGGACAGGCTTCATAAACGGTACGTGTTCACGTTGAATACAGACAGGCTTCATAAACGGTACGTGTTCACGTTGAATACAGACAGGCTTCATAAACGGTACGTGTTCATGAGTCAAAATGTACTTTCCTGGTCGTTATGAGCTTCACAATGCAGAGGTCCAGAGACGAGTGTTCCTCACAGATATACTGTTACTGAGCCCTGGGGCGCGCTCTCTCTCTCTCTTCTCTCTCTCTCTCTCTCTGTGTCTCCCCCCCTCCCTCTCTCCCCTCTGGATCTCCCTCTCTCTCTCCCTCTCTCCCCCTCTGTCTCTCCCCCTCTCTCTCTGTGTCTCCCCCCCTCCCTCTCTCTCTCTCCCCCCCCTCTCTCTCCCCTCTCCCTCTTTTCTCTCCCCCTCTCTCTCCCCCTCTCTCTTTCTCTCCCCCTCTCTCTCTGTGTCTCCCCCCCTCCCCCTCCCTCTCTCTCCCCCCCTCTCTCATACACACACATGAATGCAGGTGGGCTCAGCTTCCAGACAATAGGTTGTGAAAACAAAGCAAAAGAATTTCTACCAACTTTCTCACAGCGTTTCTTCTCACAGTTAAATAACAACATCGCAGCATCAACGTGTTGTTCTTCGTTGAAACTCATAACAGACCCGCCGGTG
>NC_140175.1:385010-405010 GCF_963971535.1 Notolepis coatsorum | reverse complement strand
ACACAGAGCTCTAACTGTCAACACAGAGCTCTAACCGTCAACACAGAGCTCTAACTGTCAACACAGAGCTCTAACTGTCAACACAGAGCTCTAACTGTCAACACAGACCTCTAACCGTCAACACAGAGCTCTAACTGTCAACACAGAGCTCTAACTGTCAACACAGAGCTCTAACTGTCAACACAGAGCTCTAACTGTCAACACAGAGCTCTAACCGTCAACACAGAGCTCTAACTGTCAACACAGAGCTCTAACTGTCAACACAGAGCTCTAACTGTCAACACAGAGCTATAACTGTCAACACAGAGCTCTAACTGTCAACACAGAGCTCTAACTGTCAACACAGAGCTCTCTAACTGTCAACACAGAGCTCTAACTGTCAACACAGAGCTCTAACTGTCAACACAGAGCTCTAACCGTCAACACAGAGCTCTAACTGTCAACACAGAGCTCTAACCGTCAACACAGAGCTCTAACTGTCAACACAGAGCTCTAACTGTCAACACAGAGCTCTAACTGTCAACACAGAGCTCTAACCGTCAACACAGAGCTCTAACCGTCAACACAGAGCTCTAACTGTCAACACAGAGCTCTAACTGTCAACACAGAGCTCTAACCGTCAACACAGAGCTCTAACCGTCAACACAGAGCTCTAACTGTCAACACAGAGCTCTAACTGTCAACACAGAGCTCTAACCGTCAACACAGAGCTCTAACCGTCAACACAGAGCTCTAACTGTCAACACAGAGCTCTAACTGTCAACACAGAGCTCTAACCGTCAACACAGAGCTCTAACCGTCAACACAGAGCTCTAACTGTCAACACAGAGCTCTAACTGTCAACACAGAGCTCTAACTGTCAACACAGAGCTCTAACTGTCAACACAGAGCTCTAACTGTCAACACAGAGCTCTAACCGTCAACACAGAGCTCTAACTGTCAACACAGAGCTCTAACTGTCAACACAGAGCTCTAACTGTCAACACAGAGCTCTAACTGTCAACACAGAGCTCTAACCGTCAACACAGAGCTCTAACTGTCAACACAGAGCTCTAACTGTCAACACAGAGCTCTAACTGTCAACACAGAGCTCTAACTGTCAACACAGAGCTCTAACTGTCAACACAGAGCTCTAACTGTCAACACAGAGCTCTAACCGTCAACACAGAGCTCTAACTGTCAACACAGAGCTCTAACTGTCAACACAGAGCTCTAACCGTCAACACAGAGCTCTAACTGTCAACACAGAGCTCTAACTGTCAACACAGAGCTCTAACTGTCAACACAGAGCTCTAACTGTCAACACAGAGCTCTAACCGTCAACACAGAGCTCTAACTGTCAACACAGAGCTCTAACTGTCAACACAGAGCTCTAACTGTCAACACAGAGCTCTAACCGTCAACACAGAGCTCTAACTGTCAACACAGAGCTCTAACTGTCAACACAGAGCTCTAACTGTCAACACAGAGCTCTAACCGTCAACACAGAGCTCTAACTGTCAACACAGAGCTCTAACTGTCAACACAGAGCTCTAACCGTCAACACAGAGCTCTAACTGTCAACACAGAGCGTCAACACAGAGCTCTAACCGTCAACACAGAGCTCTCTAACTGTCAACACAGAGCTCTAACCGTCAACACAGAGCTCTAACCGTCAACACAGAGCTCTCTAACTGTCAACACAGAGCTCTAACTGTCAACACGGAGCTCTAACTGTCAACACAGAGCTCTAACTGTCAACACAGAGCTCTAACCGTCAACACAGAGCTCTAACTGTCAACACAGAGCTCTAACTGTCAACACAGAGCTCTAACTGTCAACACAGAGCTCTAACTGTCAACACAGAGCTCTAACTGTCAACACAGAGCTCTAACTGTCAACACAGAGCTCTAACCGTCAACACAGAGCTCTAACTGTCAACACAGAGCTCTAACTGTCAACACAGAGCTCTAACTGTCAACACAGAGCTCTAACTGTCAACACAGAGCTCTAACTGTCAACACAGAGCTCTAACCGTCAACACAGAGCTCTAACTGTCAACACAGAGCTCTAACTGTCAACACAGAGCTCTAACTGTCAACACAGAGCTCTAACTGTCAACACAGAGCTCTAACTGTCAACACGGAGCTCTAACTGTCAACACAGAGCTCTAACTGTCAACACAGAGCTCTAACTGTCAACACAGAGCTCTAACTGTCAACACAGAGCTCTAACTGTCAACACAGAGCTCTAACTGTCAACACAGAGCTCTAACCGTCAACACAGAGCTCTAACTGTCAACACAGAGCGTCAACACAGAGCTCTAACCGTCAACACAGAGCTCTCTAACTGTCAACACAGAGCTCTAACTGTCAACACAGAGCTCTAACTGTCAACACAGAGCTCTAACTGTCAACACAGAGCTCTAACTGTCAACACAGAGCTCTCTAACTGTCAACACAGAGCTCTAACTGTCAACACAGAGCTCTCTAACTGTCAACACAGAGCTCTAACTGTCAACACGGAGCTCTAACTGTCAACACAGAGCTCTAACCGCCAACACGGAGCTCTAACTGTCAACACAGAGCTCTCTAACTGTCAACACAGAGCTCTAACTGTCAACACGGAGCTCTAACTGTCAACACAGAGCTCTAACCGTCAACACAGAGGTCTAACTGTCAACACAGAGCTCTAACTGTCAACACAGAGCTCTAACTGTCAACACAGAGCTCTAACTGTCAACACAGAGCTCTAACCGTCAACACGGAGCTCTAACCGTCAACACAGAGCTCTAACCGTCAACACAGAGCTCTAACTGTCAACACAGAGCTCTAACCGTCAACACAGAGCTCTAACTGTCAACACAGAGCTCTAACTGTCAACACAGAGCTCTAACTGTCAACACGGAGCTCTAACCGTCAACACAGAGCTCTAACTGTCAACACGGAGCTCTAACTGTCAACACAGAGCTCTAACTGTCAACACAGAGCTCTAACTGTCAACACGGAGCTCTAACTGTCAACACAGAGCTCTAACCGTCAACACGGAGCTCTAACTGTCAACACAGAGCTCTAACTGTCAACACAGAGCTCTAACTGTCAACACAGAGCTCTAACTGTCAACACAGAGCTCTAACCGTCAACACAGAGCTCTAACCGTCAACACAGAGGTCTAACTGTCAACACAGAGGTCTAACTGTCAACACAGAGCTCTAACTGTCAACACAGAGCTCTAACTGTCAACACAGAGCTCTAACTGTCAACACAGAGCTCTAACCGTCAACACAGAGCTCTAACCGTCAACACAGAGCTCTAACTGTCAACACAGAGCTCTAACCGTCAACACAGAGCTCTAACTGTCAACACAGAGCTCTAACTGTCAACACAGAGCTCTAACTGTCAACACAGAGCTCTAACTGTCAACACAGAGCTCTAACTGTCAACACAGAGCTCTAACCGTCAACACAGAGCTCTAACTGTCAACACAGAGCTCTAACCGTCAACACAGAGCTCTAACCGTCAACACAGAGCTCTCTAACTGTCAACACAGAGCTCTAACTGTCAACACAGAGCTCTAACCGTCAACACAGAGCTCTAACTGTCAACACAGAGCTCTAACTGTCAACACAGAGCTCTAACCGTCAACACAGAGCTCTCTAACCGTCAACACAGAGCTCTAACTGTCAACACAGAGCTCTAACCGTCAACACAGAGCTCTAACTGTCAACACAGAGCTCTAACTGTCAACACAGAGCTCTAACCGTCAACACGGAGCTCTAACTGTCAACACAGAGCTCTAACTGTCAACACAGAGCTCTAACTGTCAACACAGAGCTCTAACTGTCAACACAGAGCTCTAACTGTCAACACAGAGCTCTAACTGTCAACACAGAGCTCTAACTGTCAACACAGAGCTCTAACTGTCAACACAGAGCTCTAACTGTCAACACAGAGCTCTAACCGTCAACACAGAGCTCTAACTGTCAACACGGAGCTCTAACTGTCAACACAGAGCTCTAACTGTCAACACAGAGCTCTAACTGTCAACACAGAGCTCTAACTGTCAACACAGAGCTCTAACTGTCAACACAGAGATCTAACCGTCAACACAGAGCTCTAACTGTCAACACAGAGCTCTAACCGTCAACACAGAGCTCTAACTGTCAACACAGAGCTCTAACTGTCAACACAGAGCTCTAACTGTCAACACGGAGCTCTAACTGTCAACACAGAGCTCTAACTGTCAACACGGAGCTCTAACTGTCAACACAGAGCTCTAACCGTCAACACAGAGCGTCAACACAGAGCTCTAACCGTCAACACAGAGCTCTCTAACTGTCAACACAGAGCTCTAACTGTCAACACAGAGCTCTAACTGTCAACACGGAGCTCTAACTGTCAACACAGAGCTCTAACTGTCAACACAGAGCTCTAACTGTCAACACAGAGCTCTAACTGTCAACACAGAGCTCTAACTGTCAACACAGAGCTCTAACTGTCAACACAGAGCTCTAACTGTCAACACGGAGCTCTAACTGTCAACACAGAGCTCTAACTGTCAACACAGAGCTCTAACTGTCAACACGGAGCTCTAACTGTCAACACAGAGCTCTAACTGTCAACACGGAGCTCTAACTGTCAACACAGAGCTCTAACTGTCAACACAGAGCTCTAACTGTCAACACAGAGCTCTAACTGTCAACACAGAGCTCTAAACGTCAACACAGAGCTCTAACTGTCAACACGGAGCTCTAACTGTCAACACAGAGCTCTAACTGTCAACACAGAGCTCTAAACGTCAACACAGAGCTCTAACTGTCAACACAGAGCTCTAACTGTCAACACAGAGCTCTAACTGTCAACACAGAGCTCTAACTGTCAACACGGAGCTCTAACTGTCAACACAGAGCTCTAACTGTCAACACGGAGCTCTAACTGTCAACACAGAGCTCTAACTGTCAACACAGAGCTCTAACTGTCAACACAGAGCTCTAACTGTCAACACAGAGCTCTAACTGTCAACACGGAGCTCTAACTGTCAACACAGAGCTCTAACTGTCAACACAGAGCTCTAACTGTCAACACGGAGCTCTAACTGTCAACACGGAGCTCTAACTGTCAACACAGAGCTCTAACCGTCAACACAGAGCTCTAACTGTCAACACGGAGCTCTAACTGTCAACACAGAGCTCTAACTGTCAACACAGAGCTCTAACCGTCAACACAGAGCTCTAACTGTCAACACGGAGCTCTAACTGTCAACACAGAGCTCTAACTGTCAACACAGAGCTCTAACTGTCAACACAGAGCTCTAACTGTCAACACAGAGCTCTAACTGTCAACACAGAGCTCTCTAACTGTCAACACAGAGCTCTAACTGTCAACACAGAGCTCTAACTGTCAACACAGAGCTCTAACTGTCAACACGGAGCTCTAACCGTCAACACAGAGCTCTAACTGTCAACACGGAGCTCTAACTGTCAACACAGAGCTCTAACTGTCAACACAGAGCTCTAACTGTCAACACAGAGCTCTAACTGTCAACACAGAGCTCTAACTGTCAACACAGAGCTCTAACTGTCAACACAGAGCTCTAACCGTCAACACGGAGCTCTAACTGTCAACACGGAGCTCTCTAACTGTCAACACAGAGCTCTAACTGTCAACACAGAGCTCTAACTGTCAACACAGAGCTCTAACCGTCAACACAGAGCTCTAACTGTCAACACAGAGCTCTAACTGTCAACACAGAGCTCTAACTGTCAACACAGAGCTCTAACTGTCAACACAGAGCTCTAACCGTCAACACAGAGCTCTAACTGTCAACACGGAGCTCTAACTGTCAACACAGAGCTCTAACTGTCAACACAGAGCTCTAACTGTCAACACAGAGCTCTAACTGTCAACACAGAGCTCTAACTGTCAACACAGAGGTCTAACTGTCAACACAGAGCTCTAACTGTCAACACAGAGCTCTAACTGTCAACACAGAGCTCTAACCATCAACACAGAGCTCTAACTGTCAACACGGAGCTCTAACTGTCAACACGGAGCTCTAACTGTCAACACAGAGCTCTAACTGTCAACACAGAGCTCTAACTGTCAACACAGAGCTCTAACTGTCAACACAGAGCTCTAACTGTCAACACAGAGCTCTAACTGTCAACACAGAGCTCTAACTGTCAACACGGAGCTCTAACTGTCAACACAGAGCTCTAACTGTCAACACAGAGCTCTAACTGTCAACACAGAGCTCTAACTGTCAACACAGAGCTCTAACTGTCAACACAGAGCTCTAACTGTCAACACAGAGATCTAACCGTCAACACAGAGCTCTAACTGTCAACACAGAGCTCTAACCGTCAACACAGAGCTCTAACTGTCAACACAGAGCTCTAACTGTCAACACAGAGCTCTAACTGTCAACACGGAGCTCTAACTGTCAACACAGAGCTCTAACTGTCAACACGGAGCTCTAACTGTCAACACAGAGCTCTAACCGTCAACACAGAGCGTCAACACAGAGCTCTAACCGTCAACACAGAGCTCTCTAACTGTCAACACAGAGCTCTAACTGTCAACACAGAGCTCTAACTGTCAACACGGAGCTCTAACTGTCAACACAGAGCTCTAACTGTCAACACAGAGCTCTAACTGTCAACACAGAGCTCTAACTGTCAACACAGAGCTCTAACTGTCAACACAGAGCTCTAAACGTCAACACAGAGCTCTAACTGTCAACACGGAGCTCTAACTGTCAACACAGAGCTCTAACTGTCAACACAGAGCTCTAAACGTCAACACAGAGCTCTAACTGTCAACACAGAGCTCTAACTGTCAACACAGAGCTCTAACTGTCAACACGGAGCTCTAACTGTCAACACAGAGCTCTAACTGTCAACACGGAGCTCTAACTGTCAACACAGAGCTCTAACTGTCAACACGGAGCTCTAACTGTCAACACAGAGCTCTAACTGTCAACACAGAGCTCTAACTGTCAACACAGAGCTCTAACTGTCAACACAGAGCTCTAACTGTCAACACGGAGCTCTAACTGTCAACACAGAGCTCTAACTGTCAACACAGAGCTCTAACTGTCAACACGGAGCTCTAACTGTCAACACGGAGCTCTAACTGTCAACACAGAGCTCTAACCGTCAACACAGAGCTCTAACTGTCAACACGGAGCTCTAACTGTCAACACAGAGCTCTAACTGTCAACACAGAGCTCTAACCGTCAACACAGAGCTCTAACTGTCAACACGGAGCTCTAACTGTCAACACAGAGCTCTAACTGTCAACACAGAGCTCTAACTGTCAACACAGAGCTCTAACTGTCAACACAGAGCTCTAACTGTCAACACAGAGCTCTAACTGTCAACACAGAGCTCTCTAACTGTCAACACAGAGCTCTAACTGTCAACACAGAGCTCTAACTGTCAACACAGAGCTCTAACTGTCAACACGGAGCTCTAACCGTCAACACAGAGCTCTAACTGTCAACACGGAGCTCTAACTGTCAACACAGAGCTCTAACTGTCAACACAGAGCTCTAACTGTCAACACAGAGCTCTAACTGTCAACACAGAGCTCTAACTGTCAACACAGAGCTCTAACTGTCAACACAGAGCTCTAACCGTCAACACGGAGCTCTAACTGTCAACACGGAGCTCTCTAACTGTCAACACAGAGCTCGTCAACACAGAATGAAATAATATTACCCAGGTTTACACGGACTGTTAGAAGTGTGATTTCAAGGCTATAGGTTTTCAAAACCAAAGTGACGGTGGGATGTTGACCCTGGGTTCCCGGAGCGGTCGCTGGTGTCCGACTGTGTGGGCTGAAAAACTAAAGTGAAATATCACATTAAATGTGTAATTTGTTTCCATTCTACACATTCATATGGATAGCCTTTTTTTCCTTTCTTTATCCTCCTCTATATCTAAACGTATCCATTATTTTCAAATGATGTGTAATTATGTTTCTGTAAAAAGCCATGTGACAAACCCACGATTGAAGAACCAACCTTTGTCAGTCAAGTTGTTCATGTTTTAACTGATTTGTGATCCTTGTTCTTTGCCTCGTCTTACCTTTTATTTATTTTTATCCACTTTGTCTCCATATTTTCTTTTCTATTTTTCTCCCATCCCAATTTTCCGTGTTTCCAATTCTCCCCTCCCCTGTCTTGAACGTTGCTCGCATATGCCCCCCACTGGTCGGTTGTAGTGAGGATAGAAGCCTTGCATCACATGTCCCCTCCGGTACACGAGGAGGCAGCCTTTTCACCTGCCAGCACGGACTCTCAGTGGCGAGGTCAAACGCGTGGGAGGCTCACACTACCCCCCGCCATTTCCTGTCTCTGCTGTGCAGGCGTCCCCCAACCGACCTGTAGGAGTCGCTGTCCACAACGTCCAGATTACCACCCATCGACTCCCCCCCCCCGCTAACTCTGATAATGAGTCAGTATGACGGCCGGCCTAAGCCGGAGGCAACGCTGACACCCGGATTCGAGACCGGAGTCTCTTGCGTTGGTGACGAGCGCAATCTCCGCTGCGCCACCCAGCCGCCCCCCACCCCCCGCCTCGTCTTATTGTTAAGACTTTATATGCCGTGTGATTTGATATGCTTTCTTTTTGCTCCTTTCTGTACGTCTCCTCGGCGTGACTAAACGAGGGAAACCTCACTTGCCTTTCCACACATTACTGAGTCATCATTTATCATCTTCTTTCTCTCTTTCAACAGGAGGCCCATCTGAAATGTGATTCATTTCTCCAGGGTCACGTTCCAGTTTCCATTGTGCGAAACCAGGCTAACTGTCGTCCTATCATATCCTCCTTTTATTCCACAACCTTAACCCACGACACACTTACAACGCGCATCGACGCTGAAAGGCACGACTATGCACTCAAGACCGTAGCACTCAAAGTTCAACACTGTTCGATGACCGATCTTACTGACCCTTAGCTGCCACAGTTGTACCCTTCCTGCTGACTTTTTATTTTTTTTACCTCCTTTTTCTCCTCCTTCTTCTGTGATTTTTCTCCCATCCCAATTTTCCTCTCGTGCCAATTCTCCCTCCCCTGTCCTGATCGTTGCTCGCATATGCCCCCCCACTGGCCGGTCGTAGGGAGGGTAGAAGCCCCATCACATGTCCCCTCCGATACACGAGGAGGCAGCCTGTCACTTGTTTTCACGTGCCAGCGCGAGGTGTAACGTGTGGGAGGCTCACACTGCCCCCGCCATTTTCCTGCCTTTGCTGTGCAGGCGCCCCCACCGACCTGTAGGAGTCGCTGTTTACAACGACCAGACTACCACCCATCGACTTCCCTCCCGCTGACTCTGCCAATTGAGCCAGTATGACGGCCGGCCCAAGCCGGAGGCAACGCTGACAGCCGGATTCGAGACCGGTGTCTCTTGCGTTGGTGACGAGCGCAATGTCCGCTGCGCCACCCAGCCGCCCTTCCTGCTGACTTGTTGTCGCTTTTACTAGTTACGTTGCTGGCCAGTAATAGTCATACTGTCTTTATCTATTATACTTAGGGATGTCCGATATTATCGGCCGACCGATATTATCGGCCGATATCGGCAGTAAAATGTGATATCGGAAAATATCGGTATCGGTAAAAAAATAAAAATAAAAATAAAAATCTTTTTTTTTTTACATTTATTTAACCTTTATTTACCTAGGCAAGCAAGTAAGAACCAATTGTTATTTTATTTATTGTCAAAAGTATGCATGTTCAAGTCAAGTCAAGAGTTTTAATTGTCACGGCATACAGGTATACAATGAAATGCGGGTGGTCTTGCCCGCAACGATGTGCAATACAGTGGTACATATAATAGAATCAAAGAAGAAACAACATTGTGCAGTAACAGATAGCAGGTAACATGGAGTGACATCTCGGTATCTGTACATAGTTATTTACAGCGCATGTGTGACATGCTAGTTAGCTTTGGTAGTGCAATACACTGTTCCTGTTATTCTAATTTAAAGTGACCTTTCCTTTGGCCATAAGTGTGCGTGTGTGCGACATGAGTGTGTGCCCGCTCATGTTAAAGTGTTGGTTTAATTCAACAACAAGAGATATGTAATGTTAATTTTAACTTTTTTAATGATCATATTTTGCACAGATAATGCTTACATTTATTAAGCCTTTTGAATGCATCCAGTGAAATTATTAGTTACCTGAAATTATTCAGTTTTTTTGGGGGGAAACCCTGCATATATCGGTATCGGTTGATATCGGTATCGGTATCGGAAATTAAGAGTTGGACAATATCGGAATATCGGTATCAGTAAAAAAGCCAATATCGAGCATCCCTACTTATACTACAACTCTGAGACTATATCTATATCTGTATTTAGGAGAAATCTTTACGTGTGTGCTGTTTGTGGTCAAAAAGCCACTCTTCTAAAGACCAGTGATCCAATGACATGAGTTACTGGCCGAGGTGTCACATGGCCTCTCCTGTCCCTCCTAGTAACCAATGAGTTACTGGCCCAGGTGTCACATGGCCTCTCCTGTCCCTCCTAGTAACCAATGAGTTACTGGCCCAGGTGTCACATGGCCTCTCCTGTCCCTCCTAGTAACCAATGAGTTACTGGCCCAGGTGTCACATGGCCTCTCCTGTCCCTCCTAGTAACCAATGAGTTACTGGCCCAGGTGTCACATGGCCTCTCCTGTCCCTCCTAGTAACCAATGAGTTACTGGCCGAGGTGTCACATGGCCTCTCCTGTCCCTCCTAGTAACCAATGAGTTACTGGCCGAGGTGTCACATGGCCTCTCCTGTCCCTCCTAGTAACCAATGAGTTACTGGCCCAGGTGTCACATGGCCTCTCCTGTCCCTCCTAGTAACCAATGAGTTACTGGCCGAGGTGTCACATGGCCTCTCCTGTCCCTCCTAGTAACCAATGAGTTACTGGCCCAGGTGTCACATGGCCTCTCCTGTCCCTCCTAGTAACCAATGAGTTACTGGCCCAGGTGTCACATGGCCTCTCCTGTCCCTCCTAGTAACCAATGAGTTACTGGCCCAGGTGTCACATGGCCTCTCCTGTCCCTCCTAGTAACCAATGAGTTACTGGCCCAGGTGTCACATGGCCTCTCCTGTCCCTCCTAGTAACCAATGAGTTACTGGCCGAGGTGTCACATGGCCTCTCCTGTCCCTCCTAGTAACCAATGAGTTACTGGCCCAGGTGTCACATGGCCTCTCCTGTCCCTCCTAGTAACCAATGAGTTACTGGCCGAGGTGTCACATGGCCTCTCCTGTCCCTCCTAGTAACCAATGAGTTACTGGCCCAGGTGTCACATGGCCTCTCCTGTCCCTCCTAGTAACCAATGAGTTACTGGCCGAGGTGTCACATGGCCTCTCCTGTCCCTCCTAGTAACCAATGAGTTACTGGCCGAGGTGTCACATGGCCTCTCCTGTCCCTCCTAGATGGGTAAACCTTTCACATTTGAATCGATACCAGAACCCAACGGTACCTTTTTTCGGTACTTTAGTCTCTAAAAATGTAATCTATCTACCTCAGTTGTAAAAAAAAAAATCAAAACTTAATATTTAATAAATAAATAATGTATTATTATTAATTATTACTTCATTATTATTTACATCTTACTGATGTAAAGCACTTTGAACTGCAATCCCCTGTATGAAAGGTGCTATACAAATAAAGTTATTATTATTTATTTAGAACAACATATATATATACACAGTCACACACATATCTTTAAATAAATGTTATGTTTATTTAAAAAAATTAACTAAAAAGGTACACATCTATATATTTAAATACAAAATAAATAAAGGTATTGTAGTTTACAAAATACTAAGTATAAAACAAGGGTAAACAAACCACTCGAGCAGCAATTAACTATTCTGCTGATCAAAAGATACACATCTATATATTTAAATAACAAATAAATTAAAGTATTTTACAACTGATTAAACAAACAAACAATCTAGCAGCAATGAACTGCTCTGCTGCTGATTGAGTATTCTAGCAGTTATTTTTCAGAAAGATCAACACGTCCACTCTCTCTGGTCAGAGCCGAGCCCGCTCCACACTCACTGTGTCCCCCAGAGCCGAGCCCGCTCCACACTCACTGTGGCCCCCGCTCTGGAGGAGACCCGCTCTGCACTGTGTGTGGCTTGTTCACAGACGTCACATCCGCCACTCTTCTGTACTGCTAGGCTGCACCGCTAGCCTAGGGAGCTAACGTTATGTCCGACGATTAGCTAACAGTTAGCTTAATAACGTCAAATGGGTTACAAATAAGTATATGTGGAACTATGGAAGGAGTAAGCCGACAGCTAAAAAGAAAACCCACCGCGGCAGCGAGAGCACATAACAAAAAGTTTTGAGAGGAGTGCAACAGCCCTGTCAGACTCAGAGCAGAGGTGGAAACTTTGAGCTACACTTTCTAACAACATGCCTACTGTACCAAGATATCAGAGACATATCTCCCCATGAATTGCAAACACCCAAAGAGAGTTTGAAAACATGTATTGTGCATGTGTGTCGTTGGCGTTAACGTGCGGTTATATATCAACTGGCTAGCGCGTCTCGCTCTGCCAACTGAGATAACCCCTTATCTCCACGCACCTATAGTGTGCTCCGGGGAACAAAACAAATGCACCCACTTGCACGTGACCACGCCCCTCCCATGCGTCCCCTATAGACCACCGCAACACTTCCGGGATTCTGAAATCAGGGAGGAGATTGCGGGGGGGTCAAATGAATGAATGTGGACGAGAGCCGTGATGTAAGTGGTTGCCGATACGGCTGTGGGGGTGCTAGAGACATGATCGAATAGACGTTTATGTGCCTCGCTCTCCTGAACACGGCGTGACCCATAACTAATCGATCAGAACTAAATCGGCAGAGAAAAAGCCCATTTTAAAGCACCTATTCCGCATGGACATGCGCAGAGTGCCCATGGAGTCTGGACGACGCGAGATGACGCTCGAATGAATGTGGACTGTTCCATCAGAGGGGGGAGCTTCGATGGTAATGTGTGGCTACAGACCGCTGCACTTAAATATAAACATTAGTCTACCTGGAGACTCAATGAGGTAATTGTAGATGTCGCCATAAGACGCGTCTGGCCATTTAGTGGGATAATTTTTTCATTATCCTGTTCGGCTGAAAGGACACTGGCCACCGAAGCTCCCCCCGCTTCATTCGAGCGTCATCTTGCGTCGTCCAGACTCCATGGGCACTCTGCGCATGTCCATGCGGAATAGGTGCTTTAAAATGGGCTTTTTCTCTGCCGATTTAGTTCTGATCGATTAGTTATGGGTCACGCCGTGTTCAGGAGAGCGAGGCGCATAAACGTCTATTCGATCATGTCTCTAGCACCCCCACAGCCGTATCGGCAACCACTTACATCACGGCTCTCGTCCACATTCATTCATATGCTCCCCCCGCAATCTCCTCCCCGATTTCAATGTAACGCGGAAGTGTAGTGGTCTATATTACAGGAAGTGGTCACGCCTCACCCTTCCTCGTTCGTTTCCAAAGCGGAAGCAGCTCAGGTGCACTTCTGAACTGGAGATTGTTATGAAGCGTAAGGAGAAATTACACAATGTTGGGAATTCGCCAGAAGTTCGAGCTAAGTCGCGCACAGGCAGGGCCTGCGCTATCAGGCATTGGTAATGGCATGTGTGATACTGCTCGTTGTCTCGTGAGACAGCCGGGTGATGTATTGATGCGGGGGGGGGGGGGGGGGGGGGCGGAAGATATTTGGATAAACGTGGTCATCATGACTCACTTTTGGATGTTTTTCCAAGTATCCTAGTACTTGGGCTTATTTCTAAGCTGAAGGTCTATATGGGCATCCCTCTCAGAGCGGCGGCGAGTGGGTGTTCTCGGTGCGCTCGGGAGGTTCCGTCCTGGGAGGACGGTTACGGCGCTGACCGTGATACGCCTGTGCGGTATTATGGCATCTGCTCAAGCTGTGGTCCCTCTTGGCCTCATCTTCATGAGGAGCAGGCACGTCCTAACAGTGTTTATTATTAAGAGTCAGACAGTCCTAACAGTGTTTATCATTAAGAGTCAGATAGTCCTAACAGTGTTTATCATTAAGAGTCAGACAGTCCTAACAGTGTTTATTATTAAGAGTCAGATAGTCCTAACAGTGTTTATTATTAAGAGTCAGATAGTCCTAACAGTGTTTATTATTAAGAGTCAGATAGTCCTAACAGTGTTTATTATTAAGAGTCAGATAGTCCTAACAGTGTTTATTATTAAGAGTCAGTTAGTCCTAACAGTGTTTATTATTAAGAGTCAGATATTAACAGTGTTTATTATTAAGAGTCAGATAGTCCTAACAGTGTTTATTATTAAGAGTCAGATATTAACAGTGTTTATTATTAAGAGTCAGATAGTCCTAACAGTGTTTATTATTAAGAGTCAGACAGTCCTAACAGTGTTTATTATTAAGAGTCAGACAGTCCTAACAGTGTTTATTATTAAGAGTCAGATAGTCCTAACAGTGTTTATTATTAAGAGTCAGATAGTCCTAACAGTGTTTATTATTAAGAGTCAGATAGTCCTAACAGTGTTTATTATTAAGAGTCAGATAGTCCTACCAGTGTTTATTATTAAGAGTCAGATAGTCCTACCAGTGTTTATCATTAAGTGTCAGATAGTCCTAACAGTGTTTATTATTAAGAGTCAGACAGTCCTAACAGTGTTTATCATTAAGAGTCAGATAGTCCTAACAGTGTTTATTATTAAGAGTCAGATAGTCCTAACAGTGTTTGTTATTAAGAGTCAGATAGTCCTAACAGTGTTTATTATTAATAGTCAGATAGTCCTAACAGTGTTTGTTATTAAGAGTCAGATAGTCCTAACAGTGTTTATTATTAAGAGTCAGATAGTCCTAACAGTGTTTGTTATTAAGAGTCAGATAGTCCTAACAGGGTGTGTTACAGTTGAATGCTGGTATTACACTCACTGAGGGACACGAAGAAGTCAAGTCCGATGGGATTTGGGAATCTCAAATACAAATCGGGATTGGAATAAAAAATGCATTTATATTAAACAATACAGAATATACAGCACTTCTTGGGGTCTGTAGGGTAAGCACTTATTCCCTCCCCCCTGAACATTTATGGAGATGTATGGGCGTTTTAAGTCAGTGATAAAAGTGTCTTTCAAGGTTAAATGAGCTCCTGCACTGATTATTATAGTTCAATATTCAATATTTGATCCCAAAACCCTCCAAAAAGCATAAAAAGGTGGCCCCCCCGCCCCGAAAAGGGCCCTTAAAAATTGGGCTTGTGCGCTACGCGCGCTCAGTTAAAACACACACAGGTATAGTGCCCTTTTCAGCCTTTGAGCACCTGCCCCTCTAAAGTCCTGTGCACGTCCCTGAGTGGGTGTGCATCTGTTAGTGGCTTGATGTGATGGAAATTAGTCAGAAGGATTACGACAAACATCTGTATCTCCAGTATGCACCCTCCCAAGTGATGATGTTTGGAGGGCGTGGAGGAGATGTATTATAGGACACGAGTGTCAGCTTCCTCATGGTTGCATTGATCCATTGGTAGACTGTTTCCAACATGGTGGACTTGATCACCTGCAGTGATGTAGACATCCTTGTCATCTGGGAACTGTCCATCTGTTAACAACTTATTTGACAGGAATGAGAAAATGTCTTGTTACACCTGGCGCAACTAACTCCTCATCAACAGAAATATCTCTACTTGATGTGTATTGTGTCTATCACAATAAAAGCTTTCCCATAGAGCTCTGCATGATGTTTGAAGTGCTGCAATCTCAGCTTATTTGCTGTCTCCTTCTGTGTTTTCTTCTCATGGAACAACAGTAAGTTATTTCGCTTGATCGGTGCTGTCAGAAGTCTATCATTTGATTCAAGCACTCTTCCTGAAATTGTTGTACTGCTCTTGTCCCGTAGACTCGAGTTGATGGACAGATACGGCAGCAGCCACAGACTCACACACCTTATTGTCTAATATAACCAGGTCTTTACTGCCCTCCTCAAAGGGATTCCCATTGCTCAGCAACATCTCCATCAGGTCTTTGGCATGGCGTTGACATTGGTGCTGAGATGCAGATCCTTTCTTGTGATGAGGACGTTCTTCACAATCATCGTTTGTTCTTCACAATCAACTGTTGTTTACAGTTCTCATATCTAACTCTAGTTCTCCACATATTTATTGTCTCATTGTGTGAAATATCATATAAGATATGCTCCAATCATGTTTATTTTATTTTTATTCAATTACTCATTCATGAAAACCTAGGTACAGGCACCAACATCACCATTCTAGGTTCAATAGAATAAAATGTATGAAGCGTAATTCAAAATAAATACAGAAATTGCAGCCATCTTTGATTTTTGCCATACCAGAATATTCAAAACATCAATATTTGAACTCCAGTTGATTCCTCACACAGTATTAACTTAAAATAGCAATACAAAATTATATTACACAGCAATTGTATGAACATTAAGACGTTAAGAATTCATGATTTCGATTGTGGCCATTTTGGATACATTTTTATTAAATTCAACTGGTTTCTTGACACTCAAGCCCAAATTGTTGTATAGATCCTTATCTTCAAATTAGAAGTGAAAACGAAACTTTCGCATTCATTTGAAATGACAGAGTGTCCAGGCACCCCACTATCAGAAAAGTGTGTGGTTTTCTGGTCAGCAGGAGATGTGCATCTCTGGCAGCTTATGGTCAGTGGCATTGTTCGTCAAATAGTGTTGAACTTGAGTGTTACACCCTGAGTGCATAGTATAATAGACATATTAGCATGGTAGTTAGGGTAACCAGATGCAAAAAGTCCAAAAGCAGGACAACAGTAAGATTTTGGTGGGACAAAGTGGGACAGATAGATAATGTAAATTTGTTTATTAGAATAACTGGTCTTCACCGAATAGATAAAGTTTAAATCAAAATAAATACAAATTAAATACAGAATTATATCTCTCCACATTCATCTTGGCACTGGCAGCCGGCTTGTTGCCACCTAACATCTGTTTTAAATATTCAAACTTTATCACTTGACAGGAATGTCTTGTGTTCGATATTCCCTGTTAACACAGAACTAGGGAACACTAGGGAACAAATAACTATGGATAACTATGGATGTAGCTTTTGTACGACCACACGATATTTCTTTTTTGCAATATCCGAGTCTGGCCAAATGACAGGAGCTAGCTTGCTACCACAGTCGGCTGACCTGTATGAATGGGAGTGTTGTACAGTGTGATAGACGCTTGTTATCTCCGCTGCAGTGACCTTGTTCGTCTGGCTATAATTTTTTGGTTTAAGAAGAAACATATCCATAGATCTGGATGTTTCTTTTTGGTGAGCCACTTTCATGTGAGACTCACGTCCACTGTGGCGCTTCAAGTCGTATTCTCCTCCATGAGCAATTGAAAACGAACTATGACACAAAACACAGAAAGCTCCCTGAGGATTGCCTGACATCGGCCTCACCCAGGCATGTGTCGTTTGCCAGTCTTGGTTGTAACTGCTGGTCCGTTTCTTTTGACTGCTTTCCATCTTGATTCATAGTTCGCTTGTAATGTTGTGTTTTCTTTTTTGACAGCTCGCTAAACGTTGACAGTGCGCTACATTTTGACAGCGCGCTAAATTACTACCTAACCAATCAGATCTGCGATATGAGGTAGCGTCACGAGCAGAGCAAATGTGTGTGGACAAGAGGCGGGTTGCTACGTTTACTGTAGGGAGGGGCTTTTAGACCAATGTTTTTTTTTTGCTTTGAAAAGAGGGACATCCTCTCAATATGTGGGACGCGGGACATTCGGTCAAATGGTGGGACAGTACAACCAAAAGTGGGACACCTGGTCACCCTATAAGGTAGTAGTATACGGATAGTAACATAGTACATAGTAGTAAGGTACTAGTAAAAGACAGTTATTTATATATATATTATATTGTAGAAATCGTCGGAATAGAGAAACGCACAATTTCTATCAGTTGACAACACAAAGCCGTGTGTCATTTATTTCGCAGTAGCACAAGTGACAGCTGTCAGAACTATGCCGGGCTAGCTTCTGACAGCTCGTAGTAATCAAACATTTATCAATGAAACCCCACACAGGGCGCGTGTATACTTTCCGCAACGGAGTTCGGTTTCCGGGTTCCTCTGATTGGCCGCGACCCCCACGTGACCCGCCCCCCTATCCACCGCTGCCGCGGCCATGGACTTGACTTTCGCTTTCAATTTGACGCTCGCTTCACGCTTTGCTCGCTGCTGTTTAATAATATTGTCGCTTTTCACATCGCGTGCTCTTGTGCAGTCATCTAGTTAAAGACAGTGGAGGTTGGCGTCAGTGTAAGTTAGTGTTGTGTTCATTCATAGTTAAAGACAGTAGAGGTTGGCGTCAGTGTAAGTTAGTGTTGTGTTCATTCATAGTTAAAGACAGTAGAGGTTGGCGTCACGGTCAGTGTAAGTTAGTGTTGTGTTCATTCATAGTTAAAGACAGTAGAGGTTGGCGTCAGTGTAAGTTAGTGTTGTGTTCATTCATAGTTAAAGACAGTAGAGGTTGGCGTCAGTGTAAGTTAGTGTTGTGTTCATTCATAGTTAAAGACAGTAGAGGTTGAGTATGTTTTTTTTTTAACAAATGTTTTTTATTTTCCCTTTAATCAACGATGAATCACAGGACAATAACAGAAATAATAATAACAATAATGACAGTCCAGTAATTATATCAGAATGAAACAAACAACACACTGCAGCACCCACTCTCCACACTTTAGAACACCTAAACACACTTTATATTTATTGGTAAAGGATTTGCACTACAACTCGTACACCTTATTGTAAATTGTACCTAAATTGTACCTCATCCCATTTCTGCTTTGCACTATATAGTATTGTATATTAGTACATTGCATAGTATATTGTATATTGTATGGTAACTCAGTTACTTCTATTCTGCATCGAACATTGTATGTCTATACTGAACCCTGTGACCTCTATTTTTACTTCTATTTTACATGCTATACTATTTTATTTCATACTTATCTTGTCTAGCACAGTCTCTGGAGCGTAACAGTAAGAAGCATTTTGTATAAAAGTATTCTGTACTTCTGTATGACAACAATGTATGCCTTTCAAATGTTAAATGATAAATGATTAAATGATACACACTGAAATCTACGCTCTCTCATCCTGCTTTCCACAACTCCTATACTTCCTGAGTGACGCGCCCAACACTGCTTAATGGTTGTTTAAATATTTTACATGTTTTGATGTGGTGCATAAGCAGCATATTAAGATGACTGTGTTTCTTGAACAGCTGATAACTGCATAAGCAGCACATTAAGATGAGTTACCAACAGCGCGTTTCTTCACAGCAGAGTGGCGCGTTTCGCGACTGGAAGCAAGCGCTCTGCGCTGCAACACAGCGGCAAGCGGCAGCGGCAGCGATAAGGGGGGCGGGTCACGTGGGGGTCGCGGCCAATCAGAGGAACCCGGAAACCGAACTCCGTTGCGGAAAGTATACAAGCACACAGGGCGTCTCCTCTCAGCCCAACCCCAAAACCAACCTCCTTAAAGTGACAGTGCCCCATCAACACATCAAAACAATACCATGGGGAATTATGTCTCTATAGAACCCACTACAATATAAATATTATATTTATTAAGAAGGTTATTTATTTATTTGCATTTCAGATATTGTGTGTTTCTATATGGGTGACATGTCCCGATACACAGGGCATTCGCATGCAGTCACCAGGTCTCCACCCAATCCAATGCCTATATGGGAGATTTTAGACGACCTGTTAAGACGGCACTCTCTTACGCCACCATCGCCAAAACACCAAAAGAGCATCAGATCACTGACCTCTAGGACCATCATTCAGGTCATAGTACCAGTTAGATTAGATTACATTGAAATGTATTGCCATCATACAGCATAAGTATATTACAATGAAAATAGGTGGGGCATCCAACCCGAGTGCAAATGTAACAGTAAAGTGCAATAGTAATATTAATATAGTGATTAA
>NC_140175.1:362510-380010 GCF_963971535.1 Notolepis coatsorum | reverse complement strand
CACTGTCTCCTCGCTCTTCACGTTCAGGTCATCCCTCTCGATGATCTCCACCAGTTGCTGTGGGGACAGCTCCACAAACTCCTGTGAGACGTGCAACATCTCCTCAAAGTGGCACACAATGAAGAGATGGGCCTTGCGCCTCAGGTCAGGGCAGCAGTAGATGTCCGTGAACCTCCAGATGCCGACACAGTTTTCCAGAGACAGCTGGCCTTCTAGGAAGTCAGAGCACGCTCCTACTATGCCAGTGACGCGAAGCTGGTCTGCAGCCACCAGAAGCTCTTTCACATTCTCTGCTGTCACCAGCACAAAGCGTGTGTAGGAGTACTCTATGATGAGCTGCATCATACCCGGGGACACCCCAGGGATAGTGTAGACTGCTTTCTCTGAGTCGCTCCAGCGAGTGAAGAGGGCTCTGTGGGACGCAGAGTATAGAGATATCTGATGAGTAAGTAAGCAACATTCTGTCCTGTGTAGTAATCAGAGCATGTGAGCGGAGCGGAGCGGTGGATTTTGAAGTGAGCGTGGAGTGGGTTGTAAAATGGGTCCGAGCGACTCCGGAGCGAGAGCTCTCCTCCGCTCCGAGCCGCTCCCAGCCGCTCAGTGCACACGATCACACAGAAACTGATGTAATATACATGTAGTACAATGCCAAAGCAATAGGTGGCGATGTACAAACATGAAGGCCATTTTCAACCAATGAGAAGGGTGAACCGTCACTACACATCCTGCTAAGTCCAAAGTAGAATCCGCCATCTTTAAATCACCACGGGACCTCGGGCGAACGCAAAATTTATTTTCAGTGAGAAACAAACAAAGTGCAATATAAAAAAAAAGGATACATTCACTGTGTTCTGCCTCATTTATTGATGAAACGAAACCAACATTAACACAATGTACCACCAAGAGCGGAGAGTTTAGTCTCTCAAGAAAGCGAGAGACTAAAGCTAACGCTGTTGTTGTTAGCTTACATGCTAACGTGAATGGGATCGGCCATAGCATTGCGGCTAGGCTAGCTACCATAGCTAGCCTCCTACCGGGAGGAGGTTGAGGTACTGGAACGCTGGTGCCAGGACAACAGCCTGCTCCTGAACATTGGTAAAACCAAGGAGCTGATCGTGGATTATAGGAGAGGACAGCAGGAGACACACACACCACTGAGGATAAACAGGGCTACCGTGGACAGGGTGAGCAGCTTTAAGTACCTGGGGGTCCACATCTCAGAGGATCTGACATGGTCAACACACATAGACTCAGTCGTAAAGAAGGCGAAGCAGCGCCTCTACCACCTGAGACAGTTAAGGAAGTTCAGAGTATCTGGGAAGATACTCCAGTCCTTCTACTCAGGAGCTGTAGAGAGCATCTTGACTGGAAACATCACTGCCTGGTATGGCAACAGCACGGCACAGGACAAGAAGGCCCTACAGAGAGTGGTGCGCTCTGCCGAGCGTACCACAGGTATTGCACTACCTCCCCTGCAGGTTCTATACAACAAGAGGTGCAAATCCAGAGCCTGCAGAATAATGAAAGACCCTCACCACCCCAATAACAGCCTGTTCCAGCTGCTGAGGTCAGGCAGACGCCTGCGAACACCAGCTACTAGGACAGAGAGGCTTCGGCTCAGCTTCTTCCCCCAGGCCATCAGAGCCTTGAACACTGAACACTGAGTGCCACAGAACACTGAACTCTCCACACACAAGCACACATGAGCACACACACGACACGCACGCTGTACACACTCGCACACTAGCAGCCACCTTAACATGAGCAAGCACACACTCATGCTGCACACGCCCACACTTATGGCCACAAAGGAAAGGTCACTTTAAAAATAGTATAGCAACAGTAACAGTGTATTGCACTACCAAAGGACCTAGCATGTCCTCCATGCTCTGTAAATAACTTATGTACAAATACCGAGATGCCCCACAATGTTGTTTTATTGGATTCTATTATATGTTGTTACTACTGTATTGCACATTGTTGCGGGCAAGACCACCCGCATTTCATTGTATACTTGTATGCTGTGACAAATAAAACTCTTGACTTGACTTGACATAGCATAGTACAGCTAGTTGAATGGATACACGTTATTTAACATTGCAGAATGGGTACAATACAATACGGCTCAATACAAACAATTGTTAAGGGGCCCAGGGGGTGCAGACTATTGTAGTTTGGTCAAATCAAGCAAATTTACATCATGCTCCAAAAAAATTCTGCTGAGCGGGCTGTGGAGCGGGGAGCGCTTGATGCGCAAATGAAGGTGAGCGGTGAGCGACTTGGGGGGGGGGGGCCAACATGAGCGAATGAGAGCGGAACCAGACGTCTAGAGCGAAGAGCGGTAGTAATTAGGGCTGACCCCTATTAGTCGAATAGTCGACTAATCGGTCGAAAGGAGCCGTAGTCGACTGCCAACCTCTTAGAAGCGTGGCTAACGCTAATGGCATGCACACCAGAGGCCAACTGCCTAAGAAAACAGGCACAGAGGCACTGAAAGAGGATTTCACCATCTAATGAACACACTAGACTAGACAAATATCAAGATGTCAAGTCAAGTCAAGTCAAGTCAAGAGTTTTAATTGTCACGGCATACAGGTATACAATGAAATGCGGCTGGTCTTGCCCGCGACGATGTGCAATACAGTGGTACAACATATAATAGAATCCAATAAAAATACAGTGGTACAACATATTAATAGAATCCAATAACAACAACAGTGCAATAAACAGGTACATGGTGTGCCATCTCGGTATCTGTACATAGTATTTACAGAGCATATAGGACATGCTAGGTAGCTTTAGTAGTGCAATACACTGTTCCTGATGTTATACTAATTTAAAGTGGCCTTTCCTCTGGCCATAAGTGTGCGTGTGTGCGGCATGAGTGTTAAAGTGGCTGCTAGTGTGTGAGCGTGCTCAGCGTGCTTGTCGTGTATGTGCTTGTGTGTGCTTGTGTGTGGATAGTTCAGTTTCTGTGTCTCTCAATGTTCATTGTTCAAGGCTCTGATGGCCTGGGGGAAGAAGCTTAGCCTAAGCCTCTCCGTCCTAGTAGCTGGGGTTCGCAGGCGTCTGCCTGACCTCAGCAGCTGGAACAGGCTGTTATTGGGGTGGTGGGGGTCTTTCATTATCCTGCAGGCTCTGGATTTGCACCTCTTGTTGTATAGAGCCTGCAGGGGAGGTAGCGCAATACCCGTGGTACGCTCGGCTGAGCGCACCACTCTCTGTAGGGCCTTCTTGTCCTGTGCCGTGCTGTTCCCATACCAGGCAGTGATGTTTCCGGTCAAGATGCTCTCTACAGCTCCTGAGTAGAAGGACTGGAGTATCTTCCCCGATACTCTGAACTTCCTTAACTGTCTCAGGTGGTAGAGGCGCTGCTTCGCTTTCTTTACTACTGTGTCTATGTGTGTTGACCATGTCAGATCCTCTGAGATGTGGACCCCCAGGTACTTGAAGCTGCTCACCCTGTCCACGGTAGCCCCGTTAATCATCAGTGGTGTGTGTGTCTCCTGCTGTCCTCTCCTATAATCCACGATCAGCTCCTTGGTTTTACCAATGTTCAGGAGCAGGCTGTTGTCCTGGCACCAACGTTCCAGTACCTCAACCTCCTCTCGGTAGGCCTTCTCGTCGTTGTCCGAGATCAGCCCCACCACCACCGTGTCGTCGGCGAACTTCACTATGGAGTTGGAGCTGAACTTGGCCACACAATCGTGTGTGTAGAGTGATGTATCCATCAGTGGACCAATTGCATGCTTTTGCAGAGGACAAGAAGCCTTCAGTCGACTCATTCAGACATTCAGCACCCCCCACAGCCCAAATGGAATGATACAAAAATATATTATACTTTTTTATTTTTTTATAGTCGACTAATAGTCTACTAATGGAAAATTTTGGCCAATCATAGTCGACTATCCAAATCCTTAGTCGGGGACAGCCCTAGTAGTAATATATTTTCACTGTAGAAGTATAGGGTCTTAGCACAGTAGAAGTATAGTATCTGTTTACAGTAGAAGTACAGTATAGTATCTGTTTACAGTAGAAGTACAGTATAGTATATGTTTACAGTAGAAGTGCAGTATAGTATATTTTTACAGTAGAAGTACAGTATAGTATCTGTTTACAGTAGAAGTACAGTATAGTATATGTTTACAGTAGAAGTACAGTATAGTATCAGTTTACAGTAGAAGTACAGTATCTCTTTACAGTAGAAGTACAGTATAGTATCTGTTTACAGTAAAAGTACAGTATGGTATCTGTTTACTAACCAAGTTAACCTGAACCAAGTTACCCTGAACCAAGCTAACCTGAACCAAGCTAACCTGAACCAAGCTAAACTTACCTGAAATAGTCACTGCAGTCACACAGGAGGGCCTTGTGGGCATTCAACTCAGTGCTGTTGACTTTAATAACCACATCACAGAACCTTCCCTCCAGAGGCAGTTCATTAAGGATTGTACAGGACATTGTTTCCTTTTCCATGTGGGGATTTTAAATTGTATCTACAGAATATATTCAAGCTTACAAACAAGTAGCCGGAAACAACAAGTGATATCTTCACTTGGTCTTCTGAGATCTGAGAACTACTGAGAGAATTTTTGAATATATACTGTACACAAATGTTCTAGAATGTTCTATTATGACATCATACTGTGACATCACAAATGTTCTAGAATGTTTTATTATCATACTGTGACATCACAAATGTTCTAGAATGTTTGATTATGACATCATACTGTGACATCACAAATGTTCTAGAATGTTTGATTATGATATCATACTGTGACATCACAAATGTTCGAGAATGTTTGATTATGACATCATACTGTGACACAAATGTTCTAGAATGTTTGATTATGACATCATACTGTGACATCACACATGTTCTAGAATGTTTGATTATGACATCATACTGTGACATCACAACGGAACATGTTTGAGGTCATTTGAATAATATAAATAATATGTTGACATTAAAAAAGAACAAATAAAATGATAAAAAAAACTACATAAAACAATGATACAAATTATAATAAAATATTTAAGTAAAATGTATAGAAATAAAGAAAAATAAGACAATGAAATAAAGATAATAATTAATTTAAAAGCTATTTTAAAAAGGTAAGTTTTGAGCAGTGCCAACCGAGTCTGCTGTCCTAACAGACTTTGGGTCTGTAGGGTAAGCACTTATTCCCTCCGCCCTGAACATTTATGGAGATGTATGGGCCTTTTAAGTCAGTGATAAAAGTGTCTTTCAAGGATAAGTGAGCTCCTGCACTGATTATTATAGTTCAATATTCAATATTTGATCACCAAAACCCCCCAAAAAGCATAAAAAGGCCCCTCCCCGCCCAGAAAGGGCCCCCAAAAATAGCACAGGCCCAGTGCCCTTTTCAGCCTTTGAGCACCTGCCCCTCTAAAGTCCTGTGCACGTCCCTGATGAGGAGGATACAGAGGTGGGTTTTTCAGTGTAAAAATAGACCCTGTGAGAGTCAAGTGGAAGCTGCTGAAGTTCCCATGTCAGTACTGGGGGACCTCGCCCTCTGGGGGGGCCTGGGGCCCTCACCAGCGGGGTCCCCATGAGCGGCAGGCTGTCACACGTCACGGTCTTCACCGACGCCTCCCTCACGGGATGGGGGGGGACGTGTCGGACCGACGCAGTAGGGGGCAGCTGGCAAGGACCATGCTGCCCGGTCTGCGCTACATATCAATGTGTTGGAATTGAAGGCAGTGCTTCTGGTCCTCGGACGGCTCGGCCATCATGTGGTGGGCGAGCGTGTTCTGATCAGGACGGACGGCACAACGTCGGCGTCGTATGTCATCAGACAGGGAGGAGTACGCTCCTCCCGTCTCCACCGGGCGGCGGCCGATTCGGTCCGTGGCCGCCCGGGATTCTGTACGCGTTCCCCCCCATACACCTGATAGCTCAGCTGTTGGGGCGGGTACGTCAGGAGCGTGGGACTTTGATCCTGGTCGCGCCGGGCCGGGGCACGGCTGTGTGGTTCCCGGCCCTGATTCAGCTCTTGGTGGCCCCGCCGTGGCCTGTTCCGTGGTGACCACGGGCCATCTTTTCAGGCACGTGGACCTCTGTTCGGCCTCCTGTCTCGGGGCAGCCCCTGATGGCGTGGCTGCTGGACGGGTGAATCTGGTGGGGATGCGTCTTAACTCTTCTGAAAGCACGCAATAGTGCAAGCCTCGCAATATTGAAAGCGCGCAATAGCGCAAGCCACACGCAAGATAGTTATAGGAACGTGAGTGTGAACATTAAGTGTATTTTGTTGCTTCATGAAGGGAAGGAATAAAAGCTTGAAAAGTACTTTCTGGACGTGGAACGGGATTATTTCACTAGGTGCGTCAATTGTTTGTACTCCTCTACTTAGCCCCTCGGCACGACCTGTCTATGACAGTCTACTGCCGCAACAGACGTGACTGGGGGTTCTGTCTCCCAGGCAGTCCTGAGGTCCGGGACCTCTCCTGCATCCCGCCATCAGGTGGGCTAGCGGGAGTGTGTGGGTGTGGACCGTGGGGTGCTGTGTCACACGTGGTCCCGCTTGCGCTGTGCGTTCAGGGGTGCCTGGTTCCCCCCCCTTTTCGCACTTTGGTGGAGTTGACTGCCTCCCCCCCTTCGTTAGGACGGGCGGGTGGACGGGACTCCCCTCCTCCCTGGCTGGGGCTTACGGGCCCTCAGGGGGTGCATTTGTCGGGGCCACACGTCCGCTCTGCCCTTTATCTCAGTAGGCAGAGCGAGACGCAATAGCCAGTTGATATATAACGTAAGGTTATCCTATAACCCTAGTTATATGATACTGGCTGAGCGTCTCGCTCTTAGCGCCCTGAGGTCCCTTGGATGTTCCGCTTATGGAAATCGAATGGGGAAGGGTGAGGCGTGACCACTTCCGGCGTAATATAGGGGACGCATGGGAGTGGCGTGGTCACGTGCAAGTGGGTGCATTTGTTTTGTTCCCCGGAGCACACTAGGTGCGTGGAGATAAGGGGTTATCTCAGTAGGCAGAGCGAGACGCTCAGCCAGTATCATATAACTAGGGTTATAGGATAACCTTACGTTTCGTTTTGTGGTAAACAAAACATGACCTCATCGGACTTTTATTTATTTTTATTACCGACAATCGGCACCGTTGGATCTCACGTGAATCGATACTCGGTAGTACCGACGTGTTTCGGTAGGTACCTTTAAAAGTACCGAATTCGGTACCCATCCCTACTTGTAACCAATGAGTTACTGGCCGAGGTGTCACATGGCCTCTCCTGTCCCTCCTAGTAACCAATGAGTTACTGGCCGAGGTGTCACATGGCCTCTCCTGTCCCTCCTAGTAACCAATGAGTTACTGGCCGAGGTGTCACATGGCCTCTCCTGTCCCTCCTAGTAACCAATGAGTTACTGGCCGAGGTGTCACATGGCTTCTCCTGTCCCTCCTAGTAACCAATGAGTTACTGGCCGAGGTGTCACATGGCCTCTCCTGTCCCTCCTAGTAACCAATGAGTTACTGGCCGAGGTGTCACATGGCCTCTCCTGTCCCTCCTAGTAACCAATGAGTTACTGGCCGAGGTGTCACATGGCCTCTCCTGTCCCTCCTAGTAACCAATGAGTTACTGGCCCAGGTGTCACATGGCCTCTCCTGTCCCTCCTAGTAACCAATGAGTTACTGGCCCAGGTGTCACATGGCCTCTCCTGTCCCTCCTAGTAACCAATGAGTTACTGGCCGAGGTGTCACATGGCCTCTCCTGTCCCTCCTAGTAACCAATGAGTTACTGGCCCAGGTGTCACATGGCCTCTCCTGTCCCTCCTAGTAACCAATGAGTTACTGGCCGAGGTGTCACATGGCCTCTCCTGTCCCTCCTAGTAACCAATGAGTTACTGGCCCAGGTGTCACATGACCTCTCCTGTCCCTCCTAGTAACCAATGAGTTACTGGCCCAGGTGTCACATGACCTCTCCTGTCCCTCCTAGTAACCAATGAGTTACTGGCCCAGGTGTCACATGGCCTCTCCTGTCCCTCCTAGTAACCAATGAGTTACTGGCCCAGGTGTCACATGGCCTCTCCTGTCCCTCCTAGTAACCAATGAGTTACTGGCCCAGGTGTCACATGGCCTCTCCTGTCCCTCCTAGTAACCAATGAGTTACTGGCCGAGGTGTCACATGGCCTCTCCTGTCCCGCCTAGTAACCAATGAGTTACTGGCCGAGGTGTCACATGGCCTCTCCTGTCCCTCCTAGTAACCAATGAGTTACTGGCCGAGGTGTCACATGGCCTCTCCTGTCCCGCCTAGTAACCAACATTGTTGTTTGCCCCCCGTTCCTCTTGTCAATCAATTCACACGAGGGGTCAAGGGTCACAGCCCACATTAGGACCTCCATTAGGGCCTGGCCTTCCATTCTCTGCAGGGGGTGTTTCCTGCGGCAGTCATGCTGCCGTCTGTCTGTGGGAGGTCAAACGTCAGAGGTCAGAGGGCATCTGTAGCAGGGAAATTAGTTTCTCCCGCTCAGACTCTCCAGAAGACAATGGTCACGTTTTCAGTACAACATGTTGCTTCTCTGTGACCGCGTGGTTTTTCACACGCTCTGCCGTCGGCGAGGATCGGCTTCTCTGGCAACCAACTCTCACCGAGCAGATCACCGTAGTTTGATTGTCATTTCAAAGTTTCACCACCAGCTGCCAGCCGATCTATAGTCAAGCGTTACATCACGCGACGGAGTGTGTTATACAAATTAGATCACGCCTATGGGTGGTTGTTAGGCCCGATAGTTTGTTGTCGGCGAGCCAGGTGCAGATGTTGCCGAGTTCAGAGCTGAGGGTTTTTTCAACCTGTAACTTGTTCTTGTCAGAGACCAGCAGGGCTGAGTCGTCCGCGAACAAGAACAAGTTGCAGTCACAAGCTGACGACATGTCATTTGCATAAATTAGGAACAGTAGCGGTCCTAGTATGCTTCCTTGTGGAACACCACAGCTCACTGTGAGGGGGGGGGGGATAGAGTACCGTTTACCTCAACCATCTGTTCCCTCCCCTCCAGGTAGGATTGTATCCAGCTCACTGATAAACTATCAAAACCAATTGCTTTTAGCTTGTCAATCAGAATGGAGTGATTGACAGTGTCGAAGGCCTTTTGTAGGTCCAGCATGACCATGCCGCAGTATTTGCCCGCGTCCACCTCTTGTTTGATGTGGTCATTTAAATAGAGAAGGCATGTGTCAGTGGAGTGGGATGTTCTGAAGCCAGATTGGAATTCGTAGATTAGATTTATTTCCGCCAGGTACTTTTCGACCTGTTCGTAGACTATTTTCTCCATGACTTTCGAGATGGAGGTGAGAATAGAAACAGGGCGGTAGTTGCCTGGGTCTAATTTGCTGCCCTTTTTGTGCAGAGGGGTCACTCTCGCAATTTTGAAGTCCTTGGGGACGTGTCCCTGTTTTATGGAGAGGTTTATTATGTGTGTGATGACTGGGGTGATGGCGGCTGCTGAGTCTCTGAGGAATTTGGAGGGGATGTTGTCATGGCCAGTGGCCTTGTTAGGTTGGAGGGCGCTCAGTTTTTTGAGTACCTCATCGGTTGTTACCAGTTATACTGGCCAGCAGTGTAACTAGTAAGAGTAGGTAAGAGATATGTACAGATATAGATATAGTATTAATATGTACAGTGATACAGGTATAAAGACACTATGGTAGTAAGTCATACTGGCCAGCAGTGTAACTAGTAAGAGTAGGTAAGAGATATGTACAGATATAGATATAGTATTAATATGTACAGTGATACAGGTATAAAGACACTATGGTAGTAAGTCATACTGGCCAGCAGTGTAACTAGTAAGAGTAGGTAAGAGATATGTACAGATATAGATATAGTATTAATATGTACAGTGATACAGGTATAAAGACACTATGGTAGTAAGTCATACTGGCCAGCAGTGTAACTAGTAAGAGTAGGTAAGAGATATGTACAGATATAGATATAGTATTAATATGTACAGTGATACAGGTATAAAGACACTATGGTAGTAAGTCATACTGGCCAGCAGTGTAACTAGTAAGAGTAGGTAAGAGATATGTACAGATATAGATATAGTATTAATATGTACAGTGATACAGGTATAAAGACACTATGGTAGTAAGTCATACTGGGGGGTTAGAGAAGCGGGTTTGTGACCGGAAGGTCGCTGGTTCGATCCCCCGGACCGGCAGAACAAATCTGGGCTGGGGAAGTTAATTAATAACTCTCTCCTATCCCCTTAACACCAATCGCTGAAGTGTCCTTGAGCAAGGCACTTACCCCCAAACTGCTCCAGTGGAGTTGCTCAGTGGCCAACGGTGTCAGACTGTGGTTGTACTGGGCAGCTCCCAGGTGTCAGACTGTGGTTGTACTGGGCGGCTCCCAGGTGTCAGACTGTGGTTGTACTGGGCAGCTCCCAGGTGTCAGACTGTGGTTGTACTGGGCAGCTCCCAGGTGTCAGACTGTGGTTGTACTGGGCAGCTCCCAGGTGTCAGACTGTGGTTGTACTGGGCAGCTCCCAGGTGTGAGACTGTGGTTGTACTGGGCGGCTCCCAGGTGTCAGACTGTGGTTGTACTGGGCGGCTCCTAGGTGTCAGACTGTGGTTGTACTGGGCAGCTCCCAGGTGTCAGACTGTGGTTGTACTGGGCAGCTCCCAGGTGTGAATGGAACTGTGTGAATGTGAAGCAGGGCGTTCCTGAAAAAGAGCATCAGCTCAGAGAACCTACCCTGGTAAATAAAGGTTATTATACAACGGCATGCAAATTTCTCTATTCTGATTGGCTGAAACAGTCCATTTACACGTATGTATCCTTCATAATCCACGCTCCTGGTCCCAGGACCCGCCCACCACCGAATCACATCACTCCGCCGGATCACTCCGTCGGAAAAAACAAGATGGCGGACAATAATCTTTAACAAATGGATATGTTGATAGCGTCATAACGACTAAATATAAAGCGATTCTGTCAAGGGGAACGTGTTAGTATTTTAAACAATGTTGGATGATGTAATTGATG
Organism: Notolepis coatsorum; assembly: GCF_963971535.1. Classification (NCBI taxonomy): domain Eukaryota; kingdom Metazoa; phylum Chordata; class Actinopteri; order Aulopiformes; family Paralepididae; genus Notolepis; species Notolepis coatsorum. The sequence continues at coordinate 368,997 of NC_140175.1, read as the reverse complement.
GGTCTGAAATCATTCTGTAACAAAAGAAAAATCGCGGATTGATTGATGGATTAATTTGCGATTTTTTTTTCAATTTCTTTTTCCTTTCGACTGTCAGCGCTCGCTCTAGTCTCCACCCACTGCCACACCCCCCCCCCCCACACACATACACACACACACACACACGCACACACACACACGCACGCACACGCACGCACACACACACACACACTCTGCCTGCAACGCGGGGGATAGTCAGAGAGCTGGGTGCTGCGCTGTTCTAAGTGAGCATGGCCTATTGAGTTGATTGATTGATTGATTGATTGCTAATTTTATTACTGTACGCTTGGTTTCCAACTGGTTAAGTTTAGGCCCTCTACAGTAGGTTTAAAAAAATAAATAAAAGAATAGGGCGAAGAAAACGTTTTTTTCCTATAGGGCAAAGAAGACTTTTTAATTTGTTTTACCTACTTTATATACTGTAGAAGCATCTAAGAATGAAGTTCTATGGAAAGTAGGTCTGCATTCCCTTAACAATTGTGTGTATTGAGCCGTACTGTATTGTACCCATTCTGCATCTGGTAATAAAATTTTCAATCAATCATTCCAATAATACACAGTTGGATGTGTTAGTTGGTTGGATGCACTTCAAGCTGCTTCCACATGAGGCAACTTCTCTCAATCATTCCAATAATACACAGTTGGATGTGTTAGTTTGGTTGGATGCACTTCAAGCTGCTTCCACATGGAGGCAACTTGTCTTTTTTGTAGTTGTGGGAACTACTTTTTCTGGCGGATGGTTTTTTCAATAAATCTTCGATTAATGTGTGTTTATTGTATAGAAATAAGGTTGGATGAATCTAGCAGTTGTATAAAAGCTTTACATCACGTGCAGTCGTGATTTGTGACCAATAAACCATGCCTAGGGGGGTCTAACGACCCTCGGCTGCGCCTCGGGCCTAACAACCACCCCTAGGCATGGTTTATTGGTCACAAACCACTCCTGCGTGTGATGTAATGCTTAAATAAAGAGAACCTACCCTGCAGGTAAATAAAGGTTAATAAAATGTTTAAAAAAAAACTAGTAAGAGTAGGTAAGGAATATGTACAGATATGGATATAGTATCTACAGATATGTACATATATATATATATATATATATATATATATATATAGTATCTACAGATATGTAGAGATATAGATATAGCAGATATGTAAACATGATTATATGCAGGTACATGCTGTAAAACAGAGTTATATGGGTTATCCAATTGAAACCACGACACAGATGGTAATATGATGGTACGTCCATCTGGAAATCCCATGATACTTTTCCATAAGAGTAGAAGGATATTACCAGAGCACTTCCTGGTAGAAGGATATTACCAGAGCACTTCCTGGTAGAAGGATATTACCAGAGCACTTCCTGGTAGAAGGATATTACCAGAGCACTTCCTGGTAGAAGGATATTACCAGAGCACTTCCTGGTAGAAGGATATTACCAGAGCACTTCCTGGTAGAAGGATATTACCAGAGCACTTCCTGGTAGAAGGATATTACCAGAGCACTTCCTGGTAGAAGGATGTTACCAGAGCACTTCCTGGTAGAAGGATATTACCAGAGCACTTCCTGGTAGAAGGATATTACCAGAGCACTTCCTGGTAATTGAAATGGACCATGTGAATGTTTGGGATCTGTGTGTTGTGTCTCAAGCAGCAGCGTCAGAGAGATACTTGAAGGGTGTATGAAATTCCTCAGGTTTCCAACCTCTGCCCTGGTATAAACCACAAACCCATTTAGCACCTACATATTAACTCTTTAAAGACAAGTGCAGTAAAAAAAGAAGTGACTTCAACCGTTGGTTGCTTGGTTGGTCTTTGACAACCTAGGATGGCTTAGAGTAGACGACAGAGTACAGCAACTTGCAATGGGTCTGGTCTACAAGATACACTACACGACCAAGGTACCCATGTACATGTCAAAATACTTCCCAAAGGTCAGTGAATACCACGATCACAACACCAGAGGGAGCTCCACAAATCATGTTAAACCCAGATTCGGCTCAAACAAGGGACTAAACACGTTTCGCAATTATGCCACATCAATGTGGAACGCCCTACCCAAAGCTGTAAAGGAATGTGAATCACTACCCACCTTCAAAAACACTCTAAAAAAACACCTACGGGAGACTGCAATTCGAAACTGGCCCCTGTAAATGTCCTAACACAACCCCCTCCAATGTACAGTAAATTACCAAGTATGGTATTGTCAATATTCCAATGTACAGTTTTGCTTGTACAGTGTTCCCCACCCACCCAACCTCCCCCCCCACTCCTACCCAACCTCCCCCCACCCCACCCAACCACCTCCAATGTACAGTCCCCCCCACCTACCCAACCTCCTCCAATGTAGTTTCTACGTCAAATGTATATACTATTTTTTCTGGACTCTTTTCGTATCACAAACAGTACTGTATTTGCAAATCTGATATGTCATAAAGGTATAGATGTAGCAGTACTGTCTATCTGTATGTCGTGTATGTCAGGTATGTCATATATGTTATGATGAATTGAAAATGGGGGACCCTGATGTAAACAAGAAGAAAGTCTTTCTCTGGTCTGCATCCCCTTAACACTTGTGTGTATTGAGCTGTACTGTACTGTACCCATTCTGCAATCTGTTAATAAACTTTTCAATCAATCAATCAAGTCTCTATGAAGCAAACCCAGTTGAAAACGGTCCCTTTCTCAGCCTCCTGTTGCATTTGAGGACCGTTTTGAAGGAAAACATTATGTTTTGTTTGCTTGAAAGATCTCGGGGGGTGACATGGGCTCAGGAGGTAGAGCGCCCGTCTGGGAAGGTTCCCGGTTAGATTCCGGCTCCTCCTCCCGGCAGTGTGCCGACGTGTCCTTGAGCAAGACACTGAACCCCTACACTGCTCCCGATGAGCAGGTTGGCACCTCGCGTGGTCAGTGGTCGACCTCCACCATCGGTGAGTGAATGTGTGAGTGAATGGATGAATACGAGGCATAAGGTGTAAAGCGTTTTGGATCAAAACTGTTATATTATGAATGCAGTCCACATTTACCATCTCAGGAGATTCAGATTCAGACAACTTTATTGATCCCGCGTGGGGCAATTCATATTTGTAGCTTCACAGAGTAACAAAAACAACAACATTCCATGCAATACACAATCCAGTCAAAGTAAAAAAAACAGACAACTAAGTGTAAAAGGCTACTTAAAATGACCACTGTCTGTGTTTAAAAGTCTGATAGCCGAGGGGACAAAAGATTTGGCGTAGCGGTTGGTCCTACTTGGTGGAACGTCATAACGGCGGCCAGAAGGCAACAGCGAAAACCGCTGAGACAGAGCGTGGAGAGGTTGGTTTCGTCCGGACGAGCCAGTGTGAAGATGTTTGCAACATCTAGTTGTAGAAACTACGCACTGCAGCTTTAAAGATTTAACGTCAATCAATCAATCATGGTTTAGTAAATAGACACCTGATTTTATAGTCTTATTCTAATACATTTTCATGACTTTTGTATTATAGGACCCCTTCTCTTCTCCCTCTACACTAAATCACTGGGTAACATTATCACGTCTCATGGCTTCTCCTACCACTGTTATGCCGACGATACTCAACTCTTCCTCTCCTTCCCTCCCTCAGATATCCACGTCTCTGAGCGGATCTCGGCCTGTCTGTCCGACATCTCCGCCTGGATGACGACCAACCACCTCAAACTGAACCTAAGCAAAACAGAATTGCTCCACCTGCCGGCCAAATCCTCCCCCCTGACCGACCTTTCCATCACAGTCGAGAATGCAGCTGTGACCGCGTCCCCGACCGCCAAGAACCTTGGTGTTGTCCTCGACGACCAGTTGAACTTCTCTGCTCACATCGCAGCGACAACCAGAACCTGCCGATTCCTCCTGAGCAACGTCAGAAGGATACGCCCCTTCCTGACAAAAGAAGCCACCCAACTCCTCGTCCAATCAACAGTCATCTCCCGCCTCGACTACTGCAACGCACTGCTCGCTGGCCTCCCGGCCACTGCCACTAAGCCTCTTCAACTCATTCAGAACGCAGCGGCCCGCCTGATCTCAAACCTACCGAAGTCGGCCCATGTCACCCCACTTCTTAGGGACCTGCACTGGCTCCCCATTGCTGCACGAATCCGCTTCAAGGCCCTTGACCTAGCATACCGTGCGGCAAAGGGAACTGCTCCCGCCTACCTCCGGTCAATGGTCTCTACCTACACACCCTCAAGACCCCTACGCTCTGCATCTTCTGGCCGCCTCAGACCTACTCCTATCCAAGCTCCGGGAGGGTCATCAAAGAGAAGTCGCCTATTCTCAGTCCTTGCCCCACAATGGTGGAATGAACTACCCACCCCAGTTAGGACAGCCGAAACACGTCCAATCTTTCGCCGTCGACTAAAGACTCACTTCTTCAACCATTATCTGAATAAAAAAAAAAAAAAAAAAAAAAAAAAAAAAATCTAACCCTAACTAACCATACTGTCATGCACTTGTCCTAATAAACTAACCTACACTGTAGCACTCAACACTTTGATGAACATTGTTACTCAGCTGATAGAGTTGTGCTCTTCCTGATGGCTTGTCGTACAGAACTTGTAAGTCGCTTTGGATAAAAGCGTCAGCTAAATGACTAAATGTAAATGTAAATAGGAAAGCATGGCTAGACAAAAATGGTCAGTTGAGGAGCGAAGGAGAAGAAATAGAGAGTACCAACGCAGAGAGTCTCTCAGACAGGAACAGAAACAAAGTAAAACGCGAAAAAGGCATTCAAGAGAAATACAAACTTTGAAAGAGAAGATTACAAATGTAACAAAGCAACAAAACAACCCGAGAAAAACAATAATGTGCTGAAAAGAGGCTACAAATACATCACCACTGGACTCTCCGGGCACGGAAACAAAGAAGATGCTATCAGGAAGCAAAGTAAGGAATCAGACAATCCAAAAGGCCCTGCTATTCCACCACATCCTCGGAAGACAAACAAAGGCGCCAAAAAAAACCAGCACTGAGTGTGTCATCAGGCACGATTCTTAAAAAGTATCGTCTTCTTCAACAAATTAAAGACTTTGGGTTAACCTATAAGTTAAAGGGGACATGTACTATAAATGTCATTTTTCGGTCTCTAGCATTGTATTATAGTAATAGGAGTTAGTATCAATGTGTTTTAGTGTCTAAATACCATATTGGCGGATTGCTCTGATTCAGCTCAGATAATTTCCTGCTCCAGTAAATTAGTCCATCCTGATTTGAAGGCCTGAGTCACGTCATTCAGGCTATGGGTAGAAGACAGTGATGTGATTGGCTCTGTGGTTGTAGCTAATGCCCACCCACAATCTACCTAGACGATACACGCAGACTAGACAGCGAGTGGAAAACCACTTCCTCATACTGCGAGGCAGTGAAACCCGACACCTCTGCATACTCTGGAGGGAGAGAGAGAGAGAGAGAGAGAGAGAGAGAGAGAGGGAGAGACAGAGAGAGAGAGGGAGACAGAGAGAGAGAGGGAGGGAGCACTTGGGGGGGGGGGGGACCTGCGGCGCCACACGGGAGAGGGGAGGAAGGGAGGCCCCCCCCCCACAAGCTGCCGCAGGGAGAGAAAAAATGAAAGGAAGAGACGGCCTGTCTTTTTTCTCTCTCTCTCTCGCACCCCCCCCCCCCCCTCTCTCTATCTCTCTCTGTCTACCAGTCGCAGACTGTGTGGACTGACTGTCACTCAAAGTGCTTATGGGCGGAGCCAGGCCATAACAGCCTGAAATCTTGAAGCTGGAAAATGATGGTTTTGAGTACTTGATTAGAAATATAAAACAATGCATTTTTTTTTAAAAAAAACCTTACAGATGTCTTCAATAGACTAACAGGAATTGTGTAAAGTTGCCCAAATAGTGCTAGGAATAGCAGTACATGTCCCCTTTAATGAGAGAAAGGGAGCATCCTCAGAAAAGGCCAACATGCATACAGGGTGTAACACAGACTCTGCACGTGTGACGATGTGTGACGATGGATAGCGCTAATGATGGCTTTGTCATTATAAATGATTTCCCATATCTTTTAAAATCTTCGAAAGGGGATGGGTAGGCCTACATTTGGAAATTTTGCAATGCAAAATGATGTAGGCTAGAGTTATCCTATCCCAAAAATGTACTCATATTTAAATTCCCCATTAATAAACACATCATTTTTCGACACCTTGCATGTTAGGATTTTCCTTCAGATTCATGTTGGCATCCATGTATGGCGAAGGCCCGGACTGGCCATCGGGAGCTCTGTCTGTCTGTCACACACACACAAAGGGAGCCGCATGTGATTGGTGTGACACTGATTGACAGTGGAGATGGCGAATGGAATGGCAGATGGCACTTCTGCAAAATGACAGGGAGAGACAGAGCGAAAGGCAAAAAATGTCAAGCATCACCTGCGCTTGAAGATGGATAGTGGGAAAAGAGGAAGGGTGGAGCGGAGAGGGAGG
>NC_140175.1:261996-359496 GCF_963971535.1 Notolepis coatsorum | reverse complement strand
CTCTGGTCTCTAGTCTCTAGTCTCTGGCTCTAGTCTCTCTCTGGTCTCTAGTCTCTGGTCTCTGGTCTCTGGTCTCTAGTCTCAGTCTCTGGTCTCTAGTCTCTATCTCTAGGCTCTAGTCTCTGGTCTCTAGTCTCTCTCTGGTCTCTTGTCTCTAGTCTCTGGTCCTCTAGTCTCTAGTCTCTCTCTGGTCTCTAGTCTCTAGTCTCTGGTCTCTGGTCTCTAGTCTCTAGTCTCTGTCTCTGGTCTCTAGTCTCTCTCTGGTCTCTAGTCTCTAGTCTCTGGTCTCTAGTCTCTCTCTGTCTCTAGTCTCTGGTCTCTGGTCTCTGGTCTCTAGTCTCTAGTCTCTGGTCTCTAGTCTCTCTCTGGTCTCTAGTCTCTAGTCTCTGAGTCTCTGGTCTCTAGTCTCTCTCTGGTCTCTGGTCTCTAGTCTCTCCTGTCTCTGGTCTCTAGTCTCTCTCTGGTCTCTAGTCTCTAGTCTCTAGTCTCTGGTCTCTAGTCTCTTCTCTGGTCTCTGGTCTCTAGTCTCTCTAGTCTCTGGTCTCTAGTCTCTGGTCTCTGGTCTCTAGTCTCTAGTCTCTGGTCTCTAGTCTCTAGTCTCTGTCTCTGGTCTCTAGTCTCTAGTCTCTAGTCTCTAGTCTCTAGTCTCTGGTCTCTGTCTCTGGTCTCTGTCTCTAGTCTCTAGTCTCTATCTCTGGTCTCTGTCTCTGGTCTCTGTCTCTGGTCTCTGTCTCTAGTCTCTAGTCTCTAGGTCTCTGGTCTCTGGTCTCTAGTCTCTGGTCTCTGGTCTCTGGTCTCTGTCTCTGGTCTCTGGTCTCTAGGTCTCTGGTCTCTAGTCTCTGTCTCTGGTCTCTAGTCTCTGGTCTCTGGTCTCTGTCTCTAGTCTCTGGTCTCTGTCTCTGAGTCTCTAGTCTCTGGTCTCTGGTCTCTGGTCTCTGGTCTCTGGTCCTCTAGTCTCTGGTCTCTAGTCTCTGGTCTCTGGTCTCTGGTCTCTGGTCTCTAGTCTCTCTCTGGTCTCTAGTCTCTAGTCTCTGGTCTCTGTCTCTGGTCTCTAGTCTCTAGGTCTCTAGTCTCTGGTCTTAGTCTCTAGTCTCTGAGTCTCTGGTCTCTGGTCTCTAGTCTCTTCTCTGGTCTCTGGTCTCTAGTCTCTGTCTCTAGGTCTCTAGTCTCTCTGGTCTCTAGTCTCTAGTCTCTGGTCTCTGGTCTCTAGTCTCTAGTCTCTGGTCTCTAGTCTCTCTCTGGTCTCTAGTCTCTAGTCTCTGGTCTCTAGTCTCTCTCTGGTCTCTAGTCTCTAGTCTCTGGTCTCTGGTCTCTAGTCTCTAGTCTCTGGTCTCTAGTCTCTCTCTGGTCTCTAGTCTCTAGTCTCTGGTCTCTAGTCTCTCTCTGGTCTCTGGTCTCTAGTCTCTCTCTGGTCTCTGGTCTCTAGTCTCTAGTCTCTGGTCTCTAGTCTCTAGTCTCTAGTCTCTGGTCTCTAGTCTCTAGTCTCTAGTCTCTGGTCTCTGGTCTCTAGTCTCTAGTCTCTGGTCTCTGGTCTCTGGTCCTCTAGTCTCTAGTCTCTAGTCTCTAGTCTCTGGTCTCTGGTCTCTAGTCTCTAGTCTCTAGTCTCTGGTCTCTGGTCTCTAGTCTCTAGTCTCTAGTCTCTAGTCTCTAGTCTCTAGTCTCTGGTCTCTGGTCTCTGGTCTCTGGTCTCTAGTCTCTGGTCTCTGGTCTCTGGTCTCTAGTCTCTGGTCTCTGGTCTCTAGTCTCTGGTCTCTAGTCTCTGGTCTCTGGTCTCTGGTCTCTGGTCTCTGGTCTCTCTCTGGTCTCTAGTCTCTCTCTGGTCTCTGGTCTCTGGTCTCTGGTCTCTCTCTGGTCTCTGGTCTCTAGTCTCTCTCTAGTCTCTGGTCTCTAGTCTCTGGTCTCTAGTCTCTGGTCTCTGGTCTCTAGTCTCTGGTCTCTAGTCTCTGGTCTCTGGTCTCTGGTCTCTAGTCTCTCTCTGGTCTCTGGTCTCTAGTCTCTCTCTGGTCTCTGGTCTCTAGTCTCTGGTCTCTGGTCTCTGGTCTCTAGTCTCTGGTCTCTAGTCTCTCTCTGGTCTCTGGTCTCTAGTCTCTCTCTGGTCTCTGGTCTCTAGTCTCTGGTCTCTAGTCTCTAGTCTCTCTCTGGTCTCTGGTCTCTAGTCTCTGGTCTCTGGTCTCTAGTCTCTAGTCTCTGGTCTCTAGTCTCTCTCTGGTCTCTAGTCTCTAGTCTCTGGTCTCTGGTCTCTGGTCTCTAGTCTCTAGTCTCTGGTCTCTAGTCTCTAGTCTCTAGTCTCTAGTCTCTGGTCTCTAGTCTCTCTCTGGTCTCTGGTCTCTAGTCTCTGGTCCTCTAGTCTCTAGTCTCTCTCTGGTCTCTAGTCTCTAGTCTCTGGTCTCTGGTCTCTAGTCTCTAGTCTCTGGTCTCTGGTCTCTAGTCTCTCTCTGGTCTCTAGTCTCTAGTCTCTGGTCTCTAGTCTCTCTCTGGTCTCTAGTCTCTAGTCTCTGGTCTCTGGTCTCTAGTCTCTAGTCTCTGGTCTCTAGTCTCTCTCTGGTCTCTAGTCTCTAGTCTCTAGTCTCTGGTCTCTAGTCTCTCTCTGGTCTCTGGTCTCTAGTCTCTCTCTGGTCTCTGGTCTCTAGTCTCTCTCTGGTCTCTAGTCTCTAGTCTCTGGTCTCTAGTCTCTAGTCTCTGGTCTCTGGTCTCTAGTCTCTCTCTAGTCTCTGGTCTCTAGTCTCTAGTCTCTGGTCTCTGGTCTCTGGTCCTCTAGTCTCTAGTCTCTAGTCTCTGGTCTCTGGTCTCTGGTCTCTAGTCTCTAGTCTCTGGTCTCTGGTCTCTGGTCTCTGGTCTCTGGTCTCTAGTCTCTAGTCTCTGGTCTCTGGTCTCTGGTCTCTGGTCTCTGGTCTCTGGTCTCTAGTCTCTAGTCTCTGGTCTCTGGTCTCTGGTCTCTGGTCTCTGGTCTCTGGTCTCTAGTCTCTGGTCTCTGGTCCTCTAGTCTCTGGTCTCTAGTCTCTGGTCTCTGGTCTCTGGTCTCTGGTCTCTGGTCTCTAGTCTCTCTCTGGTCTCTAGTCTCTAGTCTCTGGTCTCTGGTCTCTGGTCTCTAGTCTCTAGTCTCTAGTCTCTGGTCTCTAGTCTCTAGTCTCTAGTCTCTAGTCTCTGGTCTCTAGTCTCTCTCTGGTCTCTGGTCTCTAGTCTCTGGTCCTCTAGTCTCTAGTCTCTCTCTGGTCTCTAGTCTCTAGTCTCTGGTCTCTGGTCTCTAGTCTCTAGTCTCTGGTCTCTAGTCTCTCTCTGGTCTCTAGTCTCTAGTCTCTGGTCTCTAGTCTCTCTCTGGTCTCTAGTCTCTAGTCTCTGGTCTCTGGTCTCTAGTCTCTAGTCTCTGGTCTCTAGTCTCTCTCTGGTCTCTAGTCTCTAGTCTCTAGTCTCTGGTCTCTAGTCTCTCTCTGGTCTCTAGTCTCTAGTCTCTAGTCTCTGGTCTCTAGTCTCTCTCTGGTCTCTGGTCTCTAGTCTCTCTCTGGTCTCTGGTCTCTAGTCTCTCTCTGGTCTCTAGTCTCTAGTCTCTAGTCTCTAGTCTCTAGTCTCTGGTCTCTGGTCTCTAGTCTCTAGTCTCTGGTCTCTAGTCTCTCTCTGGTCTCTAGTCTCTAGTCTCTAGTCTCTGGTCTCTAGTCTCTCTCTGGTCTCTGGTCTCTAGTCTCTCTCTGGTCTCTGGTCTCTAGTCTCTCTCTGGTCTCTAGTCTCTAGTCTCTAGTCTCTGGTCTCTAGTCTCTAGTCTCTGGTCTCTGGTCTCTAGTCTCTAGTCTCTAGTCTCTGGTCTCTGGTCTCTGGTCCTCTAGTCTCTAGTCTCTAGTCTCTAGTCTCTGGTCTCTGGTCTCTAGTCTCTCTCTGGTCTCTAGTCTCTAGTCTCTGGTCTCTAGTCTCTGGTCTCTGGTCTCTGGTCTCTGGTCTCTGGTCCTCTAGTCTCTAGTCTCTAGTCTCTAGTCTCTGGTCTCTGGTCTCTGGTCTCTAGTCTCTGGTCTCTGGTCTCTGGTCTCTGGTCTCTGGTCTCCCCTCTGGTCTCTGGTCTCTGGTCTCTAGTCTCTGGTCTCTGGTCTCTGGTCTCTGGTCTCCCCTCTGGTCTCTGGTCTCTGGTCTCTAGTCTCTGGTCTCTGGTCTCCCCTCTGGTCTCTGGTCTCTGGTCTCTGGTCTCTGGTCTCTGGTCTCTGGTCTCTAGTCTCTGGTCTCTGGTCTCTAGTCTCTAGTCTCTGGTCTCTGGTCTCTGGTCTCTGGTCTCTGGTCTCTAGTCTCTGGTCTCTGGTCTCTGGTCTCTGGTCTCTGGTCTCTAGTCTCTAGTCTCTGGTCTCTGGTCTCTGGTCTCTAGTCTCTGGTCTCTAGTCTCTAGTCTCTGGTCTCTGGTCTCTGGTCTCTAGTCTCTGGTCTCTGGTCTCTAGTCTCTAGTCTCTAGTCTCTGGTCTCTGGTCTCTGGTCTCTGGTCTCTGGTCTCTAGTCTCTAGTCTCTAGTCTCTGGTCTCTGGTCTCTGGTCTCTAGTCTCTAGTCTCTAGTCTCTGGTCTCTGGTCTCTAGTCTCTGGTCTCTGGTCTCTGGTCTCTGGTCTCTAGTCTCTCTCTGGTCTCTAGTCTCTGGTCTCTGGTCTCTAGTCTCTCTCTGGTCTCTAGTCTCTAGTCTCTAGTCTCTAGTCTCTGGTCTCTGGTCTCTGGTCTCTAGTCTCTAGTCTCTAGTCTCTAGTCTCTGGTCTCTAGTCTCTAGTCTCTGGTCTCTAGTCTCTAGTCTCTAGTCTCTAGTCTCTGGTCTCTGGTCTCTGGTCTCTAGTCTCTAGTCTCTCTAGTCTCTCTCTAGTCTCTCTCTGGTCTCTAGTCTCTGGTCTCTAACTCTAACCCTCTTGTCTCCAGGTTTGCCTCTTCAGGGGACGATGGGCTGGTCTTGGTCTGGAACGTGGAGGTAAGTCTTAAATGTTGTTCCCTGTTCTCCCCCCCCCTCCTGTCCCCCCTCCTGTCCCCCCTCCTGTCCCGCCCTCCTGTCCCCCCCTCCTGTCCCCCCTCCTGTCCCCCCCTCCTGTCCCCCCCTCCTGTCCCCCCTCCTGTCCCCCCCTCCTGTCCCCCCTCCTGTCCCCCCTCCTGTCCCCCCTCCTGTCCCCCCCTCCTGTCCCCCCCTCCTGTCCCCCCTCCTGTCCCCCCTCCTGTCCCCCCTCCTGTCCCCCCCTCCTGTCCCCCCTCCTGTCCCCCCTCCTGTCCCCCCCTCCTGTCCCCCCTCCTGTCCCCCCTCCTGTCCCCCCCTCCTGTCCCCCCCTCCTGTCCCCCCTCCTGTCCCCCCCTCCTGTCCCCCCCTCCTGTCCCCCCCTCCTGTCCCCCCCTCCTGTCCCCCCCTCCTGTTCCCCCTCCTGTCCCCCCTCCTGTCCCCCCCTCCTGTCCCCCCCTCCTGTCCCCCCCTCCTGTCCCCCCTCCTGTTCCCCCCTCCTGTCCCCCCTCCTGTCCCCCCCTCCTGTCCCCCCCTCCTGTCCCCCCTCCGCCTGTTCCCCCCCTCCTGTCCCCCCCTCCTGTCCCCCCCTCCTGTCCCCCCTCACTGTTCCCCCCTCCTGTTCCCCCTCCTGTTCCCCCCCCCTGTTCCCCCCCCCTCCCATACAACAACATACAACTCAGTCTGAAGCAACAACATACAACTCAGTCTGAAGCAACAACATACAACTCAGACTGAAGCAACAACATACAACTCAGTCTGAAGCAACAACATACAACTCAGACTGAAGCAACAACATACAACTCAGACTGAAGCAACAACATACAACTCAGACTGAAGCAACAACATACAACTCAGACTGAAGCAACAACATACAACTCAGTCTGAAGCAACAACATACAACTCAGTCTGAAGCAACAACATACAACTCAGACTGAAGCAACAACATACAACTCAGTCTGAAGCAACAACATACAACTCAGTCTGAAGCAACAACATACAACTCAGACTGAAGCAACAACATACAACTCAGACTGAAGCAACAACATACAACTCAGACTGAAGCAACAACATACAACTCAGACTGAAGCAACAACATACAACTCAGTCTGAAGCAACAACATACAACTCAGACTGAAGCAACAACATACAACTCAGACTGAAGCAACAACATACAACTCAGACTGAAGCAACAACATACAACTCAGACTGAAGCAACAACATACAACTCAGACTGAAGCAACAACATACAACTCAGTCTGAAGCAACAACATACAACTCAGTCTGAAGCAACAACATACAACTCAGACTGAAGCAACATACAACTCAGACAGTTGTGGTTTCCCTATAACTTTACTGTAAATAACATGTTAACGTATCTTTGCCAATTTGTTCTTATTCCTGGCCCCAAGGTTTCCCTACCAGGTCGAGATATCAAACGTTATAATAACACTTCGTATGCCAGCTCTAGAATATCCCTACTTACAGCAAAATTATTCAACTTTCTTAGAAGATACAAGCGCTGCATAGCTTTCTTGAAGATGTATTCTGTGTCGGCTACAAAGCTCATTATCCAGGAAAGCACCTAAATATTTAAAATGTTCGACCACTTCTACAGACTGAACGTTTATTTTCTTTTTTTTTTTAATCCACTTTTTTTCTCCTTTTTCTATTTTTCTCCCATCCCAATTTACCTCTTGTGCCAATTCTCCCCTCCCCTGTCTTGAACGTTGCTCGACTATGCCCCCCACTGGCCGGTCGTAGGGAGGATAGAAGCCTTGCATCACATGTCCCCTCCGATACACGAGGAGACAGCCTGTCGCATCTTTTCACCTGCCAGCGCGTACTCTCATCGGCGAGGTGTAACGTGTGGGAGGCTCACACTACCCCCGTCATTTCCTGTCTCTGCTGTGCAGGCGCCCTGACCGACCTGTAGGAGTCGCTGTCCACAACGTCCAGAATACCACCCATTGACTTCCACCCGCTGACTCTGCTAACTGAGTCAGTATGACGGCCGGCCCAAGCCGGAGGCAACGCAGACAGCCGGATTCGATACCGGTGGCTTGTGCGTTGGTGACGAGCGCAATGTCCGCTGCGCCACCCAGCCGCCAGACTGACCGTTTATTCATTGTAACTAAATATGACAACCGGTTACCTTTGGTCCCTAAAATGGAGGGAGGATGAAAAGTAGTGCCGCCCCTACATGGATGTGAACCAGCCACACGTCTGCACTTTGACCTCGTCGTCATCGAGGTTCCACTTCAGATCCAAAGCACTGGAACCAGGAAGGGCTTCTCTGGTCAAACTCTCTTTCAGAAAACACTGCATGTATATAGTTCACATGATGCCGGTCTTATGAGTTACTTATGTGAGTGCATGTTGTACAACTGCCCACATTCAAAACCGCTCTTAAAGAGCACCTACGGGAGGCTGCAATTCTAAACTGACCACCGTAAATGCCCAAAACCCCCACCCCCTCCTAATAGACAGTCTCCTCCCCACCGCATGTATATATTCCCTCCCCGCCGTATGTATATTTCCCTCCCACCCACCCACCCCCTCCTAATGTACAGTCCCCTCCCCACCGCATGTATATATTCTCTCCCCACCGTATGTATATTTCCCTCCCACCCACCCACCCCCTCCTAATGTACAGTCCCCTCCCCATCATATGTATATACTCTGTCAGGATCTAGGGGTAACAGTACTGTATATTTGAATACCGCCTATGTCACAAATGTATCAGTACTAAATACCTGTAAGTCCCTATGTCATAAATGTCATGTATGTTGTGTATGTCATAAATGTCTATATGAATTGAAAATGGGGGACCCTGATGTAAACAAGACAAACGTCTTTCTCTGGTCTGCATCCCCTTAACAATTGTGTGTATTGAGCTGTACTGTATTGTACCCATTCTGCAATCTGTTAATAAAGTTTTCATTCATTCATTCATGCACCAAAGGCGATATCACCACTAGAGGGCACTGCTGTGCTATGTAAGTTAATTGTAATGTGTGTTTTTAAAGGACACAGAGTGTAATGTGTTGTTTTAAAGGACATTGGGCCTCATTCATGAAGCGATATAAGAACAGATTTCCGCTCACTCAGATCTGCCGATCAGCACCTCCTGGTGGTCCCCAGGTCCAGGCTCAAAACAAGGGGTGATCGAGCCTTCCAGGTGACGGCACCAAGGCTCTGGAATGCTCTCCCCCTGGACCTGCGAACTGCCCCCTCTGAAAACTCTTTAAAAAAAAAAAAAAACTAAAAACACATTTGTTCAGACAGACCTTTGGTCATACATAGGCACTCTTTCTTGTCCTGACTGTTCCTATAGTTTTGTTTTTTAATTAGTGACTGATGATTTGATCTAAATTATTTTATTCTATTATTTTATCTGATTTCACTGTTTTTAACTGCCGTCTGTTGTTGTTGCCTTTATTTCTGACTTCTGTTTTTGTTTGTATATACTAAGCTGTAGTGTAAAGCACCCTGTGCATTCGTGCTGTGAAGGGTGTTATATAAATAAAGGTCATTCATTCATTAATTTCGTTCTTAACTAGCATTTCCTCTTATTTTGTTCTTACCTGGGATTCAGCAATGTTCTCTTATTGTTGCTTTTCTCTCAGGCGAGAACACATTCTAAGAGTGGTCGAGAGCACCCTTACCCAGATGAGAAACTCTTACCCAGATACAAATAAAAGAAAGGTCAATTGCCCCCAAATACGACTTTAAAACCCCAGAACTTTTCAATAATCATTATTAAAAAATTTGACCTACTTTTTTTCTCCTCCTTTTTCTGTGATTTATCTCCCATCACAATTTTCCTCTCGTGCCAATTCTCCCCTCCCCTGTCTTGATCGTTGCTCGCATGTGCCCCCCACTGGCCAGCTGTGTGTTAACCCCTTCATGTGTGTTTCTCAGACAGGGCAGAGGCTGCTGGAGCTGCGAGGGCACTCCCAGCAGATAACAGCCATGACCACCATGACCAGTGGAGACGCAGCACACACCTCCCTCATCACCGCCTCCTCAGACCGCACCCTCAGTGTATCCTTTAACCCTTTCACTGCCACACGACAGCCGGTTAACCCTTTCACTGTGACACAATACAGAAGGTTAGCCCTTTACTATCACACACGGTTAACACACACACAGACATACTGTAAACTACCAACCAGAACCTGCTAACAGGTCTGACCCTTTAGCTCAGCTGGTTAGTGTAAACTACAGTCAACCAGCACCTGCTAACAGGTCTGACCCTTTAGCTCAGCTGGTTAGTGTAAACTACAGTCAACCAGCACCTGCTAACGGGTCTGACCCTTTAGCTCAGCTGGTTAGTGTAAACTACAGTCAACCAGCACCTGCTAACAGGTCTGACCCTTTAGCTCAGCTGGTTAGTGTAAACTACAGTCAACCAGCACCTGCTAACAGGTCTGACCCTTTAGCTCAGCTGGTTAGTGTAAACTACAGTCAACCAGCACCTGCTAACAGGTCTGACCCTTTAGCTCAGCTGGTTAGTGTAAACTACAGTCAACCAGCACCTGCTAACAGGTCTGACCCTTTAGCTCAGCTGGTTAGTGTAAACTACAGTCAACCAGCACCTGCTAACAGGTCTGACCCTTTAACTCAGCTGGTTAGTGTAAACTACAGTCAACCAGCACCTGCTAACCTCTGACCCTTTAGCTCAGCTGGTTAGTGTAAATTACAGTCAACCAGCACCTGCTAACCTTTGACCCTTTAGCTCAGCTGGTTAGTGTAAACTACAGTCAACCAGCACCTGCTAACCTTTGACCCTTTAGCTCAGCTGGTTAGTGTAAACTACAGTCAACCAGCACCTGCTAACGGGTCTGACCCTTTAGCTCAGCTGGTTAGTGTAAACTACAGTCAACCAGCACCTGCTAACCTCTGACCCTTTAGCTCAGCTGGTTAGTGTAAATTACAGTCAACCAGCACCTGCTAACCTTTGACCCTTTAGCTCAGCTGGTTAGTGTAAACTACAGTCAACCAGCACCTGCTAACCTTTGACCCTTTAGCTCAGCTGGTTAGTGTAAACTACAGTCAACCAGCACCTGCTAACCTTTGACCCTTTAGCTCAGCTGGTTAGTGTAAACTACAGTCAACCAGCACCTGCTAACCTTTGACCCTTTAGCTCAGCTGGTTAGTGTAAACTACAGTCAACCAGCACCTGCTAACGGGTCTGACCCTTTAGCTCAGCTGGTTAGTGTAAACTACAGTCAACCAGCACCTGCTAACCTTTGACCCTTTAGCTCAGCTGGTTAGTGTAAACTACAGTCAACCAGCACCTGCTAACGGGTCTGACCCTTTAGCTCAGCTGGTTAGTGTAAACTACAGTCAACCAGCACCTGCTAACCTTTGACCCTTCAGCTCAGCTGGTTAGTGTAAACTACAGTCAACCAGCACCTGCTAACCTTTGACCCTTTAGCTCAGCTGGTTAGTGTAAACTACAGTCAACCAGCACCTGCTAACCTTTGACCCTTTAGCTCAGCTGGTTAGTGTAAACTACAGTCAACCAGCACCTGCTAACAGGTCTGACCCTTTAGCTCAGCTGGTTAGTGTAAACTACAGTCAACCAGCACCTGCTAACCTTTGACCCTTTAGCTCAGCTGGTTAGTGTAAACTACAGTCGACCAGCACCTGCTAACCTTTGACCCTTTAGCTCAGCTGGTTAGTGTAAACTACAGTCGACCAGCACCTGCTAACCTTTGACCCTTCAGTTCAGCTGGTTAGTGTAAACTACAGTCAACCAGCACCTGCTAACCTTTGACCCTTTAGCTCAGCTGGTTAGTGTAAACTACAGTCAACCAGCACCTGCTAACCTTTGACCCTTTAGCTCAGCTGGTTAGTGTAAACTACAGTCAACCAGCACCTGCTAACCTTTGACCCTTTAGCTCAGCTGGTTAGTGTAAACTACAGTCAACCAGCACCTGCTAACCTTTGACCCTTCAGCTCAGCTGGTTAGTGTAAACTACAGTCGACCAGCACCTGCTAACCTTTGACCCTTCAGCTCAGCTGGTTAGTGTAAACTACAGTCAACCAGCACCTGCTAACCTTTGACCCTTTAGCTCAGCTGGTTAGTGTAAACTACAGTCAACCAGCACCTGCTAACCTTTGACCCTTTAGCTCAGCTGGTTAGTGTAAACTACAGTCAACCAGCACCTGCTAACCTTTGACCCTTTAGCTCAGCTGGTTAGTGTAAACTACAGTCAACCAGCACCTGCTAACCTTTGACCCTTTAGCTCAGCTGGTTAGTGTAAACTACAGTCAACCAGCACCTGCTAACCTTTGACCCTTTAGCTCAGCTGGTTAGTGTAAACTACAGTCAACCAGCACCTGCTAACCTTTGACCCTTTAGCTCAGCTGGTTAGTGCGGCCGCCTGTGGATCCTACGGTCTCCGGTTCAATTCCACTCGGTTACAATAAGATATTCCTTTATTGATCCCCTTGGGGAAATGCAGGCGTGATAGCAGCATGGAGGAGGGGGGGGGGGGGGGGGGGGTACAGGTATGGGCAGGGTAATAGCAGCATGGGGGAGGGGAGGTACAGGTATGGGCAGGGTAATAGCAGGATGGGGGAGGGGAGGTACAGGTATGGGCAGGGTAATAGCAGCATGGGGGAGGGGCAGTACAGGTATGGGCAGGGTAATAGCAGCATGGGGGAGGGGCAGTACAGGTATGGGCAGGGTAATAGCAGCATGGGGGAGGGGAGGTACAGGTATGGGCAGGGTAATAGCAGAAAGACATAAGTACAGTTGGATCTGAATATAAAAACATGAGAGTTCAGGTTCAGGTTTCCTCAGCGCTGCGCTCCAGCTGTGGGATCCAGACTCGGGCAACAGGGTCCAGAACATCTCGGACCTCCACTCCTCCGTCAAGGTACGCCTCCGCAGCCAGGCCCACACGCTCCACACGCTCCACACGCTTCTCTCACACGCTCCACACGCTCCACACGCTTCTCTCACACGCTCCACACGCTCCACACGCTTCTCTCACACGCTCCACACGCTTCTCTCACACGCTCCACACGCTCCACACGCTTCTCTCACACGCTCCACACGCTTCTCTC
Organism: Notolepis coatsorum; assembly: GCF_963971535.1. NCBI lineage: Eukaryota > Metazoa > Chordata > Actinopteri > Aulopiformes > Paralepididae > Notolepis > Notolepis coatsorum. The sequence continues at coordinate 347,478 of NC_140175.1, read as the reverse complement.
ACACGCTCCACACGCGAGACTCTGCGCTCCAGGGCTGGTTGCTTTGGAAAAGACCTCAAAGATTGTTGATACAAAACATTTAATTAAATTCTGTGTAGATTCTTGGCGTGAAAACGTCTCCCGGGCAGATCACAACCCCCCCCCCCCCCGTGCCCCCCCCCCCCCCCACCCCGTCACGTAATGTAAACATACATATTTGAGCAATTAAGTGTGTGTGTGTGTTTTAAGCACTGATCCAGTGCTTCTGTCTTCATCAGTGCGTGTGTGTGTGTGTGTGTGTGTGTGTGTGTGTGTGTGATTGATTGATTGATTGATTGAAAACTTTATTAACAGCTTGCAGAATGGGTACAATACAGTACGGCTCAATACACACAACTGCTAAGAGGATGCAGACCAGAGAAAGACTTTCGTCTTGTTTACATCAGGGTCCCCCATTGTTTACATCAGGGAAACTACATTAGAGGTGGTGGGGGGGGGGTAACTGTACATTTACATTTAGTCATTTAGCTGATGCTTTTATCCAAAGCAACTTACAAGTTCTGTACGACAAGTTATCAGGAATACATTCGATTATTGACGAAACCTTACTTGGTCCCAAGAAGAGGGTCTCGTGTATTATTGGGTTTAATAGGATATTTACTGTACATTGGAGGGGGTTGCGTTAGGACATTTACAGGGGCCAGTTTCGAATTGCAGCCTCCCGTAGGTGCTCTTTGAGAGTGGTTTTGAAGGTGGGTAGGGATTCACATTCCTTTACAGCTTTAGGTAGGGCGTTCCACATTGATGTGGCATAATTGCAAAACATGTTTAGTCCCTTGTTTGAGCCGAATCTGGGTTTAACATGATTTGTGGAGCTCCCTCTGGTGTTGTGGTCGTGGTATTCACTGACCTTTGGGAAGTATTTTGACATGTACATTAGGGGTGTAAAGGTACACGTATCCGTACCGAACCGTGTCAGTGTGTACCGTACCGTACCGAACGGCTGTGTAGATTACCGAACGAATACAACGGTATGTTAACCACTAACGACCGCCCACCGGGGGCAATTATTATAATAATAAAAAATGTACAAGTCGATTATTAATTGCAATATAGAATATTCGTTGACAGCCCTACAAGTACAATTAGTTACTGCACACTACATCACCCTGACTGGAACATGGAAAGCCAAACTTTCCCCCACTGTACCGAAAATCCTTCAAAACCGAGGTACGTACCGTACCATGGTTTTTGTGTACCGTGTACATGGGTACCTTAGTGGTGTAGTGTATCTTGTAGACCAGGCCCATTGCAAGTTGCTGTACTCTGTCGTCTACTCTAAGCCATCCTAGGTTGTCAAAGTGGGCAGGGGTGAGGTGGGTTCTAGGGGTAAGGTCAAGCAGTAGTCTGACCAGTTTGTTTTGTGATGTTTGTAATTTAGTTTTTAGTGCCTTTGAGGTGCTTTGGTACCATGAGGTGCGAGGTGTAGTACCCTTGAATGAGTGCTCCTGCCAGAGTCTTCAGGGTGTTCTTGTTTACCAGAGAGGAGATCCAGTACAAGAATCGAGTTCGTTGGTTGACTTTTTTTATTACATTGGTTGCCATTTCGTCACAGGAAAGATTTGCCTCTAGGATGGAACCCAGGGCAGGTAGGTAATTTCATCTTTCCTTGTGACAATATTGTCACCCACTGTAACTGAGAAGCCGTCGGTCTTGCTGAGTTTGTTATTTGATCCGAAGAGAATGGACTCTGTTTTACCCAGGTGTAATGATAGTTTGTTATCAGTGAGTCAGGTGTGTGTGTGTGTGTGTGTGTGTGTGTGTGTGTGTGTGTGTGTGTGTGTGTGTGTGTGTGTGTGTGTGTGTGTGTGTTCAAGTTCAAGTTCAAGTTCAAGTTCTTTAATAGTTGTCATACAGAAGTACAGAATACTTTCATACAAAATGCTTCTTACTGTTACGCTCCAGAGACTGTGCTAGACAAGATAGTATCAAATAACATAATAACATAATATAGCATGAATTTAGAAGAAGAAAATGAGGTCACAGTGTTCGGTATAGACATATGTACAATGTTCTGAGTTACCATATAATATACAATACACAATACTATGCAGTGTACTAATGTACAGTACTATCTAGTGCAAAGCAGAAATGGGATGAGGTACAATTTTAGGTACAATTTACAGTAAGGTGTACGAGTTGTAGTGCAATCCTTCATCCATAAATATAAAGTGTGGGGAGTGGGTGCTACAGTGTGTTTGTTTAAAGTGGGTGTGTGCTATAAGTGTGTGGAGTGGGTGCTACAGTGTGTTTGTTTAAAGTGAGTGTGTGCGTGTGGATGTGTGTGCTATGTGCGTTTGGTGGTTGTTGTTGTGTAGTGTTCATTCATTGTTCGTTTAGCAGCCTGATGGCCTGGGGATAGAAGCTTCTTCTGAGTCTTTCTGTGCTCGCCTTGAGACTCCTGTATCGCTTGCCTGACGGCAGCAGTTCAAAGAGGCAGTTGTTTGGGTGACTGGAGTCTTTAATGATTCTCTTAGCCTTGCCCTTGCAACGCTTGTAGTAAATGTTCTGGAGGGTGGGGAGCCCCCCTCCAATTGTGCGTTCGGCTGAACGTGTCACTCTTTGTAGTCTGCTTTGGTCTTGTGCAGTGCTATTCCCAAACCAGGAGGTGATGTTGCCGGTCAAGATGCTCTCTATTGTACATGAGTAGAAGTTCTTAAGGATCTTCTGGCTGACTTGGAACTTCCTTAGGCGCCTGAGGAAGTAGAGGCGTTGTCGTGCCTTCTTCACAACACTGTTAATGTGTGTGGTCCATGTTAAGTCCTCGGATATGTAGGCTCCGAGGTACTTAAAGCTGTTGACTCTCTCAACCGGTGCCCCGTCGATGCTGAGGGGGCTGTAGTCCTTGACCCCCGACCTCCTGAAGTCCACAATCATCTCCTTTGTTTTGCTGACGTTCAGGGAGAGGCTGTTTTCCTGGCACCATCCCGCCAGGACCTTGACCTCTTCCAGGTAGGCCCTCTCGTCGTTGGCAGAGATCAGGCCCACCACCACTGTGTCGTCAGCAAATTTGACGATTGTATTGCTACTCCGCTGAGCCACACAGTCGTGTGTGTACAGGGAGTAGAGGAGGGGACTCAGAACACAGCCCTGGGGGGCCCCTATGTTGAGGGTGATGGATGAGGAGGTGCAGTTGCCTGCTCTCACCACCTGGGGTCTGCCAGTCAGGAAGTCCAAGACCCACTGGCAGAGGTCATAGCCCAAGCCCAGGTCCCTGAGCTTGGCTATGAGTATGGAGGGGACTATGGTATTGAATGCCGAGCTGTAGTCGATGAATAGCATTCTCACATAGTTCCCCTGCCTCTTGTCCAGGTGTGATGCTGCTGTGTGCAGCACATGGGATATGGCGTCCTCCGTGGACCTGTTGGGGCGGTATGCAAATTGCAGGGGGTCCATGTTGATGGGGAGGGAGGAGCAGATGTAGCCCTTTACTAGCTTCTCGAAGCACTTCATGGCTATGGAGGTGAGAGCTACAGGGCGGTAGTCGTTGAGGCAAGCAGGCTTGGATTTTTTGGGTACAGGGATAATAGTGGACTTCTTCAGGCAGGTGGGGATGACAGCCTGTTCTAAGGACAGGTTAAATATGTCAGTGAATACTGGGGCCAGTTGGTCGGCACAGACTTTTAGGACGCGGCCGGGGATGCCGTCTGGACCTGCTGCCTTCCTGATATTCACTTTTTTAAAGGTCCGCCTCACCTCATGCTCTGTTACCCTGAACACTGCGCCTCCATCAGCAGCCGACCCCCCCCCCCCCCATTGCCGAGGCTTGTGAGCTGGTGTTGTTATTACCAGCATCAAACCTTGCATAGAAGGTATTGAGGTCATTTGCTAAGGAGATGTCACTGTTCAGTTTGAGGGAGGCGCCTTTGTAGTCTGTCATCGTTTTGAGCCCCTGCCACATAGCTCTAGAGTCAGCTTGTTCAAACTGGAGTTCAATTTTATCCCTGTAGCGTCGTTTGGCCTCTGACACAGTCCTCCTTACGTTGTATCGCGCCACCTTGTGGTCATTCATGTTGCCTGCCTCTAGGCCGTCGTTGTATGCTTTGGTGCGCTCTCTCAGAGCTTCACGGACGGATTTGTCTACCCAGGGTTTTTGATTTGGGTAAACTTTCATTTTGGTAGTGGGGATTGTTTCTTTCACCCTAGTACAAACATAGTCCAGCACTGTCTCCGTGTAGGCATTAATGTTATCTGTGTCGCGGAACACATTCCAGTCTGTGTTGTGAAACACTGACCAGATCGTATCCTCTGACGTCACATCCCATTTCTGCACCTCTCGCGAGACTACGGGAGTACTTTTAATTTTCTGTCTGTACTTCGGTGTAAGAAAAATTGATGCGTGATCTGACTTACCGAAGCCACTATCAGAATGAGCCTTGTAGCCACCTTTAAATTGCGTGTAACAGTGATCTAGGATGTTACCGCCTCTGGTGTTGCAAGTCACATGCTGATAGAAGTCGGGCAATACCTTTCTCAGATTGGCGCTATTGAAATCTCCCAGAACTAAAATGGCGGCGTTAACATTCGCCTCTTGGATTCTATTTACCTCGTCGTGTAGTCTGGAGAGCGCAACCTTGTTGCTGGCTTCAGCTTGCGGTGGAATATACACTCCGACCAGGACGATCGCCGTTAACTCCCTCGGGAGGAAGAAAGGACGACACTTGATGGTTATATATTCCAGTTCTGGGGAGCAGTGGTTGGATAATTCCTTCACATTCGTTGGATCACTCCAATTTTTGTTCAACATGAAGGCAATACCTCCTCCACGTTGTTTACCGGATTCTGCTGTTCTATCCTTGCGGTGAATGAAGAAATGATCGGCCGGTTGGATGGCGTGGTCTGGGACTTCTGGCGCCAGCCACGTCTCGATGAAGCAGAGAACGTTACAGTCCCTAACGTCTCTCTGGAATTGAATCCTTGCTCGGATGTCGTCTAGTTTATTGTCTATTGATTGTACATTGGCTAGCAATATACTGGGTAGTGGTGTCCTGTGCCGCCTGGTTCTCAGCCTGTTACGGACTCCAGCTCTCTTTCCTCGCCGTCTGGGTCCTTTGTCCCTGGGGGCGAGATCCGGTCCTGATGTCCTCAAGATCTCAACGGGCCATTGTTGCGGTTCAGAGAGCTGATCCAGAGAGTAATCCAGTCGGTAAGTTTCCCGTAATCCAATGTCTATAAGTGACTGACGGTCATACACATTAATTGCACCTACTGTTGGTACAGACAAAACTCTTAAAACTATAAATATTAACAAAAGTATGCACAGTCTCGACGGAGCGCACAGACAGGCAGCCGGTGTGTGTGTGTGTGTGCGTGTGCGTGTGCGCGCGCGCGCGCGTGTGTGTGTGTGTGTATAAAGCTCTGATCCGGTACCTCTGTCTTCATCAGTGTCTGCTGGTCCTGGAGCGTCTGGGCGTCTGGCTCTCGGGGGCGAGTGAGCTGTGTGTCTGGAGCCGAGACTTCCAGCTCCAGTGTGAGACAGAGAACCACAGCGACACCGGTGAGACGCCTTCAAGGTCACGCTCTTTACTGTCAAATACACCGTCAGTGTGAACGCAGCACTAAGGCTGTCAGTGTGAACGCAGCACTAAGACTGTCAGTGTGAACGCAGCACTAAGGCTGTCAGTGTGAACGCAGCACTAAGGTCAGTGTGAACGCAGCACTAAGACTGTCAGTGTGAACGCAGCACTAAGACTGTCAGTGTGAACGCAGCACTAAGACCATCAGTGTGAACGCAGCACTAAGACTGTCAGTGTGAACGCAGCACTAAGACTGTCAGTGTGAACGCAGCACTAAGACTGTCAGTGTGAACGCAGCACTAAGACTGTCAGTGTGAACGCAGCACTAAGGCTGTCAGTGTGAACGCAGCACTAAGACTGTCAGTGTGAACGCAGCACTAAGACTGTCAGTGTGAACGCAGCACTAAGGCTGTCAGTGTGAACGCAGCACTAAGACTGTCAGTGTGAACGCAGCACTAAGACTGTCAGTGTGAACGCAGCACTAAGACTGTCAGTGTGAACGCAGCACTAAGACTGTCAGTGTGAACGCAGCACTAAGACTGTCAGTGTGAACGCAGCACTAAGGCTGTCAGTGTGAACGCAGCACTAAGACTGTCAGTGTGAACGCAGCACTAAGGCTGTCAGTGTGAACGCGGCACTAAGACTGTCAGTGTGAACGCAGCACTAAGACTGTCAGTGTGAACGCAGCACTAAGACTGTCAGTGTGAACGCAGCACTAAGACTGTCAGTGTGAACGCAGCACTAAGGCTGTCAGTGTGAACGCAGCACTAAGACTGTCAGTGTGAACGCAGCACTAAGGCTGTCAGTGTGAACGGAGAGCACGTTTGAACTCTGTGTTTTTCTCCAATGCAGGAATAACTGCTTTGATCGAGTTGCCTAAGAACTGTATAGCAGCGGCGATGGACAAAGAGATCGGTGAGCAGTCTTTATGAGACACAGTCTGTAAACATTCATAATTTTATGGTGCTTTAATCCAAAGCGCTTTTCAATTTTTGTTCCTCACATTCACTCACACACTCACACACCTACGGCGGAGGCGACCATGCAAGGACAGATATGGACATATATATCTATATATATTACAGTAAATTTAAATGTATATACACAGTAAATACAGCACTATTGTACATCAGCTCTGACTGTTATCGACTGCTGCTCTGCTCTCAGTCATCTACAGGCTGACGGTGTCGACGGATTCTTCTCTGTCTGTGGCCGAGATCCGCTGTCTGTCGGACCACCAGGACAGCGTCCGCGCGCTCATCAACGTCAACGGTCAGTTCCTGTCAGACTCCTCACCCTCCCAGGTCACTTCCTGTCAGACTCTAGACCCTCCCAGGTCACTTCCTGTCAGACTCTAGACCCTCCCAGGTCACTTCCTGTCAGACTCTTAATTAACCCTCCCAGGTCACTTCCTGTCAGACTCTAAACCCTCCCAGGTCACTTCCTGTCAGACTCCTCACCCTCCCAGGTCACTTCCTGTCAGACTCTAGACCCTCCCAGGTCACTTCCTGTCAGACTCCCAGGTCACTTCCTGTCAGACTCTTAACCCTCCCAGGTCACTTCCTGTCAGACTCCCAGGTCACTTCCTGTCAGACTCTCAACCCTCCCAGGTCACTTCCTGTCAGACTATAAACCCTCCCAGATCACTTCCTGTCAGACTCTAAACCTTCCCAGGTCACTTCCTGTCAGACTCTAAACCCTCCCAGGTCACTTCCTGTCAGACTCTAAACCTTCCCAGGTCACTTCCTGTCAGACTCTAAACCCTCCCAGGTCACTTCCTGTCAGACTCCCAGGTCACTTCCTGTCAGACTCCCAGGTCACTTCCTGTCAGACTCTAACTCATCCCAGGTCACTTCCTGTCAGACTCTAAACCCTCCCAGGTCACTTCCTGTCAGACTCTAAACCTTCCCAGGTCACTTCCTGTCAGACTCTTAACCCTCCCAGGTCACTTCCTGTCAGACTCCCAGGTCACTTCCTGTCAGACTCTTAACGCCTCCCAGGTCACTTCCGGTCAGACTCTTCACCAACAGACGTTGGCCTTTGGGGAGAATGGAATAGTTGGTTTAATTGATGAATCTTTAAAATCGTGTTGCACACGGTATTGTCCCTTTGCAAAGGAATGCAGTAAAACAGTGAAAGTAGCCCTAAATTACAGTATAGTGTAGAGTATGACATTTTGAGGGTACGATAACCTTGGGCAAAAATACCACGGTTTCACGGTATTCTGTACATAAAAAAAATCCCCCATTGAACAAAACGTCTTTTATTACAGTGCACAATAAGCTCTTCTGTAAGTGTTATTTATGAATGTGTGAAGACTGTCTGTATTACACACAGAGGGAACTGTCTGACCACTTTCAAACTACGTACAGAATATAAAATACTTCCAAATAACTTTCATGATTATGAATATGTAGGCTAAAATGTCAAAAGGGCAATATGTTTTGCTAATGTAATCTACTTGCACAAATGTATGTTATATAGCCTAGTACTATTCTCACTGGATTAAACTTTGGATTCATCTTTGGTGGTGGCTCAACATAATTCACACACGGAACTATGTGTTGGGGATCAGGGTTCCACACGGAACTATGTGTTGGGGATCAGGGTTCCACACAGAACTATGTGTTGGGGATCAGGGTTCCACACGGAACTATGTGTTGGGGATCAGGGTTCCACACAGAACTATGTGTTGGGGATCAGGGTTCCACACGGAACTATGTGTTGGGGATCAGGGTTCCACACGGAACTATGTGTTGGGGATCAGGGTTCCACACGGAACTATGTGTTGGGGATCAGGGTTCCACACGGAACTATGTGTTGGATAAGGGTTCCGCACGGAACTATGTGTTGGGGATCAGGGTTCCACACGGAACTATGTGTTGGGGATCAGGGTTCCACACAGAACTATGTGTTGGGGATCAGGGTTCCACACGGAACTATGTGTTGGGGATCAGGGTTCCACACAGAACTATGTGTTGGGGATCAGGGTTCCACACGGAACTATGTGTTGGGGATCAGGGTTCCACACGGAACTATGTGTTGGGGATCAGGGTTCCACACGGAACTATGTGTTGGGGATCAGGGTTCCACACGGAACTATGTGTTGGATAAGGGTTCCGCACGGAACTATGTGTTGGGGATCAGGGTTCCACACGGAACTATGTGTTGGGGATCAGGGTTCCACACGGACCATATTGTTTGTTACATTGCTGTCGGCAAACTAGCTCGACGTCAGAGTGTTGCCGTTGAGTTGATGTTTAATACATGTTTAGCGTTGTCTATCCTATCATATCCTTCGGCACTACACTTTCATGATTATTATTATGTAACAGAACGTAGGCAAATCTCACTAACGTTGTTCGACCGGAATCAATTGGCAACATATTGCCGTACTACTAGCTAGCTGGCTAACGTCAAAACGTTACGTTATTTATATTTTACATTCGCTATTTATGGGTGGAATATTCCGATTCTAGCTCACTAGATCAGTCACATTAAACTTAGCTGTGGCTAACGTTACTTTCTGGGCAAATCACTTTTTACATTCATTTAACTTTTATTTGCCCAGGCAAGCAAGTAAGAACAAGTTCTTATTTTATTTATTGTGAAAAGTATGCATAAAAGTATGTTGTGTTTTTTGGGGGGGGGGGGGGGGGGGGGGGGACCCTGCATATATCGGTATCAGTTGATATCTGCATTGGAAATTAAGAGTTGAGTGGGGCGGGGCCTGAGGCTGGTAACAACCTGGATGACTACACAGACACTGTGACATCCTTCATCAGCCTCGGCGAGGAGGTGTGTGTCCCCCTCCGCACTAGGAAGATCTACAACAACAACAAACCCTGGTTTTCAGCCCAACTCAGGCGGCTGAGGTCGGAGAAGGAGGTGGCCAGGCTCAGTGGTGATGCTCATCGGTTCAGGCAGGCCAAGTACAAGTTCGCCAAAGAGGTGAGGGAGGCGAAACTTCGCTTCTCAGAGAAACTGCGGCAGCAGCTCTCTGAGGGGAATTCCTCCTCCGTTTGGAAAGGCCTCAAGACCATTACAAACTACAAGCCGAAGTCACCACAGGCGCCTGATAGCCTCCCCCTGGCGAACGAGCTAAACACATTTTACTGTAGGTTTGAGAAAGAGGTTCCCCCCGCCCTCTTCCTTCACCCACTCGGTCACAACCTCCATCCCCCCACCCCAGTGGGCCCCCCCCCCCCCACATCCCCCCCCCCCCCCTCTCTCTGTCAGTGTGAGAGAGGTGAAACGGCTGTTTTCCAGTCAGAATCCCCGGAAGGCGGCCGGCCCGGACTCTGTCTCCCCCTCTGCCCTGAAGCACTGCGCTGACCAGCTCGCACCGGTGTTTACCACCATTTTTAATGCATCGCTGGAGCTGTGTCACGTCCCAGCATGCTTCAAGGCCTCAACCATCATCCCCGTCCCCAAGAAGGCCAAGGTCACGGGCCTTAATGACTATAGACCTGTCGCCCTGACCTCTGTGGTCATGAAGGTCCTGGAGCGCTTTGTCCTGGCCCACCTGAAGCTCATCACAGATCCTGTGCTGGACCCGCTGCAGTTCGCGTACAGAGCCAACAGATCCACAGAGGATGCTGTGAACATGGCTCTGCACTACACGCTGGAACATCTGGACTACGCGGGCAACTATGTCAGGATCCTGTATGTGGACTTCAGCTCGGCCTTCAACACCATCCTTCCACCCGTCCTGGAGCACCAGCTATCCCTGCTGCAGGTGCCGGCCTCCACTCGCAGGTGGATTACCGACTTCCTGTCCAACAGGTCTCAGCGGGTGAGGCTGGGGAAGAGCATTTCCAGCTCTAGGTCCACCAGCACCGGTTCCCCGCAGGGCTGCGTTCTATCCCCACTACTGTTCTCCCTGTACACAAACAGCTGTGCCTCTCTGCACCCCTCGGTCAAACTCCTGAAATTTGCTGACGACACCACCCTGGTGGGTCTCATCTCCAGGGGGGACGAGTCGGCCTATAGGAGGGAGATCGAGAGGCTGCAGAGCTGGTGCAGCTGCAACAACCTGGAGCTCAATGCTCTAAAGACAGTGGAGATGGTAGTGGATTTCAGGAAGAAAGCAGCCCTGCCCCCTCCCATCATACTGGGAGGCACTCAGGTGACCTCCGTGGAGTCATGCCGATTCCTCGGCATGACCATCTCCCGGGATTTGAAGTGGGAGCTCAACATCACGGGCCCGCTCAAGAAGGCCCAGGGGAGGATGTTCTTCCTCCGGCAGTTGAAGAAATATAAACTGCCGAGGACCATGATGGCCCAATTCTACACGGCCATCATTGAGTCCATCCTCACCCACTCCATCATCTCCTGGTTCCCTGCTGCAGCGGCAAAAGATCTCGCCAAGCTGCAGCGGGTGATTCGCTCCGCGGAGAGGGTGATCGGCTGTCCCCTGCCCTCCCTCAGGTCCCTGCACGACTCCAGGGCGCTGAAGAGGGCGAGGAAGATCATGGCCGACCCATCCCACCCCGGTCACAGCCTCTTCACCCTGCTCCCCTCTGGGAGAAGGCTGAGGATCCCAAAGGCTGTGAAAGCTCGACACAGACTGAGCTTCTTCCCCTCAGCCGCCAGGCTGATCAATGCCTCAGGCCCCCCCCCCCCCCCTCGGTACCCCCCCCCCCCTCTGCCCCCAAGTGACACTGGCTCAATGACATTGACTGCACTGCACTAGTCCGTACTGGATCTCTGCACACTTCACTTTATATATATATATATGTATTTTATTTATTGATTAATCCTCCACTGCACTGTTTTCGTTTCTTGTCTGTGTTGGTGTTTGTTTACTGTGAAAAAAGAAAGAATGCATACACTGTATTGCTGCAACAATTACCAATGTGTTTTACACAAATGGCTCAATAAAGGAATCTGAATCTGAATCTGAGTTGGACAATATCGGTATATCGGATATCGGTAAAAAAGCCAATATCGAACATCCCTACTAATTAGCCTAGTTAACGCGTGTTAGCTCTCTGTCACGTGACAGTGGAGTGCCACGAAAGGGAGTGATTGAAGGCTAATCTTAACCAATCTAAAATCAGCATTAAATGTAAGAACGTCAAGCCCACGTTTGATTGGTTAGAATGGTCACTGTCAACTCACAAGGCACATACTGAGGGTACGAACTAGCGAATATACAGAGAAAGGGGCGTTCGGGGAGCGGGGGAGGAGGAGGTCGCACCAGAACAATTATTTTCACTCGCACAAATGCTCCCAATTATATTTTGAGGTCGCACAGATCAAATCTTGATTCTTTAAATCTACTGCTTAGTAAAGACAGAAACATGGCTCTGAATATTATTACGGAGCCGGAGATGAGTTTGTCATGTGATGAGAACAGAAAACAAGCCTAAAGCAACTACAACTGATTGACAAAAAAACTACAACTGAAGCACAACTTCCCTAAGCAACAGTTGTGATTGGAGGATTAGGAAAAGAGGGCGGGGTTTGACTGTGCGCGTCTTCCCCCTCAGACGGCCTGTTTGCCAGCGGCTCGCACGCGGGGGAGCTGATCGTCTGGGACGCGGTCGACTGGAACATCCTGGCCTACGAACACATCCTGTGGGAGGAGTCTCAGGCCGACACCCAGGCCGAAATCCGATTGGCCGCTCCCAAACCCAGCGAGATGTCCATTCAGCACCTGACCACCGATGGAGAGGTGAGGAGAGACAGAGGGACTGACCGATAGAGACAGAACCTCAACATCTACACGTTAGTAGGTGAGGACAGCTGGACGGACAGATCCATAGATAGATGGACAGACAGACAGACAGACAGATCCATAGATAGATGGACAGACAGACAGACAGACAGACAGACAGACAGACAGACAGACAGACAGACAGATCCATAGATAGATGGACAGACAGACAGACAGACAGACAGACAGACAGACAGACAGACAGACAGACAGACAGACAGACAGACAGACAGACAGACAGACAGAACATCTACAGAGGAGAAAGGGGAAGCAGATGATCTATATCAGCGTCACCAGGTGTCTTGATACAGGATGCATGTGAGACAGAACCCTTGTGTTTAGAGTGGTCACAGAGACAGAACCCTTGTGTTTAGAGTGGTCACAGAGACATAACCCTTGTGTTTAGAGTGGTCACAGAGACATAACCCTTGTGTTTAGAGTGGTCACAGAGACATAACCCTTGTGTTTAGACTGAGTGGTCACAGAGACAGAACCCTTGTGTTTAGAGTGGTCACAGAGACAGAACCCTTGTGTTTAGACTGAGTGGTCACAGAGACAGAACCCTTGTGTTTAGAGTGAGTGGTCACAGAGACAGAACCCTTGTGTTTAGAGTGGTCACAGAGACAGAACCCTTGTGTTTAGAGTGGTCACAGAGACAGAACCCTTGTGTTTAGAGTGGTCACAGAGACAGAACCCTTGTGTTTAGAGTGGTCACAGAGACAGAACCCTTGTGTTTAGAGTGAGTGGTCACAGAGACAGAACTCTTGTGTTTAGAGTGGTCACAGAGACAGAACCCGTGTGTTTAGAGTGGTCACAGAGACAGAACCCTTGTGTTTAGACTGAGTGGTCACAGAGACAGAACCCTTGTGTTTAGAGTGGTCACAGAGACAGAACCCGTGTGTTTAGAGTGGTCACAGAGACAGAACCCTTGTGTTTAGAGTGGTCACAGAGACAGAACCTGTGTGTTTAGAGTGGTCACAGAGACAGAACCCTTGTGTTTAGACTGAGTGGTCACAGAGACAGAACCCTTGTGTTTAGAGTGGTCACAGAGACAGAACCCTTGTGTTTAGAGTGGTCACAGAGACAGAACCCTTGTGTTTAGAGTGGTCACAGAGACAGAACCCTTGTGTGTTTAGAGTGGTCACAGAGACAGAACCCTTGTGTTTAGACTGAGTGGTCACAGAGACAGAACCCTTGTGTTTAGAGTGGTCACAGATTCATCAGAAACATTGGGCCAATGCTCAAGAGATCTGAGTCCAAATCAAAAAGAGAAGCAGGCTGTTCTCGGGCCGCACTCTGCACCGGTGGAACCAGCTCCCCACCACAGCCGACTGAAAAAATATCTGAAAGAATGTAATAAATCATGCTAACATTGTGCTAATATGTATCTACTACTATGTACTTAAGAGTGTAGCACTCAAGGTCGACACTATTTGATGAACAACACCACTTACCCTTAACTGCCAGAGTTGTACCCTTCCTGCTGACTTGTTCACAATTTGTAAGTCGCTTTGGATGTAAGCATCAGCTAAATGACTCAATGTAATGTAAATGTAATGTCACGAAAGAGACAAAGAACGTTACCCAAACCTCCGTGCATGTGAAGTCTGAGTCACAAATGATTTTTGCTCGTCAACTTTCACCTAGTTTTTATATTCGCATCGGTATCGTTGGAAGTGGATACTCGTTGGCTACAACACTGACCAATAATCAGTGATTGGTCAGTTCTCGAGTGTATACTGTCCGACGTGGTCATTTGACGAGCGGCCTGTAAAAAGACTCTTGCCTGACATATCGTCATGTAACTCGAGAACCGAGGCACGGAAACGGTCAAGTGAGGTGGCGTTGGAACGGCGACAAATAGATGTTTAGAACGGTATATTATATGTTCGGTGAAAAATGCAGCCCCGGTAGACGCTCGCAAAGTGACGTTAAGAGGTTAACCTTTGTGTCTGTGTTGATGTGGTGATGTAACCTTTGTGTCTGTGTTGATGTGGTGATGTAACCTTTGTGTCTGTGTTGATGTGGTGATGTCACCTTTGTGTCTGTGTTGATATGGTGATGTCACCTTTGTGTCTGTGTTGATGTGGTGATGTCACCTTTGTGTCTGTGTTGATGTGGTGATGTCACCTTTGTGTCTGTGTTGATGTGGTGATGTCACCTTTGTGTCTGTGTTGATGTGGTGATGTAACCTTTGTGTCTGTGTTGATGTGGTGATGTCACCTTTGTGTCTGTGTTGCAGCTAATCCTAGCGGCGGTTGGCAGCGGTCTGTATGTGTACAGCGTTGGCACCAAGTCTGTCGTGGCCTACAGGAAGACGGCCCACGACTCCAACATCCTGCACACCATGCTGCTGCCCTACGGGTATTACACCTTCTCTCTTTAACACTTTCAGTGCCAAAAACGGAAAAAGTCATTATTGGGCGCCAACGGTTGAGTGCCAAAAAACGTAAAAAGTCGTTTTTGGATAGTTTTTCCTTTTTTACCGATATTTGTATTCATTATTCATCCAGGGACCTTGGTGTTACCATAGGGAATGAGTCTGAGATCACCAAAGTACAAGACTCTGGGGCATAAAAACCTGATTATAATCATGTCTCTACCACAACCACAGCGCCAGTGAATTATGTGAAGGGGAGCATTATGGCAGAGACTTATTTTACGAAAAAGAGTGAGGCAGGGGGGAGCAAGTGGCAATTTTTCAAAGTAAAGTACCGGAAGACTGATGAAAATAAAATGAATTTCCTTTTAAACAACTTTATTCTTTCTTTGCGGCCCGTACCAAATGATCCACGGCCAGGTACCGGTCCGCGACCCGATGGTTGATTTATGATTTATTATTATTATTTGTGAAAAAAGATTATGCACTGTACTGACGTATCACGTTCCATTGTGTTTACATACATGGCGAATAAAGTAATCTGAATCTGAATCTTAATCTGAGTAGTAGTAGTAGTAATTGTAGTAATAGTAGTAGTAATGGTAGTAGTAGTAGTAGTAGTAATAGTTGTAGTAATAGTAATAGTAGTAATAGTAGTAGTAGTAATAGTTGTAGTAATAGTAATAGTAGTAATAGTAGTAGTAATAATAGTTGTAGTAATAGTAATAGTAGTAATAGTAGTAGTAATAATAGTAGTAATAGTAATAGTAGTAATAGTAGTAATAGTAGTAATTGTAGTAATAGTAGTAGTAATGGTAGTAGTAGTAGTAGTAGTAGTAGTAGTAGTAGTAGTAGTAGTAGTAGTAATAGTAGTAGTAGTAGTAGTAGTAGTAGTAATAGTTGTAGTAATAGTAATAGTAGTAATAGTAGTAGTAATAATAGTAGTAATAGTAATAGTAGTAATAGTAGTAGTAGTAATAGTAGTAATAGTAGTAATAGTAGTAATTGTAGTAATAGTAGTAGTAATGGTAGTAGTAGTAGTAGTAGTAGTAGTAGTAATAGTTGTAGTAATAGTAATAGTAGTAATAGTAGTAGTAGTAATAGTAGTAATAGTAGTAGTAGTAGTAGTAGTAGTAGTAGTAATAGTAGTAATAGTAGTAGTAGTAATAATAGTAGTAATAGTAGTAGTAATAGTAGTTGTAACTGAGGGGTACAATTCCCTGACTGTATTGTTAGATATGATACTTACTACCACTACCTCTTGTACTTTAGACTCTGGCCACCCAGTACTAGGTATAAATAATTATGATAAACACTCCCACCTGATGAAACGGATCCAACACAAATGTACCAAGTCGAAAGTCTGCGTTTAATAATAATACATAGCAAAAGGTATGTACAACGATCACTTAATTACATTTATGATTTGAAATAGTATGCACTTTTATGGCAAATGAGTATTCGTAGGTAGATCAATATCAAATGTCCAATCTCTGATTGCGCAGGAAGCAAATATACAACCTGGAATATTTAGGGAACAATAGCAATGATACTTGAATGATTATATAGCTGGATACACTAGGGGAAGGTTCCGACTGCTTGTAGGACAGCTGGAGGGGGGGGGGTAGAGTCTGGCTGTATCCCGTCTGGCCGAGGGTATCCTGGGAGAGCCCACAGTCGTGCGACCCGGTGCCCAGCGATCCTCGATCCACAGATGAAAGCAGTTGGACTCTCTGTGGCCGGCGTCCTCCGGTCCACGATGGAGAGACGTGAGGCGACCTCGTCGTGTAGAGCGTCTTCTCACCTGTCGTCCTCTCCGGGGGGGGGTATTTCCAACACACCGCAGTGTTGGCCTTTATCCATAGAATAATCAAAGTACTCAAAGCATAATCCAAGCCGGGGAAGGCTAGCCGTCGTCGGTAGAATAATCCAATATACAGGTCCACTCGCTCTTTGGCCTGGAGCTCCTCGGGTGCAGCTTCACGTGGGGTCAACCACCCTGGATAAGCGTCCAGCTGATGCCCGAAACGATGGGGGTGCTGATTACTATAGAACTCTTACCGCACGAGGCACTACATATGAATAGACTATTATTAGCTTAATAGAATACGTCCAACTCGACGATATAGTGCCAAATATGACTATTCAAATATTAATATACACAATGTCTCAATGCCGATACTGGGCCGAATTGGCCTTACTGCCCACACGTGGTTCGCGGGGAGGCTTTTGCGTCTGTCACTCTGTTGGAGGGTAAGGAACTGGACTAAAAGAAAGCTCTACTTTAATAGCGCAGTATATATACGCACTATGAACAAATAGTACCATTAGTGGTGCGGTAGACATATTCCTACGCGGAACTAGGACTTGTCCATACATGTTGAGCGGTACGATTGAACCTGGTCTGAGGGGTATGGCGACCTGGCACCAAGGTCTCGTCCAATGGTAGAATGGAGACTATTATGGGATGTTCAGTAGACTAGAAGGGATATTCAATGCATATTGTACAAGGAATATACAAGGGATATCAGGGGATATACAAATACAATTAAATATATATATATAAATAAATATATATATTCGGTTTAATCTGATCCTTCAGAACAGCCGCCCCCTAATTGGTCCCAACCTAATTAGTTAAGCAGAGACAGATTAACCGCACTGTCTACCACTCAAGGGTTCGCTGTAAGGGTCAGTCAACTCACAAAGTCATAGGGTCATGGTCATCATCGATTGTGTCTGGGAGTCGGGGCAGTTCTATGAGCCTCGCCACAGGACGGGTGTAAATGCGCCCCTGGACGAGTACTTCAGCTGCTCGGACCTTGCCATCGGCACCGGTGATCACTTTGCTTACGCGGCCAGCCGGCCACATAGCTCTGGGTAGTGACTGGTCAATAATCATGACGACTGTTCCTTCCGTCAAATTGTCTCTCTCTTTTACCCACTTCTGGCGGGTCTGTAGAGACGGTAGGTAGTGCAGTAGGAAACTGCTCCAAAACTTGTCGGCTAATACTTGGCTGTACCTCCACATTCGTCGGCCGCTCGCTTCTTCAGGCCGGTACATTGTCTGGGGTAACGCGGGATCTAGCCGCCCCATCAGGAGGGTGTTGGGGGTGACTGGGTCGACATCTGCTACATCACTGGAGACGTAACCGAGGGGCTTTGAGTTCAATACTCCCTGAATCTCCGTGAGGACTGTCATTAGGACTTCTTCCGCCACAGTCTGGGCCCCAAGTACTGCGTACAGGGCTGTCTTTATAGAACGTACTTCTCGTTCCCAAGTTCCACCGAAGTGGGGTGCGTTTGGGGGGTTGAATTGGAAGTCAATCTGGGCTGGAGCGAGATGGGTCTTAAGTTCTGGGCCCATAGCTTGGAAGCTCTCCCTCAGCTCTCTTTCTCCGCCTTTGAAGTTTGTCCCGTGATCGGACAATAATGTAGACGGTTTTCCTTTCCGTGATGTGAATCTTCGGAAGGCCATAAGGAATGAGTCTGCGCTCATGGTCGGAAGGAGCTCGATATGTATCGCTCTGGTGGTCATGCATTTGAATACAATACCCCACCGCTTCTCGGTGCCTCTTCCTTTCTTTATGTGCAGCGGGCCAAAACAGTCCATGCCTGTTGAGTGGAATGGCTTGTCGCCGAGTCAGAGGCGACATGGAGGTAGGTCAGCCATCCGTGGTATGCTGGGCTGCGCGCGGCACTTTCGGCAGTCTAGACAGGTTCGCTGGAAGCGTCGCACCGCCTCTCTTCCTTGAAGTATCCAGTAACGACGTCTGATTTCCGCGAAGACTCTCTCTGCTCCTGCGTGGTGTACATCCTCGTCGTATTTCTTTATAATCAGCTCTGTGACCTTATGTCGGCTGTTCAATACGATCGGGTACTTAATGTCATCCGGTAAATTGGGGGCTCTCCGCAGGCGACCACCCACTCTGATGAGGGTATGTGTGTCACTCTCGGGGGCCAGATGAATCAATCTGCTGTCTGATGGGACGGGCTTTCCTCCCTGTAGACAGTCTAGTTCATCGGGGAACGAGTCTCTCTGGGCTCGTTGCAGTAGAAGCAGTTCTGCTTCCTCGTAGTCAGCTGCTGACATATCAGCGGGGGACTTAATCTCTGGGTGGTGCCGCAGGAATGTCCGTTGCTGCGCACTCTCTATGGTAATGCAATCGTCTATGTTGGGGTCTGCGGAGACAACAGTGCTCAATCCACAGAACATGGGTTTCTTATTCTCAGCCTCCTCGTCACTTGCTTCCCTCGGGGTGGGCGTGGGCCAATCTCCTTCCGGGAGCTTGAGGAATGCTGGTCCGTCACTGTAGATGTTATGACGGGTTAAGTCATCTAGGGACATTCCCCGGGTGATGACGTCAGCTGGGTTGTGTTTTGTATCAACATAGCGCCAGTTTGCTTCTCCGGTTAACTCTCCGGTTAACTCTTGAATCTCAGTGACTCTGACTCCCACGAAGACTTTGTATTTGCATGAATCCGATTTGATCCAGGCGAGTACTGTCGTGGAATCTGACCACAGGATTGTTCTATGCACCGGAATGGTGAGCTCACGTTGGATGAGCGTGGCTAGATGCGCTCCTGCGAGGGCTGCGCAGAGCTCTAGACGTGGGATAGACTGTTGCTTGCGTGGGGCTATTCTCGAGCGGGCGAGGATGAATGCTGTGTAGATCTCTCCCCCCTCTTCTTGGGCCCGCAAGTAGGCTACTGATCCGTAGGCGACCTCGGAGGCGTCACTGAAGACGTGTAAATCCATTTCACATGTCTCCGGCCTCACCGTGGGTGGGAAGTAGCTTCGGCGTATATTAACGCCTGGGAGTGAGTGGAGTTCCATCTCCCACTCTCTCCAGGTGGATGCAAGGTGTGCGGGAATGGGGTCGTCCCAGCCCTGGTCCTTGTCCCACAATGCTCGTACAATCATCTTTGCCCTGGTGGTGTACGGTAGTATACATCCTAACGGGTCATATTGTCGGGCGAGTGTTCTGTACACACTCCGTCTGGTGGTCGGTATTGCCGTCGACCTTCCCTGCTCCGTGGTCAGGGGTTTGTGTCTATAGTGGAGCGAATCTGTTTTGACGCGCCACACTAGTCCTAGTGTCATCTCTTGGGCTTCTCCTGGGATTGTGGCCATCCAGGTCTCGCTGCTCGCTGCCTTGTCCGCGGAGGAGAGGCTCGCTGCGTGCGGATCGCTGCTGGCCCACTGCCTGAGATCAAAGCCGCCTTTGATCAGAGAGGCGCGGCGTTTAAGTAGGAGAGCCTCGGCTTCTTCCTGGGTCGAAACGCTTTGTAGACAGTTATCTACGTAGAAGCTGTTCTTCACACTGTGTCGGACCTCTTCGTCCGCTGCTGGGTCCTCTGCGACATGTCTCTGTAGTGCAAATGTAGCACAGCATGGGCTGCATGTAGTTCCGAAAGGGAGGACTTCCCATTGGTAGATGGCTGGGTGCTCATCTCCTGGCCTCTCTCTCCATAGGAACCGCAACAGGGGCTTGTCCTCCTCTACTAATCTCACCTGCAGGAACATCCCTTTGATATCCCCGCTGATAGCCACCTTGTCCTGGCGGAAGCGGAGTAGTACGCCTAGTAGGGAGGGGCCGAGTGTAGGACCGGGCAATAGCTCTTTATTCAGATTTTGGGATCCGATCTGGTAGCTGCAGTTAAACACGATGCGGTCTTTGCCGTTGTGATGAACCTTGTGGTGGGGCACGTACCACGATTCAGTCGTCTGGTCGGCCTCTTTAATGTCAATCTTTGTGACGTGTCCCGCTGTGATGAGCTTCTCAATCTCAGCGCGGTATACACTTTCTTGGGCGGGGTCCTTGGCTAAGCGCCGCTCTGTGTTTAGTAGGTACCGCTCTGTGGCGTCTTTCTTTGCGTGAAAGGTAGGCATCCCTTCCCGCCGCAGGAGTGGCGTGGCGTATCTCAACACGCCGCTGACTGGGACTCTCTTTGTTCCCGTCTCGAGGAGGTTAATGGCGTAGATGTCGTCTTTAGAGCGAATGTCTTTCTTTTCGTTCTTAAAGGGCATTTGTTCTAAGGTCCATAGCCTCTCTACATGCTGCAGGAGTGCGGTGTCTCCCTCTGTGACTCGGGAGTGGAGACAGCTAGTGGCTGTGGTTCGGTTGAGAGATTTGGCGAGTGGGCCTTGGAGAGTCCATCCTAGGCGGGTCTCGACTGCTGCAGGACAGCCTCTGGGTCCGGTATGAACCCGGTCTATCGGGACAATGAGGTCTGCATGGTCGGAGCCTATCAACAGTGTCGGGGTAGCACCGTCTATGAGTGGGATCGGTAGCTTGCGTAGATGTACATATTTCTCCATCAGCTTGGCTACGGGGTATGTGTACCGCGAGAGTCCTATTTCTTGGCTGGTGAAAGCGTCTGTAATCCTGTACCGTCGCTCGGGCTGGCCGCTTGCTGCGATAGAGAATGAGACATTCTCGCCCTTTATCGTTTTCAAATCTCTTCTTATTGTCCGAATTGTCATTTGGTTTTCGCTCCCCCGCAGCCCTAGCTGGGCCGCAGCGGACGTGAGCAGAAGGGTCTTCTCTGACCCGTCATCAAGGACGGCGTAAGTGTCCATGACTTTATTCTGGTAGCTCAATGTCACACGGACTACCTTTAAGAGCACTCTGGCTCCGCTGCTGCTGGCGGGGTCGATGTACATGACGCTTGCTTTGCTGCTTGATGGTGCGGGTGGAGGCCGCCGTCTGTTACTGTCGTGGAGTATGTCCAGATGGGCTCCATCGCACCGACTGCACTTTTTCTTTAAGCGGCATTCGGCTGCCATGTGTGATCGCGCACAGCGAAAACAGCGTCTGTTGGACTTTATCCATTGACTCGCTTCCTCCGCATTCATCTTGGGGAATGAGTCACATTGTGACAGCCAGTGTTCTTTCTCACAGTAGGGGCACACTATCTTCCACTTCTCCTTTCTTGAGGGGGTACTGTGGCTCCTACTGCTTGGCACTGACTCCGATTGGTGCATGACAGTCACCGATCTTCTTCCATCATTTAGTCTCCTGGTTCCTTCTCTGGAGCCAGGGGTGCTCCGTCCGAATGTATCTAGCCGTAAGCTGCTGACTTCTCTCGCCAGGAAGTCGGCTAGGTCGAGGAGGTTCGGTTCGGGGCCATTAGGGTCTCGGTGGTCTCTCTGCCGCCTAAAGCGCTCCCGTCGGGCGGGCGGTAGCTTCTCCAAGATCCTCTCTACATTTGAGTTGGCTTATAGTTCATGCCTACCCTTTTCCCTCTGCGCTCCCAGCATCCCTACTAGGGACTGCACTCTGATGGACAGGTCGTCCAGTGCTCGATTGTCTGTTGCTGGGGGTAGGCGGTCGATGTGCCTGATCTCCTGGATCACGTAATCCCATATACGTCCATATCTCTGGTCCAACGCTACCAGCGCTGCGGTGTATGGGGTCGTGGAAGTGGCGTAGGCGAGCGCTATGTTGTGCGCGCGGGGTACCTCTAAATGCTTCAGTAGTATCGCGTATTTATGGCGTTCATCAATGACATCCACCAACATTGTCTCCAGACACATGCGGAGCTCCGTATACTGGGCCCGGTTCTCCTGGGTGAAGTCTGGTACCATAGGTGTGCCAATGTATGACGCGGATTGTTGATACATCGGCGAGCGTTGGGGGAGAGGCCTCCTAGGCGAGTCTCCTCCTGCTCCTTGGCGTGGGCTGGTACCGGCTGTGTACCATGGCCCGCTGGTCCAGGTGCTGTTCCTCGGTGCGGGTCGTGCGTCGTGCTCACCCGTGAATAGCGTCGGGGGTCTGTAGCGCAGCTCCGCGGGGGTATAGCCTGGGCTGTACTGGACCTCCTGGTCCGGTAGAGTACTGTGCTGTCGTCGGGCGTGGTTCTCCTCCTCTTCCTCTTCGTCTTCCGTTAGGTCATCCAGGGCTTGTAGTCTTTGATTTAGCCTCTCCGCAGTGTATGCTGCTCCTTCCCGGTGGCTGGGTCTCGCTTGGACCGGTTGGGGAAGGGGGTCTGCGGGGGGTATAAACCTCGTCTGTTGGTCAAGTTCAGGGTCGCTTACTCGGCTAGGGGATGCCGCCCTGGAGTGATGTCTAGACGAGTTCCTGGAGCCTCTGGTGGAGGGAGGGGGTGTTGTCCTTCTGATCAGCTGTTCTATTAGTTGCGCTTGTGCTCTGTCGCGCTCGGCTTCGCGCTTGGTGAGATCCGATTCTCTCTGGGCACCGGTGGCGGCGCGCTGGGCGTCGGCCCGGTCTCTTGCCATATTCTCTTCCATCTGAATGCGTCTTATTTCCAGGCGTATGTGCTCTTCTTCGCTCCGTTGCTGTATCTGCAATCGATCGCGTTCGCCCTGGAGTCTATCGCGTTCAGTAGAGGCTTTCAGGCTGACGAGGAATGCCTGCTGTAGTGTCCTCTCTGCCTCGCTGGGAGAAGACGGTTGTATAGGGGAGCCGTCCCTTGGGGTACTCCGTGCGGAGTCTTGGAGCTCTATCTCCACGGTGCTCTCCTCATCTTCTTCCGTGCCGAGTTCTCTCTCGGTAGTGTTGTCTTCCTCCCGGGACTCGTCGGGGACTACTTCTTCGGTATTGGCGGGGTGTAAAGTCATGTCTGGTTCCCCCTGGTCCCCACCGTGAGCTGGGTCAGTTACGTTAGAACCCATAGGGGCCTCTATGGTCGGGGTAGCCTGGTCGTTAGGGTTAGACATAATTTTACTTTCTAGTTTTACCGCGTTTACTGTTGGTAGAAGACTAGGTTGTTGACTGACAGCGTAAGCCTCTAGGTACTGAGGGAGCTGTCGTTTGCGCCGCGGGCGTTGTTGGTTAGGAGGATCGTTTCGTGGAGTGTTCATCATAGGCCATTTTAATATTAATAACACTATATTAATATTACACTGATTACCCTCCGGCTCGAAGGACCAATTGTAACTGAGGGGTACAATTCCCTGACTGTATTGTTAGATATGATACTTACTACCACTACCTCTTGTACTTTAGACTCTGGCCACCCAGTACTAGGTATAAATAATTATGATAAACACTCCCACCTGATGAAACGGATCCAACACAAATGTACCAAGTCGAAAGTCTGCGTTTAATAATAATACATAGCAAAAGGTATGTACAACGATCACTTAATTACATTTATGATTTGAAATAGTATGCACTTTTATGGCAAATGAGTATTCGTAGGTAGATCAATATCGAATGTCCAATCTCTGATTGCGCAGGAAGCAAATATACAACCTGGAATATTTAGGGAACAATAGCAATGATACTTGAATGATTATATAGCTGGATACACTAGGGGAAGGTTCCGACTGCTTGTAGGACAGCTGGAGGGGGGGGGTAGAGTCTGGCTGTATCCCGTCTGGCCGAGGGTATCCTGGGAGAGCCCACAGTCGTGCGACCCGGTGCCCAGCGATCCTCGATCCACAGATGAAAGCAGTTGGACTCTCTGTGGCCGGCGTCCTCCGGTCCACGATGGAGAGACGTGAGGCGACCTCGTCGTGTAGAGCGTCTTCTCACCTGTCGTCCTCTCCGGGGGGGGTATTTCCAACACACCGCAGTGTTGGCCTTTATCCATAGAATAATCAAAGTACTCAAAGCATAATCCAAGCCGGGGAAGGCTAGCCGTCGTCGGTAGAATAATCCAATATACAGGTCCACTCGCTCTTTGGCCTGGAGCTCCTCGGGTGCAGCTTCACGTGGGGTCAACCACCCTGGATAAGCGTCCAGCTGATGCCCGAAACGATGGGGGTGCTGATTACTATAGAACTCTTACCGCACGAGGCACTACATATGAATAGACTATTATTAGCTTAATAGAATACGTCCAACTCGACGATATAGTGCCAAATATGACTATTCAAATATTAATATACACGATGTCTCAATGCCGATACTGGGCCGAATTGGCCTTACTGCCCACACGTGGTTCGCGGGGAGGCTTTTGCGTCTGTCACTCTGTTGGAGGGTAAGGAACTGGACTAAAAGAAAGCTCTACTTTAATAGCGCAGTATATATACGCACTATGAACAAATAGTACCATTAGTGGTGCGGTAGACATATTCCTACGCGGAACTAGGACTTGTCCATACATGTTGAGCGGTACGATTGAACCTGGTCTGAGGGGTATGGCGACCTGGCACCAAGGTCTCGTCCAATGGTAGAATGGAGACTATTATGGGATGTTCAGTAGACTAGAAGGGATATTCAATGCATATTGTACAAGGAATATACAAGGGATATCAGGGGATATACAAATACAATTAAATATATATATATAAATAAATATATATATTCGGTTTAATCTGATCCTTCAGAACAGTAGTAGTAGTAATAGTAGTAATAGTAGTAGTAATAATAGTAGTAATAGTAGTAGTAATAATAGTAGTAATAGTAGTAGTAATAATAGTAGTAATAGTAGTAGTAGTAATAGTAGTAGTAGTAGTAATAATAGTAGTAATAGTAGTAGTAATAATAGTAGTAATAGTAGTAGTAGTAATAGTAGTAATAGTAGTAGTAGTAATAATAGTAGTAATAGTAGTAGTAATAATAGTAGTAATAGTAATAGTAGTAATAGTAGTAGTAGTAGTAGTAGACAGAGAGAGAGAGAGCTGTGTGGTTTAGGCTTTATGTGGTAAATAGGCTTCTTTTACTCGCCTCAGTCCATAGTAAGTATTATTAGTATTATTTCATAATAAAACATGTGATTGTGTTCCAGCCTGATGTCCTGCTCAGAAGACGGCAGTGTGAGGATGTGGGAGATGATGGAGCTGCCCTTACCTGCCGAGCCTGCTTCTTCAGGTACACACTCACACACACACTCACACACTCACACACTCACACACACACTCACACACTCACACACACACTCACACACACACACGCACGCACGCACATACCCTCTACACTAGCGTGAACGGCCTCCTTCCCTCAGATCGCGCAAACCGAACGCGGAAGTGCAACTCCGTTAGGGAAAATATACACGCTTCCAGGCTGTCGGCTACACGCATAACTTTAACACTGCTTTAATAACACTGCATTATCGAGACAGCGCCCCTATGAGGATCTGGCCGGTAATGGATTCCAAGAGTAGGGTAAATCTGCAGTGCGGCTCGGTGACATTGAGTAGGATACAGTATTACAATGGAATAAAAGCCAAAACAACCTTGCAGTTACACTCCCTGCCAGGTGGGGGTGCCGCGTCACTGATTGATATAACTAATATTCTACAATTGAATCTTACAATTCAGACTAATCTAATAAACAATAAACACACAACAACATATCTACCAAACTGAACAACCAATCATCTTAATTAATAAGGAAATACATATAACAAAACTAAATTACAATACATTTCCCGCAACATGGTTCGGTCCACCACCCCCATCCGGCTATTTAGGGTGGACCAGTCCAGCTGCTCTGTTTGCCCAGCGTGAGGACGGCTGGCTGCATGCACTCAAACTTAAACCATGTAAGTCAGTTAATAAAGAATGGATATGATATCAGTACTCAAATCTATGTGTCGTGTGTCTTTATGTGAAATAGAAATAGTGTATCATGAATGTAAACATGTACAAACATTAACTAAGTAAACCAAACAATAAGGGTGAGGGAACAAGTTAACATTAACTAACTAAACCAAACAATAAGGGAACAAGTTAACATGAACTAACTAAACCAAACAATAAGGGTGCGGGAACAAGTTAACATTAACTAACTAAACCAAACAATAAGGGTGCGGGAACAAGTTAACATTAACTAAATAAACCAAACAATAAGGGTGCGGGAACAAGTTAACATTAACTAACTAAACCAAACAATAAGGGTGAAGAAACACGTTAACATGAACTAACTAAACCAAACAATAAGGATGAGGGAACAAGTTAACATGAACTAACTAAACCAAACAATAAGGGAACAAGTTAACATGAACTAACTAAACCAAACAATAAGGGTGCGGGAACAAGTTAACATTAACTAACTAAACCAAACAATAAGGGTGAAGAAACACGTTAACATGAACTAACTAAACCAAACAATAAGGGTGCGGGAACAAGTTAACATTAACTAACTAAACCAAACAATAAGGATGAGGGAACAAGTTAACATGAACTAACTAAACCAAACAATAAGGGAACAAGTTAACATGAACTAACTAAACCAAACAATAAGGGAACAAGTTAACATGAACTAACTAAACCAAACAATAAGGGTGCGGGAACAAGTTAACATTAACTAACTAAACCAAACAATAAGGGTGCGGGAACAAGTTAACATTAACTAACTAAACCAAACAATAAGGGTGAGGGGACAAGTTAACATTAACTAACTAAACCAAACAATAAGGGTGCGAGAACACGTTAACATTAACTAACTAAACCAAACAATAAGGGTGCGGGAACAAGTTAACATTAACTAACTAAACCAAACAATAAGGGTGAGGGGACAAGTTAACATTAACTAACTAAACCAAACAATAAGGGTGAGGGGACAAGTTAACATTAACTAACTAAACCAAACAATAAGGGAACAAGTTAACATTAACTAACTAAACCAAACAATAAGGGAACAAGTTAACATTAACTAACTAAACCAAACAATAAGGGAACAAGTTAACATTAACTAACTAAACCAAACAATAAGGGAACAAGTTAACATTAACTAACTAAACCAAACAATAAGGGAACAAGTTAACATTAACTAACTAAACCAAACAATAAGGGAACAAGTTAACATTAACTAACTAAACCAAACAATAAGGGAACAAGTTAACATTAACTAACTAAACCAAACAATAAGGGAACAAGTTAACATTAACTAACTAAACCAAACAATAAGGGAACAAGTTAACATTAACTAACTAAACCAAACAATAAGGGAACAAGTTAACATTAACTAACTAAACCAAACAATAAGGGTGAGGTAACACAGACTCACCCTCTCCCCCGTCTCCACAGGGTTCTTTGGGATGTGGACGTTTGGACGGTCGGGCAAACAGACGGGACCTCCGGTGAGGAAGACCTTGGAGTTTCCCATCGTCAGAACCCTGGAGCTGACCGGAGATCTGATCGGACACTCGGGGGCGGTACAGGTACAGTCTCATCAGAACCCTGGAGCTGACCGGAGATCTGATCGGACACTCGGGGGCGGTACAGGTACACAGTCTCGTCAGAACCCTGAGTGGAGGTACAGGTACACAGACACACAGTCTCGTCAGAACCCTGAGTGGAGAGACAGGTACGCTGCCACCAGTGATGTACCTGAACGCGTTCAATGAACGATCGTTCGTGAACGCGTTCGTATTTTGGGCGAACGTGAACTGAACGGATGTTTTCCCCCCTAAATGAACGTAATTGAGAACGCGTTCATTCTCAGCGCTGTATAACGGCGTTCAAAAGTGCGTTCATTCTCAGCACTATATTATAACGGCGTTCAAACGTGTGCCAGATTTCATATGCCTTTCAGCCGAAAACCCAGTTAAAACACACCGTAAACAGGCTGCAAAATAATGCGGAAAACCACCCAATCTGGCGACCGCTCTGGGCGGAGCTTCGGGGAGTCGGGTAGTAGAGCAGCAGCACTCGCGCTTTCAGAAGGCGCTGCACTCGCTCAGAGTCAGACTCTACGACGTCGGTGTACAGTATGAGCATTTAAAAGAGTTTTAGTTAAAGTCAGTAAATGTTTTGCACTTTGAATATTGAACTTTGAGGTACAACCTTAGTCTCATACCTCAGCCTGGTTCCTACCTCGTGTTGTGTTCGTACAGAGTTATGTCGGCACATGTTTATATGTTATATGTTTGCACAATGACTACTTTCACTTTTGGTACTTTAAGTATATTTAGATTATTATACTTAATAAAGACCATTCAAGCAGCACGTTTTTCCTCATGTTTTTGAAAATACACTGTAGAGATGAA
This sequence comes from Notolepis coatsorum, assembly GCF_963971535.1. Taxonomy (NCBI): domain Eukaryota; kingdom Metazoa; phylum Chordata; class Actinopteri; order Aulopiformes; family Paralepididae; genus Notolepis; species Notolepis coatsorum. The sequence goes on along the minus strand of NC_140175.1, from coordinate 318,917 downwards.
AGCTGCAGCTGCTACTAGTGTGGACTGAATGGGCGGCAGCAAAGCGTTATGGAAATGCCAGTATTCTGTGGTTCTATTATGGGTTGTGGCAATAAATTAGAAAAATAATAGCTTGCAGCAACGTATTGAAAAAATAACTATAAACTATAAATTAGTTAATTTCTGAAACCATGAACTTTAGTTCAAAATTTTGAATTTTGAACTCTGAACTGAACTAGTTCATTTAAAAATGTGTGAACTGTGACCTGAACTAGTTCATGTAGAAAGTGAACTTTCCCAACACTGGCGGCCACACAGCCTCGTCAGAAAACGTAAATAAAGTACTAAACAACCAAAGGAAAAAAGGTACATAATGTTCCTCCTGTCTGCCCCCCCCACTCCCCTCTGCCTCCGCCCCCCCTCCCCCCTCCCCCTGCCTCCCCCCCCCCTCCCTCCTCCTGCCTCCTCCCCCCTCCCTCCTCCCGTCTCCCTCCCCCCCTCCCCCCTGTCTCCCCCCTGCCTCCTGCCTCCTCCCCCCTCCCTCCTCCTGCCTCCTCCCCCTCCCCCCTCCCTCCTCCTGTCCCCCCCCCCCCTCCCCCCTCCAGATGTTCGTGGGCTTCGGGCAGAAGGGCCTGGTGACTTGCTCCACTGACCACCTGCTGATCCTGTGGAGGAGCGGAGAGAGACAGTCCCACCTGCGCAGCCTGGCCCTGTTCCAGAAACTAGAGGAGAGCGGAGGTCTTTAAAGAACTGGCCCTGTTCCAGAGACTAGAGGAGAGTGGGGGTCTTTAAAGAACTGGCCCTGTTCCAGAGACTAGAGGAGAGCGGAGGTCTTTAAAGAACTGGCCCTGTTCCAGAGACTAGAGGAGAGCGGAGGTCTTTAAAGAACTGGCCCTGTTCCAGAGACTAGAGGAGAGCGGAGGTCTTTAAAGAACTGGCCCTGTTCCAGAAACTAGAGGAGAGCGGAGGTCTTTAAAGAACTGGCCCTGTTCCAGAGACTAGAGGAGAGCGGAGGTCTTTAAAGAACTGGCCCTGTTCCAGAGACTAGAGGAGAGCGGAGGTCTTTAAAGAACTGGCCCTGTTCCAGAGACTAGAGGAGAGCGGAGGTCTTTAAAGGACCTGGCCCTGTTCCAGAGACTAGAGGAGAGTGGGGGTCTTTAAAGAACTGGCCCTGTTCCAGAGACTAGAGGAGAGCGGAGGTCTTTAAAGAACTGGCCCTGTTCCAGAGACTAGAGGAGAGCGGAGGTCTTTAAAGGACCTGGCCCTGTTCCAGAGACTAGAGGAGAGCGGAGGTCTTTAAAGAACTGGCCCTGTTCCAGAGACTAGAGGAGAGCGGAGGTCTTTAAAGAACTGGCCCTGTTCCAGAGACTAGAGGAGAGCGGAGGTCTTTAAAGAACTGGCCCTGTTCCAGAGACTAGAGGAGAGCGGAGGTCTTTAAAGAACTGGCCCTGTTCCAGAGACTAGAGGAGAGCGGAGGTCTTTAAAGGACCTGGCCCTGTTCCAGAGACTAGAGGAGAGCGGAGGTCTTTAAAGAACTGGCCCTGTTCCAGAGACTAGAGGAGAGCGGAGGTCTTTAAAGAACTGGCCCTGTTCCAGAGACTAGAGGAGAGCGGAGGTCTTTAAAGGACCTGGCCCTGTTCCAGAGACTAGAGGAGAGCGGAGGTCTTTAAAGAACTGGCCCTGTTCCAGAGACTAGAGGAGAGCGGAGGTCTTTAAAGGACCTGGCCCTGTTCCAGAGACTAGAGGAGAGCGGAGGTCTTTAAAGAACTGGCCCTGTTCCAGAGACTAGAGGAGAGCGGAGGTCTTTAAAGAACTGGCCCTGTTCCAGAGACTAGAGGAGAGCGGAGGTCTTTAAAGAACCTGGCCCTGTTCCAGAGACTAGAGGAGAGCGGAGGTCTTTAAAGAACTGGCCCTGTTCCAAAGACTAGAGGAGAGCGGAGGTCTTTAAAGAACTGGCCCTGTTCCAGAAACTAGAGGAGAGCGGAGGTCTTTAAAGAACTGGCCCTGTTCCAGAGACTAGAGGAGAGCGGAGGTCTTTAAAGAACTGGCCCTGTTCCAGAGACTAGAGGAGAGCGGAGGTCTTTAAAGAACCTGGCCCTGTTCCAGAGACTAGAGGAGAGCGGAGGTCTTTAAAGAACTGGCCCTGTTCCAGAGACTAGAGGAGAGCGGAGGTCTTTAAAGAACTGGCCCTGTTCCAGAAACTAGAGGAGAGCGGAGGTCTTTAAAGAACTGGCCCTGTTCCAGAGACTAGAGGAGAGCGGAGGTCTTTAAAGAACTGGCCCTGTTCCAGAGACTAGAGGAGAGCGGAGGTCTTTAAAGAACTGGCCCTGTTCCAGAGACTAGAGGAGAGCGGAGGTCTTTAAAGAACTGGCCCTGTTCCAGAGACTAGAGGAGAGCGGAGGTCTTTAAAGGACCTGGCCCTGTTCCAGAGACTAGAGGAGAGCGGAGGTCTTTAAAGAATAGAAAACTCAGCCTGGTTTACCATCAGGCATGTCTATAGACTCCCGAGAGGGTCCTGGCTTTTAAAAATCCTTATTTATTAACGTATCGTGATTTTAGTCAAATGTTTTTACGATTGTGCTGCTGCTGTTGTTTATTTTACTTCTAGTTGCCCAGTGTTTGTGCTGCTGGTGTGTCACACTGTGTTAGTTGTTGCTCTGACGTGAGCCTCGTCTCCTCTGGTGCCAAACACCTGACCCCTGACCCTTCTGACGGAATATATGTGCCAATCTTAAAAGGTGCTGTAAGTGTTTTTCTCTTTGTTCAAATAAGTGTCTACATGTTAAAATAACAGATCTACATTCCAACAGTCATCACTGATACAGAGTGTCTGGTCAGTAAAGCTTGTCCCCGAAGCCTGTTTTTGGGATTCGAACTTCGCCAGGGTTTTTCCGAACGGACGTTCGAACCATCATTTTTAATCACGCAAAAAATGTGCTCCTAAATAATTTTTCTGGTTCAGTACTGTCGAGTCTTGACTTTAGGCACATTGCGCACATTTGCGCATATAACGTAGAACATATGCCCATATTGCTGCGGTTATTAAGAGCAGTAGTAGACAGTACCTACTTACTGGTCGCGGGAGGCTTCAATAACGTTTAGATGGTGATCCATTTTGTGAATCCATTTGGATTACGACGGCTCCTGCTATCTTAACGTTAGCAAGCTAAACGTGCATAGCTTAATTAATGTGCATAATATACCTATGTAACATTAAGTAACTTGTGTTCCGCTGGGAAAGTTCAGCATCGCTGCTTACACTTGGTTTAATCCAAACGTCCATTCGGAAACGTTGTGTTATGAAACTATATCAGCGATGGCTGTCAGACCAGGGTTGGCTACCGTTCACATTGGAACCCATGAGAATCGATACCGGTACCTTTATCGGTACTTTACTCTCTAAAAATGTAATCTACCTAACTCGGTTGTAAAAAAAAAAATATCCAAACTTCTAATTATTTATTATCATTATTATTTATTTAGAACAATTTGTTAATATATATATATATACATACACACCTTTAAATAAAAGATTATGTTGAGAGAAAAAAAAAGTATAAAATGATTAAACAAACCACTCTAGCAGCAACAAACTATTCTACGGAACTAAAAGCTACACATCTATATATGTAAATAAATAAAGGTATTGTATTCAGGGGTGCAGTGGTGGGCATACGCGGTCAAACGACGTTTAGGCTTCGTCACTGAGGCAGAAGTGCGCACATCCTATTATTATGCAAAGTCCAGGTGATAAGTGCCGGCCACCTAGACCGTGTGTGTGTGTGTGTGTGTGTGTGTGTGTGCGTGTGTGTGTGGAGTGTTGGGCGTGTGTTATGTGACAAAAGACCGCCCGTCTCGTCCCCAGCTCCGCCTCATGAAAGAGGAGAGAGACGTGTATGCGCGGGAGCGCGCGTGCACGTGGCGTTTGGCCTTGGCCCATATTACGACTGCACCACTGATTGTATTTGACAAAATAACAACAAGTATAAAACGATTAAACAAACCACGCAAGACAATATAAATAACTACAATCAGAATCCGTAACCAGTGACCACGCTTGCCGTCGCCCCCCCGACTGCTTTGTCGTCGTTGAATCGAGTCAGATCCCAGGTCAGCTGTGTCGCCGTGAACGCAGGGCCGCGGGAACTCAGTCAGCGTTGGGGGCGCTGAGATAAGTGATGTTAATAATGACCTCATGGGCGGCGCGCACATTTTTTCCTCTTTTAATATATAGTGCAAATTAAGTGTTCAAATGAAGGCATCCAATAATAGATTAACCATTGTCTTACCTCCTTAATGCAGCAAAATGCAACGTTTCGTCTTGGCATCAATAATCTGTTCTGCCCGGTGCTGCCCGGTAGCGTGAAGATTTTCCCCAACCCACTTTCAGTTCCGCCTTCGGGATCCCTTTGTTTATCTGCCTGAAACACCGGTCTGTATAGCAGGGAACACTGCATTATCGAGACAGCGCCCCTATGAGGATATTTTCCGAATTCTAAGAGTAGGGTAAATCTGCAGTGCCGCTCAATGACATTGAGTAGGATACAGTATTACAATGGAATAAAAGCCAAAACAACGTTGCAGTTACAACTCCCTGCCAGGTGGGGGTGCTGCAGACCCCGCAGCACCCCCCCTTGCTGCGTCCCTGCGTGAACGTTGACGTGAACGTGCGGCACACTTCATAGGTTTCGTTTCGCGGTGAACAAAGCGTTTAAAAATATATATTTGCATTACTGAAATGTGGATCTCGCATGAATCGGTACTTGGTAGTACCAACGTGATTCGGTCGATACCCTTAAAAGTACCGGAATCGGTACCCATCCCTATCAGTGATGGCTGTCAGACCCATGTTACTGACCAGACACTCTGTATCAGTGATGGTTGTCAGACCCATGTTACTGACCAGACACTCTGTATCAGTGATGGCTGTCAGACCCATGTTACTGACCAGACACTCTGTATCAGTGATGGCTGTCAGACCCATGTTACTGACCAGACACTCTGTATCAGTGATGGTTGTCAGACCCATGTTACTGACCAGACACTCTGTATCAGTGATGGCTGTCAGACCCATGTTACTGACCAGACACTCTATATCAGTGATGGCTGTCAGACCCATGTTACTGACCAGACACTCTGTATCAGTGATGGCTGTCAGACCCATGTTACTGACCAGACACTCTATATCAGTGATGGCTGTCAGACCCATGTTACTGACCAGACACTCTGTATCAGTGATGGCTGTCAGACCCATGTTACTGACCAGACACTCTATATCAGTGATGGCTGTTTACTGCAGAGCGGAGGGACTGGGAGACTCATGTTACTGACCAGACACTCTATATCAGTGATGGCTGTTTACTGCAGAGCGGAGGGACTGGAAGACCCATGTTACTGACCAGACACTCTGTATCAGTGATGGCTGTTGGAATGTAGAGCTATTTAACACTTATTTTAACACAAAAATACCACTTACTCCTTTAATGTGAGCTCCTTTAATGTGAGATAAAGGTAAATGGCCTTGTTGTATGTATGTATGTATGTATGTATGTATGTTCTTTGAGTATATATATTGTATGATCATTTTAACCCTAGTCTTTAACACCTTCGATCGTGCCCAATTGTATTTACTTGAAAACAAAACCCATGAATAAAACCTTCTGCTATTCATGTACGGTAACAAACGTCATATTTCAAGATTGTTTTATTGTCTCACAAATGCAGTTTGCACATCTTTAGTTACCTGAAGATTCTGGACAGTATTTCTCATTGTGGCAATAAATAAACATGCAATTTTTGCATAAAGCAAGCATTTGTCGACTCATGTTAAGAGTATTAAAACTTGAAAAAGATCAGTTTAAGGTAGATTTAGAACAGATAAAAAATAAGCGATTAATCGTGAGTTAGCCATGGACAATCATGCAATTAATCAGATAAAATATTTTAATCGATTGACAGCCTTAGTAATAAAGTACGGTACAGTATCGGTTTGGTCTCAAGAGCCTGACATAGAACAAGTCTGGAACCCGATCTCGCTTAAAATATGTAAATAAAGTACTTATTGACCACAGGAAAAAGGTACATATTGTACATTATGTTATAGCTATAAGTAATATATTGACATATTTATGTATCTACAAATAAGTACACCTGTTAAACGTTAAAATGAACCATCATCATAGTACCGCTGTGTTTGTATCAGGGTGGGTAGGTGTTGAGGTATTTTTTAATCTGTTCATAAGGATACATAATACATTGATAGTATGAGATAGAATGTTAGATGTCAGTTAATGGTTAATACTACAGTATGCAAGAGAGTCTGTCAGAGAAAGGGCCCATTTTGAGAAACAAAAAGAGAGACAGCTGCAGTGACCATCTTTGTAATTATAAGTGCCATGAGGCTCCTCAGCCTATTTCCTTATAAGGTGACCATAGGGCCATACAACCTACGTTAAGACAAGAGGTGACCATAGGGCCATACAACCTACGTTAAGACAAGAGGTGACCATAGGGCCATACAACCTACGTTAAGACAAGAGGTGAGATCAGTATTTAGTTGGTTAAAAAAGTTATTCGATGCAAATTAGAGAAGCTGAATAGAGCTATGAGTGGACAGAAGAATAGGGAAGTATAATTAATTAGACCAATCAGTAAGTAAATAGGAGGGATTTAATTTTACTATAAGACTTGCTTAGAAAGAGAAACGCTCTGTGCTCTCTCTGCTTTTTGCTCCTGTTTTTGAAGACCTGACCATTTGTATGTGTGTTAGAAACTTAGAAGGACGTCTATAACAAACTCAGCAAGACCGACGGCTTCTCAGTTACAGTGGGTGACAATATTGTCACAAGGAAAGATGAAATTACCTACCTGGGCTCCATCCTAGAGGCTAATATTTCCTGTCACAAAATGGCATCCAATGTAATAAAAAAAATTCAACCAACGAACTAGATTCTTGTACCGGATCTCCTCTCTGGTAAACAAGAATACCCTGAAGACTCTGGCAGGAGCACTCATACAAGGGTACTACGACTATGCTTGCACCTCATGGTACCAAAGCACCTCAAAGGCGCTAAAAACAAAATTACAAACATCTCAAAACAAACTGGTCAGACTACTGCTTGACCTTACTCCTAGAACCCACCTCACCCCTGCACACTTTGACAACCTAGGATGGCTTAGAGTAGACGACAGAGTACAGCAACTTGCAATGGGCCTGGTCTACAAGATACACTACACGACCAAGGTACCCATGTACATGTCAAAATACTTCCCAAAGTATTGTGAATACCACGATCACAACACCAGAGGGAGCTCCACAAATCATGTTTGTTTTGTGATGTTTGTAATCTTGTTTTTAGTGCCTTTGAGGTGCTTTGGTACCATGAGGTGCAAGCATAGTCGTAGTACCCTTGAATGAGTGCTCCTGCCAGAGTCTTCAAGGTATTCTTGTTTACCAGAGAGGAGATCCGGTACAAGAATCTAGTTCATTGGTTGACTTTTTTGATTACATTGGATGCCATTTTGTCACAGGAAAGATTTGCCTCTAGGATGGAACCTAGGTAGGTAATTTCATCTTTCCTTGTGACAATATTGTCACCCACTGTAACTGAGAAGCCGTTGGCCTTGCTGAGTATGTTATTTGATCCGAAGAGAATGGACTCTGTTTTACCCAGGTGTAATGATAGTTTGTTATCAGCGAGCCAGGTGCAGATTCTGTGTTTGTATCAGGGTGGGTTGGTAGGGTGGGCCATACTTTCTTTTTCTGGAAAATCAATCAAGAGGGGTGACTTTTTTGCGGGGAATTCAAATATGGGCTTATTTTTGGGATAGGATAACTCTAACCTACATCATTTTGGATTTAAAAATGGCAGTTTTTACCATTTTTAACCCCTTGGTCATACACAGGTGCCAGAATGAATCTGAGGGAAATCCTATCATGCAAGGTGTCTAAATTATGTGTTTCTTAATGGGGAATTCAAATATGAGTTCATTCTGGGTATAGGACAACTCTAACCTACATCATTTTGTATTTCTAAATTGCCAAATGTACCCATTCAAATCCCTTTTGAAGATTTTTAAAGATATGGTGTAGTATAATCCTATAGAATCCTAACAATAGTGTACAGTACAAGGAGGTCGCTTAACTGGAAGGAGGAGAAAGGGACATAAGTGATAGAATTTTTGGTCTCCTCATCTGACTCCCAATTTAGCCAGCAAGGAATAAATGTGCAGTCCAGACAACAGAGTTCGAATTCAACTCATGGATTTATTTGTCTCGGCGACCAAGAGTGAATAAAAAGGTTGCTTTTCACATACAAGGATTATCAGAATACATTAATCATGTCTGTTTTGTACACAGAATCAACAAGGTTTGCATCTCAAAACCCCAACAGGTACATACAACAGTCATTGTTAACATAATTTGAACATAGAGAAAATACTGTAAGCCCCTGTTCATATAAGTAAGCCTGGTTTCTAAGATAAGTATCTTTACATTCTATTCTAACCAACCATGGGACCATCCGGCCTACTTACATGAACATCAGCCAACAGCATTCTCTGGGTGGGTAGAGGTGGAGCCACAGACCTGGGGAGGGTCTGGGCTCCTGAACTAACACTATGTTCGCTCTTATATACTATAACTTCCCTCCAATCATAACATTCTAGAAGTACATTTTGGTCCAATCATGTGGTCTTCTGTGGGCGGTCTTCTGTGGGGGCTGGCTGCCCCCACCTCTGGGCTGTGGCGACGTGATGGGACAGAGATGGAGGGGGCCTGTCTGTGGCCCCCGTCGGTGTGGTCTTTTGCTGAGTACAGAGGGGTTCTGCTGGTGGCCCCCGTCGGTGTGGTTGCTGTGTGAATCTTCTTTCAGTAAACAGAGGGGGGGTCTTGGTGGCCCCCCTCCTTGGTGTGGCCGCTTGATGAGTACAGAGGCCTGTTCCAATAAACCTTTTACCAACTGTATCTCCCGTGTATATGAATTTACACATTTCTAATATTATGGTTTACTCTTTTGTCAATTCGAGAAGGTGTTGTTTGTTCTCTAAATTAGTCATTGCTTGAGTGGGGGTTGAAATAACTGTTGCTGCTGTTATCTGATGCAACTGTCTCAAGTATGGTTCTTTATTTAGCCACTGAGTCCACTCTGCTATTGAAAGGTACACCTGGCTTTACATTATGGTTCTCTAATTTATTCACACATATTAATTATGAAATTCAACGTCAATATTACCACATTCCCCACTTTGGCAATTCACATTGTCATATACTGTATATTGACTTGATTTTCTATACATACTACCCATACAATATAATAATAAAAATTATTTTTTCAAATTTTTCTCAATTTTTTCTTTCTTTTTCTCACATTTTTCTTTCATTGTTCTTTAGTACATATCATCAATGAGTTTCTTCTTCTCGAGGCTCATTAGCCAGAGGCCCACCTTTTAAACAACAACTTTTAAGCTTGTTGAAAACAATAAAACAATTTAATCTAAACATTACACCTTAAAGTATAATAAAACACAATTTTAAAAAACCCAATTTTCTTAAGTTACAGAAAGTCTGTTTCCACATTCTTTTATATGATCTGGGAGAGAAAACATAATTAGTATCACAATATTTTCACTTTACATTCATTTTTTCCTTCTCCTGCTAATTCTTTTCTTAAAATAGTACACTCACATTTGCATAATCAATCAATTGCTTCCCATCTATCCTCCCCCCTTATGACACATATAATGGTCATAACCTTACCACCTTGGTTTCCACAGCCCAGTCTGGTAGAGGAAAGCAGATTTTCAACGAAAAATTTCTTTCACTTACTCTGGCCATAACCTACCTATGTGAATGCGTCTTTACCTATCTCTGCGTTGTGTCATAATCTATATCAGTATCTGTTCAGTCATGTCCCTGTCCCCTACAGTCCAATCAAAACTTCATAATTCCACAGAGAACCTTGTCCACACATTTTCAGCTCAGCCCTCAGACCGGCTCCGCCCCCCAGGCCAGGCATGCCCCCAGGTCCAGTCATCCTTCCTGTCATGACAACCTGGTCGTCAGATGAGTTTTTTTAGTCTGGAAATTTGTCCCAAAACCCCATCTGTTCAGTTATTACAACCTGGCCCCACCCGCATGAGGTTCTGCAGAGACGGGGGCGAATGCATACAAGAATCCTCCTACCACAATTTGGCAACTGATCACCGCTGGACTGCAGAGTAACAGGGAAGATGAAACCCTACGTTACCACGTTAATGTAATGTATTCATGTGTCCTCCCGCTGCTGATCTGCAATCCCCCTTGACTGAGCTGTTGAAGAAACACAAGCACAAAGCAAATCCTTTTACACAATATGCCAACATACTTTATAAGGGAAGCCATCAAAATCCATATGCAAATGCGGTGGCACTACTTATCTGTCTTCGACCTCTTCCAATGCATCTCAGCCTTCACCAGTCCTCTCCCGCCAGCTCATAAAAAAAACATTTGGGGAGTAAAAGAAGAAAAAAATCAAACAAAGCCACACATTTCAATAAACAAACACCACTCTGTTGTGGCCTCCAATCTGTGTAATAACTACGCACCCCTAAAAACATGAAAAAATCCATGCATTTTTCCTTCAACACACAACAGTGGCTGACAACTTTTAAGATATTTAAAAGAAATAAAAAACAAACTCAAATGAAAGTAGTGTATCAAAACCACCACTGCTTCTTAAACAAAACTTTAAACCTTGACACTCAACCAAATGTCTCACAGCTATACAACACAGTCAAAACTGAAAATAAAGTTCTCAGAAAAGAAAGAAAAACAAGAATCAATCAAACTTCACAAGTCAATATCATTCATACATTCTAATCATACCACAGTGGCTGTTAACTTAAACCAAACAAACTCTTTCATTCAAATGATATGAACTGAAATCAAAATGACACAGACAAACCCAACAGCATCACAATCATCCACCGTTCTACTTCATTGAAATAAAAAACAAAACACTCTTTCATTCAATATCTCACAGCCTCAAGCACCCACTGAAATCAAACGACACTCAGACATGCAGTCACACGCCACTCAATTCATCCTCACACAACTGTTCCATTCAAACATGTCCTTGTGACTTGACACGTCCAAGTTAGCACAGTCTCCCCTACAGGCTCCATTCAAACACATTTCAGTCCACATAAAAAGATTAAAAATAGAAATATATATACTGACAAACCATTCAAAAGAAACAAAATCAAACGAAAGTAATAAAATAAAACTCCTTCAAACAACTGACATGAAACCAATCAAACACCTTTCATTCCATATCTCACAGCCTCTCTTCCCAACATATAACACATCTCATAAACAAATACTTTCAACCTCTCTCATACAACTCGTTAATCAACCAACACACAGACACACAATGGTTAGTTTCCCTTCCTGCCTCACTCAGCTTGCCCTGCTCTCAATCCCAGGCTAATTCAATATATTTCACTTAAGACTCCTACCCTTTTCTTCTAAGATGGACTGGAATCCATCTTTAATTCAAACCCACCCATGCATTCCAGTGCACAGGCAGCCTCAAATTATTCCCTCATCAACCAGCTTATCATCCAAAAGTCATAACCCAATTGAACGATCATCTTATTGACTTGTATTGCTCACCCTCCAGCTGTTTCCTGAATTAGCCCCCTCCTGTCACACCTCTCTGTCACTTCCTATGGCCAGCCTGCTGCCTTTGATCACGTATCGTCACAACCCCTTTCCCAGTTGTAAAAATAACTCCATCTGTTAACTCACTTTGACTGTTCTCTCCTATCTTCACCTGTGACCTGTAACAGTGATCATACACAACCGGCGTTACCATCCCCCGTGGCCTCCCGTGACCTGTCTCAAAAGGATTTCTACCCCCCTGGGCAATATAACCTTCTCAACTTTTGTCTCTCTGGCTACTGGCATCTGGTGCAAGCCCTCGCTCCCCCATTTTCCCATATGCAGGCCCCCCTGCAACTCCATCAAAAGGTTAATCATTACATACACCTCACCCTGTGGGCAATAAACACATTCCTGCCTGACCCTAACAGCTAAACAGAGAGAAATTACAGACTAACCAGCAAATAATTTAAAATAACTGCAAAAACACAATCCTACATCAAGCAGCATCTAAACAAGTCCCCTGTCCCTAAATTATCCTATTGTGACCCAAGGATTTGCAATCAATCTTAATATAAAACATCAGCCTATGTAAACCAATGGAGTTAAAGATTTAACAATCTAAAACAAGCTACACACGTGCACAACCTAAACAGTTTAATTCAACAGTGTCTTAAAATCTGACATCTTAACATCAATGCATTCTATACAAGCATCCTAATTCAAGCTAAATAATAAGCTCCAGTAAAACACAACATCATTATTCCAAACTTACAATTGTACAAGCTAAACAGATTTAAAAACTACAATTTAACACAATATTATTCAAGTAATTACAACATTATTCAAGTAATTAATCTACAAACCTAAGCATTTTATCAAAAGCCATCGCTAGAACAGCCTTATCTTCTAACACAATTCCCTGGCAGTGGTTAGTTCCAAATGTGCACCAAGCCTCAATTGTTGTAAACAGGTTTGGGAATGTTCCTATACACACATGTGACAAATGATTCTACTGCAAGCAACATATAATTCTAGCTACTCCCAAACTACCCCCATCGCCTGCTCCACAAGAGGGGGAAACACACTCGACCACTGTTACACCCCGTTCAAAGCCGGATACAAGGCTGTAGCGGCTCCGCCACTGATGGGCGCTGCAAGCGCGAGCGATCACGACTACATTTTTTAAATTCCTGCATACAAACAAAGATCGCGTGACGTCGTCGTGTCACGTGAGACAAAAAAGTGGTCTGACGAATCAGAGGCCGCGCTCCGTGATGCGTTCGAGGACACAGACTGGGACGTGTTTAAAGGAAGCGCCAGTGACGTCAGCGAGTACGCTGATACCGTTGTGAGTTACATAACGACAGTGGCAGACGGTATTGTCCTCACAAAGAAGGCGCGGGTTTTCCCAAACCAGAAGCCTTGGGTGGACAGCACTATAAGAGCAGCCCTGAACTCACGCACCACGGCTTATAACCTGGGCAGAGAGTCAGGAAATATGGAAGAGTACAAGGCTTCAGTCTACACTCTGCGCAAGGCTGTTAAACTTGCTAAGAGGACATATGCTGAGAAACTGGAGACACAAATGGCACAAAACGACACAAGAGGCTTGTGGAGGGGACTGAAGACAATAACTGACTACAAAGTCAGCGCTCCCTCAATGGGGAGCGACGACGCCTCTCTCGCGGACAAACTCAACTCCTTCTACGCTCGGTTCGGTGTAGACAGTGTCGCCGCTAGCCCTCTGGCTAGTGACATCACTGGCACACCGGCTGTTGTGGAGGGGGGGGGGCAACCGCGGGGGGGCGGGGGCGCTCTCTCGTTGTCGGAACACAGTGTGAGAAGAGCATTTATGCAGGTGAACACCAGGAAGGCTGCGGGCCCAGATGGTATAACAGGACGCATACTTAAGTCCTGTGCAAACCAGCTTGCCCCGGTGTTCACCGCCATATTTAATCAATCCCTGGCGGAGTCAGTAGTCCCTGCCTGCTTCAAGATGTCTACCATCATCCCGGTACCGAAGAAACCCTCCCCAACATGTCCAAATGACTACAGACCGGTGGCACTCACCTCTGTGGTCATGAAATGTTTCGAGAGGCTGGTCAAGGACCACATTTGTGCCTCTCTCCCCAGTGATATGGACCCTATACAATTTGCATACAGGACAAACAGGTCCACTGACGACGCGGTCTCCCAGGTACTGCACAGCACTCTCTCCCACCTTGACCGTCAGAAGGGGGGCTATGTGAGACTGTTGTTCATTGACTACAGCTCAGCGTTCAACACCATAGTCCCCACCAGACTGGTGGACAAGCTGATCGAGCTAGGTCTGAGCTCCGCCCTGAGCGCCTGGGTACTGGACTTTCTGAGTGAAAGACCCCAGGCGGTCAGGGTGGGGGGTCAGACCTCCAACACCATCACCCTGAGCATCGGGTCCCCCCAGGGCTGTGTTCTAAGCCCCCTGCTGTACTCACTCTACACACACGATTGTGTGGCCAAGTTCAGCTCCAACTCCATAGTGAAGTTCGCAGACGACACAGTGGTGGTGGGGCTGATCTCGGACAACGACGAGAAGGCCTACCGAGAGGAGGTTGAGGTACTGGAACGTTGGTGCCAGGACAACAGCCTGCTCCTGAACATTGGTAAAACCAAGGAGCTGATCGTGGATTATAGGAGAGGACAGCAGGAGACACACACACCACTGATGATTAACGGGGCTACCGTGGACAGGGTGAGCAGCTTCAAGTACCTGGGGGTCCACATCTCAGAGGATCTGACATGGTCAACACACATAGACACAGTAGTAAAGAAAGCGAAGCAGCGCCTCTACCACCTGAGACAGTTAAGGAAGTTCAGAGTATCGGGGAAGATACTCCAGTCCTTCTACTCAGGAGCTGTAGAGAGCATCTTGACCGGAAACATCACTGCCTGGTATGGGAACAGCACGGCACAGGACAAGAAGGCCCTACAGAGAGTGGTCAGCCGAGCGTACCACGGGTATTGCGCTACCTCCCCTGCAGGCTCTATACAACAAGAGGTGCAAATCCAGAGCCTGCAGGATAATGAAAGACCCCCACCACCCCAATAACAGCCTGTTCCAGCTGCTGAGGTCAGGCAGACGCCTGCGAACCCCAGCTACTAAATATTTTGTTCCCACTATTAAATGATACATTCACCCAGAGTAGCTAAGTTTGTGAACCTTAACTAGATCCAAGCAATGTATCCATTAAATACAATGCAAGCAATGTCATTTTCAGTGTAGAGCAGTTTACCAAATTCCGCCCATTACTACCCCCAAAATACTGCCTATCTGTATATCATGTATGCAATAAATGTTATGATGTATTTTTTTTTGTATTTTATTTTTTTATTATTTTTTAAACAAACACATAAACAAACATGACAACACACGATAAGATATACAAGCATTAGTTGTCAGAGCACATCCAATGAAATCACATTTTAGTTAATTGTCTTATATAAGATATACCCCTAATACCTGTTATCTAAAAACCTACACACATATGCTCCAGCTCAAACCCCCCCCTCCCGGACCCCACCTTGGGTAGTACCTCCATTATCCCTCGCACCTAACCAGACACTACCATTATAATTGGGAAATCATTTATAATGACAAAGCCATCAAATTGATTAACAAGTGAACTGCATATAACTGGATACAACTCCAAAGATCAATAATAATAATACTAACCATAATAAATTGTATTTGTAATGCTCACAAAAATCGAAGTGCTAAATCTCGATGTCTTGACTTCTTGAACTTTGCCAGGTTTCAATGTCTTGCTTGGACTCATTCTTGGAGCAACGTCCTGCTGGTCTCCTCCTGTACTGCAGCGCTCGAGCCACCAACCTACAAACACAAACTCAACCCAACGGATTTCCAGTTCCTGTGTTCGCGTTCTGATTGGCCACTGACATTTCTGGTCGCGCCAATCGTGTGACGCCTGTTTCTATCACCGGTTAAGCTTAGGCACTCTTTCGAAGTTGGTTAAGGTTAGAGTTTTTCTTAGAGCAGGGCGATAGAACACCAGCCCTGATTCCAAACTCTAACCTTAACCAACTTGGAAAGAGTCGCCTAAGCTTAACCAGTGATAAACTAGGCGTTAGGTAGTTTGCTGCTGTTAGAGCCGGAAATGGGCGCGTCATGCGATTGGGCGCACATGTCACATGACCAGAAACGTCAGTGGCCAATCAGATCGCATCAGAAACGTCAGTGGCCAATCAGATCGCAGAACGCGGAACTGGAAATCCGTTGGTAAAAAACTAGACGGATGCGGAGCTAATGATGCTAATGATGGAGCATCGCCATCGGTTGTGTGATAGTAAAGGGTTAACCTTCTGTCGTGTGACTCGTGTGGCAGTGAAAGGGTTAATGGTTTTTGTTACCGGGCAGTCCGGTAGAGAGAGAGAGGAAGTATGGGAGATAGACGGGGGAAGACATTCGGCAAAGGTCGTCGGGTCAGGTTTGAACTATGATTATATTTAAAGTTGAGGTTAGTTTTTAATTATTATTAGTGCTGTCAGGCGATTAAAACAATTTATCGAATTAATTACAGGATTTGTAATTAATTAATCTAATTAATCGCATAACCATTTTATGCCTGATATTCTATATTATATAATCATATTTCAAATTGCATGTGTCCGGATGGCAGATTCAGTACTGTGTCTACAAAACCTTCTGTTTAATCATCTTCCATCTATTAATTTGCTTAGATTTTTCAGGTCTGGTCAATTTTAGCATGGTGTTATTCAGTCAAAGATAAAAAAATATTAATTGATATTCTCATTTGGTTCATTACAATTGACTCAAGCCTAGTAACAGACACAGTATTTCTGACACTGGGAACACATTCCCTGAGATCCATAGATGTCCCTAGAATCAGATACCAAGAACATGCAAATGGACCATATAAAAAAAAGTCTGTAAATGTGTATTCTACGTTCTTATGGAATGAATGAGATAAAAAAAAAGTTATTTAAAAAAAAATATATATATATATTTTTTTGTAATACATTTTGAGTACATTTTCATAACGCGATAATTTGCTGTGTAATTAATTAATTTAATTAACGTGATAAACTGACAGCCCTAATTATTATATATATATTTCTTTCACTTTTTCTGTATTTTTGCTCCCATCCCAATTTAGTCGTTATGCCAATTCCCTTCCTGGTCGTTGTGCGCATTGCCCCACTGTCGGCCTGGGGAGGGTGTAGAACTACCACATGCCTCCTCCGATACATGTGGAGTCAGCCAGCCGCTTCTTTTCACCTGACAGCGGGGACTCTCACTGGGGGAACGTAACGCGTGCAGAGGTTCACACTATTTCCCCCTGATCCCCTCCCTGCTGAACAGGCGCCCCGACCGACCAGGAGGAACCGCAGTTTAACGACCAGGACACACACCCCACCGGCTAACACTGCCAATTGTGTTAGTAGGGACGACTGACCAAGCCGGAGGTACCGCTGACAGCTGGATTCGAACCCAGAGTCTCTGCGGTGGTAGGCGAGTGCATTCTCCACTGCGCTACCCAGCCGCCCAGGGTTAAGGTTAGTTTTAACTATGATTATAGTTAGAGTTAAGGTTAGGGTTTTACATTTACCTGACGCTTTTATCCAAAGTGACAAGTTTTGTACAACAAGACAGCAGGAAGGGTACAACTCGCATATCAGCTGAGTAACAATGTTCATCAAAGTGTTGAGTGCTACAGTGTAGGTTAGTATATTAGGACATGACAGTAAGGTTAGATTTATTTTAGTCATTTCAGATGATTGAAGAAGTGCGTCTTTAGTCGACGGCGAAAGATTGGATGGGTTTCGGCTGTCCTAACTGTGGTGGGAAGTTCATTCCACCATTGTGGGGCAAGGACCGAGAATAGGTGACTTCTCTTTGATGACCCTCCCCGTGCTTGGATAGGAGTAGGTCTATACGTACATGTACATACATACCAACTATTCGCCTGTTTTATTCTCCACCCATCCATAGCAACACTATTATCACAGACATCCAAGAAGGGGGATCCCCCCTTGAACGGCCCTTCTAAGGTTTCTCTCCTCCACATCACCTGTGGTGCTTTTTTCCTATTGCTAGGTTTTTCCTTACCTTTGCTGAGGTATGTCTGGGAGTCTTGCATTTATTACTTTACATTTATTTTGGATTTCATGGTATTTTTTTTTGTTCTTGATTTATTGGGATGTTTCTTCTTGAATAGTTTAAAGAAGACTTGTCCGGCCCATGGGGACATTAACTTGTGATTTCGGGCTTCACAAATCAATTTGATTTGATTTAATATGCATTTATATGTCCAGTGATACAGGTATAAAGACACTATGGTCAGGCACTCTACTACTGGCCCCTGAGCAGCTAACACTGGAGCGGTTAAAGCTGAGGTGCCTTGCTCAAGGGCACAGCGAGCAGGCACGTGCACACATAGAGCCCAACGGGTGTACAAGCACCTGCCCTTTTGTGCCTCATAAAAAAGTGCCCTTTTTATGCCAATTATTTTTACCGTATTTTATTTTTTACCTCCATATAGAGAGAGTGATCTGCAATCTGCTTGGGTTGGGGGTGCAATTCCTAACAGGCTCAACCATATGGATAAAAGTTCCCATATTATGTGCATTACACAAACTAAAAACAGATATTACATTACATTACACAAACTAAAAACAGATATTACATTACATTACACAAACTAAAAACAGATATTACATTACATTACACAAACTAAAAACAGATATTACATTACATTACACAAACTAAAAACTGATATTGTCTGAATTACTAGAAGAAAGAAATGCACCACCTTTGGCTGATAGTAATTTATTAATTTCTTAGAATTTCTTTTCTGTCTAATAAATGTTTAAGGTTCTTAGATGGATCCCCTGCTGCCTCCTCCTCCTCCTACTCTTCCTCATCTTCCTCCTCCTACTCTTCCTCATCTTCCTCCTCCTCATCCTCCTCCTCCTCCTCTTCCTCCTCTTCCTCCTCCGCCTCCTACTCTTCCTCATCTTCCTCCTCCTCCTAATCCTCCTCCTCCTACTCTTCCTCCTCCTCCTTCTCCCCCTCCTCCTAATCCTCCTCCTCCTCCTACTCTTCCACATCTTCCTCCTCCTCCTCTTCCTCCTCCTCCTGCTCCTACTCTTCCTCATCTTCCTCCTCCTCCTCCTCCTGTTCCTGCTCCTACTCTTCCTCATCTTCCTCCTCCTCCTCCACCTCCTGCTCCTCCTCCTCCTCCTGCTCCTCCTCCTCATCCTCCTCCTCCTCAACCTCCTCCACCTCCTGCTCCTCCTCCTCCTGCTCCTCCTCCTCCTCCTCCTCCTCCTCCTCCTCCTCCTCCTCCAGGGGTCACTGCAGGGGTCACTGCCTCCTCCTCCTCTTCCTCTTCCTCCTCCTTTCTCCTCCTCCTCCTCCTCCACGGGGAGCAGCGTACTGGCTCATATTAAATGGCAGGCCATGCATTACACAGCAGCTTAGGGCACTGCGCTGGGTCTTCATGTCCTCGGCTACAGTCCACCTGTCGCTGCTCTGGTCGTAGCGCTCCACGTTGGAGATGGAGGTTAAGCCATCAGTGAAGCCTCCGACCACGAAGAGCAGGTCATCCAGCACCGCGATGCCAAAGAAGCAGCGGGGGGTGATCATGTCGGGCAGGGCGCTCCAGGAGTCAGTCAAGGGGCTGTAGGCCTCCGCGCTACGCAGGACGTTTCTACCATCCCACCGTCCCACCTGAGGACAGGACACATGAGAGGAATGTTTTAGTGTGTGGCTCAGGCAGGCAGGCAGACACTGTATTAATCCACTTAGGGAAATGAGGGCATCACAGCAGTATTGAAAGTCAAATGATACATATCTATACAAATATCTAGTATAAAGCATTTGTCTCCGTGTGCACCTACCGCATAGACTTGTCCTCCGTATGCAGCGACTCCAACTCCGTCACGCCTGCTGCTCATGGGGGCGATCAGAGTCCACTGGTCGGTGTCTGGGCTGTAGCACTCAGCTGTGAACAGACGCTCTCCCCCGTTGAAGCCACCACAGATGTAAACCTGTAATAAGAATAAATATTCTAATTTAGTTTATATATTCCATTTGATTTCATTCTACTTTAATTGTCTGTTAATGTTGATGCACCAAAGGACCCAGACGCGTGAATACTTTCGACAGCCAACATGTCCTTCCGCGTTGCTCTGATTGGCCGAGCGCACGCATGCGCATGAGCCGCGACGCGCTCCTCAGAGGCAGGAATACTAAGCTCCCCCTTAACGCAATTTATACAAATTGTATTGATTATGCCGTAACGAATCATTAAAAAAATATACCCTTAACTGGAATATGTTGTGCCTTTACACATATGTTGGATTATGTAATTGGTTTGTCATGACAAACCAATAAAAAATCGCGATTTACCCGGTGGCTACAACAACACACAGTGACTACATGCATCATTGTTTACAATGAACTGTGGGGCTAATCTAAACGACTGGACACGGACGCGTTAAACTAACCTAAAGTTAGTTGTTCACCAACAATCTACAGACACAAACAAACACAGAACCGGACTGTTATATTAAATTAATTGATTGCTGTTTAACGCGTCTGTGTCCAGTCCTTTAGATTAGCCCCACCGTTCATTGTAAACAATAATGCATGTAGTTACTGTGTGTTGTTAATAATAATAATAATACATCTATCTTATATAGCGCAGGAGAGACAAACTATGGTAAAACAAAAAACAGAACAAAACAGAACAAAAATAATACAATACAAAATAAAATAAAACCGACAGAATTAGAGGTCAAAAGCAAGATTGAAAAGGTGAGTTTTGAGGGCTGATTTAAAAGATTTGCATCACGGATATGGCTGGGGAGGGCATTCCAGAGGGAGGGGGCAGCAGCAGCAAAGGCCCTGTCGCCCCAGGTCCGGAGCCTGGTCGTGGGAGGTGTTAGCAGGTTGGCATCTGCAGACCTAAGGCGACGGGTGGGCGTGTGACGGTGGAGGAGGTCGGACAGGTAGGGAGGGGCAAGGTTGTTGAGGGCTTTAAATGTGATGAGAAGTATTTTAAAATGTATCCTGTATTTGATCGGAAGCCAGTGGAGGTCGTGGAGGACAGGGGTGATGTGATCAGAGCGACGGGTGGAGGTGAGCATGCGGGCAGCAGAGTTTTGGACATATTGGAGTTTATTGAGAATAGTGTTTGGTGAGCCGTAGAGGATGCTGTTGCAGTAATCTAGTCTTGATGATATGAATGCATGAACCAGTGTTTCAGCAGCGGAGAGTGATAGGGAGGGGCGGAGATGAGCAATGTTCCGGAGGTGGTAGAAGGTCGATTTGGTTATGTGGTTCACATGGGGGAGGAAAGAAAGGGTGGAGTCCAGGATGATGCCAAGGTTACGGACGTGAGTGGAGGGGGTGACAATGGTACCATCAATATTTAGGGTGAAATCCTGGGTGTGGCTGGTGAGGGATTTTGGACCGATAATGATGATTTCTGATTTATTGCAGTTTAATTTGAGAAAGTTATTTTGCATCCATGTTTTGATGTCTGTGAGGCAGGTTGTTGTAGCCACCGGGTAAATCGTGATTTTTTATTGGTTTGTCATGACAAACCAATTACATAATCCAACATATGTGTAAAGGCACAACATATTCCAGTTAACGGTATATTTTTTTAATGATTCGTTACGGCGTAATCAATACTTCCATTTGTACAAATTGCGTTAAGGGGGAGCTTAGTATTCCTGCCTCTGCGTAGCGCGTCGCGGCTCATGCGCATGTGCGCACTCGGCCAATCAGAGCAACACGGAAGGGCATGTTGGCTGCCGAAAGTATTCACGCGACCCAGACACATCTTTTGTTTGTGCAAGCTTACTTGGCAATAAAGACATTTATGATTTCTGATCTAACGTTCCTTGTGTTCATCTAGCACCCTGTGTCCCTCAGTTCCACCCACCTTGCCCTGGAGGGCTGCTGCCCCGGCGTGGCCCCTGTGCTCCAGCATGGGTGAGATCACTATCCACTGGTCGGTTTCAGGCTCGTAGCGCTCGGCGGTGTTCAGTACCACGTATCTGTCTCTCCCTCCCATAGCGTAGATACAGCCGTCCAACGCGACCACGCTGAGGTGACTGCGGCCTGAGTGCATGGGAGCCGCCTGCAGCCAGCTGCGAGTGACGGGGTTGAACCTGCTAACACTGCTGAGATGCGGCTGTCTGACGCTGCCACGCTTATAGCCACCGACGCAGTAGACCAGACCGTGGAGATAAGCGGTGGCGTTGTGGTAGACCCGGGGACTCTCCCCCTCAACGCTCACATCCATCCATCCACCGGCTCGGATATCGTAAGCCTCCATGGTCATGCTGCCGTGCCTCCAGCCTCCGATGGCCAATAGGACCTCCTGGGGCCGGCGTGGACGGGTCAGGGGGTTTGGGAGCCTGTCGGAGCCAGGGGGGTTCAGGACGCTGAGGATGAGGGCCCTGCAGTCGTGGCTGTCCCTCACCACAGGGTTGTTCTGGACGTTGTTCAGCAAGTAGTCAGGCCTCATCAAGCCCATGCGAACCTGGGAAGAGACAAGCAGACATCGGGTACAACTTAGACATCGGTTGTAGATGGTTTCTGTTGCTAGGGAACAGTTTGGACCCAAATGTTTGAGAACCACTGTACTAGGGAACCTAGTGTTGTTTTAATGTAATGCACAGTAATACAATTAGTTACCTTGGGCAGCAGCAAAGGGATGTGTGTTTTACGCTCCTCACGGGAGTGGTCGATCCAACGGAGGACGGCCTCGAACACTGTCTCCTCGCTCTTCACGTTCAGATCATCCCTCTCGATGATGTCCACCAGTTGCTGCGGGGACAGCTCCACAAACTCCTGTGAGACGTGCAACATCTCCTCAAAGTGGCACACAATGCAGAGATGGGCCTTGCGCCTCAGGTCAGGGCAGCAGTAGATGTCCGCAAACCTCCAGATGCCGACACAGTTTTCCAGAGACAGCTGGCCTTCTAGGAAGTCAGAGCACGCTCCTACTATGCCAGTGACGCGAAGCTGGTCTGCAGCCACCAGAAGCTCTTCCACGTTCTCTGCTGTCACCAGCACAAAGCGTGTGTAGGCGTACTCTATGATGAGCTGCATCATACCCGAGGACACCCCAGGGATAGTGTAGACTGCTTTCTCTGAGTCGCTCCAGCGAGTGAAGAGGGCTCTGTGGGACGCAGAGTATAGAGATATCTGATGAGTAAACAGTAAGCAACATTCTGTCCTGTGTAGTAATCAGAGCATGTGAGCGGAGTGGGTTTTAAAATGGGTCCGAGCGACTCCGGAGCGAGAGCCCTCCTCCGCTCCGAGCCGCTCCCAGCCGCTCAGTGCACACGATCACACAGAAACTGATGTAATATACATGTAGTACAATGCCAAAGCAATAGGTGGCGATGTACAAACATGAAGGCCATTTTCAACCAATGAGAAGGGTGAACCGTCACTACACATCCTGCTAAGTCCAAAGTAGAATCCGCCATCTTTAAATCACCTCGGGACCTCGGGCGAACGCAACATTTATTTTCAGTGAGAAACAAACAAAGTGCAATAAAAAAAAAGGATACATTCACTGTGTTCTGCCTCATTTATTGATGAAACGAAACCAACATCAACACAATGTACCACCAAGAGCGGAGAGTTTAGTCTCTCAAGAAAGCGAGAGACTAAAGCTAACGCTGTTGTTGTTAGCTTACATGCTAACGTGAATGGGATCGGCCATAGCATTGCGGCTAGGCTAGCTACCATAGCATAGTACAGCTAGTTGAATGGATAAACGTTATTTAACATTGCAGAATGGGTACAAGACAATACGGTTCAATACAAACAGTTGTTTACGGGGCCCAGGGGGTGCAGACTGTTGTAGTTTGGTCAAATCAAGCTAATTTACATCATGCTCCAAAAAATTTCTGCTGAGCGGGCTGTGGAGCGGGGAGCGCTTGATGCGCAAATGAAGGTGAGCGGTGAGCGAGTGGAGAGCGACTTGGGGGGGGGGGGGGGCCAACATGAGCGAATGAAAGCGGAACCAGACGTCTAGAGGGAAGAGCGGATTTCTCGGCCGCTCCGCGCCGCTCACATGCTCTGGTAGTAATTAGGGCTGACCCCTATTAGTCGAATAGTCGACTAATCGGTCGAAAGGAGCCGTAGTCGCCTGCCAACCTCTTAGAAGCGTGGCTAATGCTAATGGCACGCACACCAGAGGCCAACTGCCTAATAAAACAGGCACAGAGGCACTGAAAGAGGATTTCACCCATCTAATGAACACACTAGACTAGACAAATATCAAGATGTATCCATCAGTGGACCAATTGCATGCTTTTGCAGAGGACAAGAAGCCTTCAGTCGACTCCTTCAGACATTAAGCACCCCCCACAGCCCAAATGGAATGATACAAAAATATATATATATATTATACGTTTTTTTTTTTTTTTATATATAGTCGACTAATAGTCGATTAATGGCAAATTTTGGCCAATCATAGTCGACTATCCAAATCCTTAGTCGGAGACAGCCCTAGTAGTGATATATTTTCACAGTAGAAGTATAGTATCTTTTTACAGTAGAAGTATAGTATATTTTTACAGTAGAAGTACAGTATAGTATCTGTTTACAGTAGAATTACAGTATAGTATCTGTTCACAGTAGAAGTGCAGTATAGTATATTTTTACAGTAGAAGTACAGTATAGTATATTTTTACAGTAGAAGTACAGTATAGTATTGGTTTACAGTAAACGTACAGTATGGTATCTGTTTACTAACCAAGCTAACCTGAACCAAGCTAAACGTACCTGAAATAGTCACTGCAGTCACACAGGAGGGCCTTGTGGGCATTCAACTCAGTGCTGTTGACTTTAATAACCACATCACAGAGCCTTCCCTCCAGACGCAGCTCATTAAGGATTGTACAGGACATTGTTTCCTTTTCCATGTGGGGATTTTAAATTGTATCTACAGAATATATTCAAGCTTACAGACAAGTAGCCGGAAACAACAAGATCTTCTGAGATATGAGATCTTCTGAGAGAATTGTTGAATATATACTGTACAAATGTTCTAGAATGTTCTATTATGACATCATACTGTGACATCACAAATGTTCTAGAATGTTTGATTATGACATCATACTGTGACATCACAAATGTTCTAGAATGTTTGATTATGATATCATACTGTGGCATCACAAATGTTCTAGAATGTTTGATTATGACATCATACTGTGACATCACAAATGTTCTAGAATGTTTGATTATGACATCATACTGTGACATCACAAATGTTCTAGAATGTTTGATTATGACATCATACTCTGACATCACAAATGTTCTAGAATGTTTGATTATGACATCATACTGTGACATCACAAATGTTCTAGAATGTTTGATTATGATATCATACTGTGACATCACAAATGTTCTAGAATGTTTGATTATGACATCATACTGTGACATCACAAATGTTCTAGAATGTTTGATTATGACCATACTGTGACATCACAAATGTTCTAGAATGTTTGATTATGACATCATACTGTGACATCACAACGGAACATGTTTGAGTTACATTTGAATAATATAAATAATTTGTTGACATTAAAAAAGAACAAATAAAATGATAAAAAAACTACATAAAACAATGATACAAATTATAATAAAATATTTAAGTAAAATGTATAGAAATAAAGAAAAATAAGACAATGAAATAAAGATAATAATTCATTTAAAAGCTATTTTAAAAAGGTAAGTTTTGAGCAGTGCCAACCGAGTCTGCTGTCCTAACAGACTTGGGGTCTGTAGGGTAAGCACTTATTCCCTCCGCCCTGAACATTTATGGAGATGTATGGGCCTTTTAAGTCAGTGATAAAAGTGTCTTTCAAGGATAAGTGAGCTCCTGCACTGATTATTATAGTTCAATATTCAATATTGGCATAACGACTAACATTGGGATGGGAGAAAAATCGGAGGAAAAATATCAATAAAAAAAAAATCAGACAGTCCTAACAGTGTTTATTATTAAGAATCAGATAGTCCTAACAGTGTTTATTATTAAGAGTCAGATAGTCCTAACAGTGTTTATTATTAAGAGTCAGATAGTCCTAACAGTGTTTATTATTAAGAGTCAGATAGTCCTAACAGTGTTTATTATTAAGAGTCAGATAGTCCTAATAGTGTTTATTATTAAGAGTCAGATAGTCCTAACAGTGTTTATTATTAAGAGTCAGATAGTCCTAATAGTGTTTATTATTAAGAGTCAGATAGTCCTAATAGTGTTTATTATTAAGAGTCAGATAGTCCTAATAGTGTTTATTATTAAGAGTCAGATAGTCCTAATAGTGTTTATTATTAAGAGTCAGATAGTCCTAACAGTGTTTATTATTAAGAGTCAGATAGTCCTAACAGTGTTTATTATTAAGAGTCAGATAGTCCTAATAGTGTTTATTATTAAGAGTCAGATAGTCCTAACAGTGTTTATTATTAAGAGTCAGATAGTCCTAACAGTGTTTATTATTAAGAGTCAGACAGTCCTAACAGTGTTTATTATTAAGAGTCAGATAGTCCTAACAGTGTTTATTATTAAGAGTCAAATAGTCCTAACAGTGTTTATTATTAAGAGTCAGATAGTCCTAACAGTGTTTATTATTAAGAGTCAGACAGTCCTAACAGTGTTTATTATTAAGAGTCAGATAGTCCTAACAGTGTTTATTATTAAGAGTCAGATAGTCCTAACAGTGTTTATTATTAAGAGTCAGATAGTCCTAACAGTGTTTATTATTAACATTTACATTTACATTTAGTCATTTAGCTGATGCTTTTATCCAAAGCGACTTACAAGTTCTGTACGACAAGTCATCAGGAAGGGCACAACTCTATCAGCTGAGTAACAATGTTCATCAAAGTGTTGCGTGTTACAGTGTAGGTTCGTTTATTAGGACAAGTGCATGACAGTAAGGTTAGTTAGTGTTAGATATATTATTATTATTACTTTTTTTTTTATATTATTATTTCAGATAATGGTTGAACAAGTGCGTCTTTAGTCGACGGCGAAAGATTGGACGGGTTTCGGCTGTCCTAACTGGGGTGGGTAGTTCATTCCACCATTGTGGGGCAAGGACTGAGAATAGGCGACTTCTCTTTGATGACCCTCCCAGAGCTTGGATAGGAGTAGGTCTGAGGCGGCCAGAAGATGCAGAGCGTAGGGGTCTTGAGGGTGTGTAGTTAGAGACCATTGACCGGAGGTAGGTGGGAGCGGTTCCCTTTGCCGCACGGTATGCTAGGTCGAGGGCCTTGGAGCGGATTCGTGCAGCAATGGGGAGCTAGTGCAGGTCCCTGAGAAGTGGGGTGACATGGGCCGACTTCGGTAGGTTTGAGATCAGGCGGGCCGCTGCGTTCTGAATGAGTTGAAGAGGCTTGGTGGCAGTGGCCGGGAGGCCAGCTAGCAGTGCGTTGCAGTAGTCGAGGCGGGAGATGACTGTTGATTGGACGAGGAATTGGGTGGCTTCTTTTGTCAGGAAGGGGCGGATCCTTCTGACGTTGCTCAGGAGGAATCTGCAGGTTCTGGTTGTTGCTGCGATGTGAGCAGAGAAGTTCAACTGGTCGTCGAGGACAACACCAAGGTTCTTGGCGGGTTAAGGTTAAGACATAAAGTTAGGGTTAAGGTTCCATCCCAAGCAGGGAAACTTTAAAGTTTTATGAAAATATTAAAATGTTGAACATGTAATATATGTACTTATTTTTAATACATACACATGTTAGATCTTTGATAAAAAAACATAAATATATTACTTATGAGTTATGACTAACAGAACGTACATTATGTACCTTTTCCCCACTTTTTTACAGTTTCACATTTGACAGTCATCTGCGTACGCAAGGACCTTTTTAAATAAGATACGCTCCCAAATCTACGGTGCCCGATTGATTCCGTCTACGGAACGACATCAATGTAAACAAACCTCTTCACTTCTCACACGTAATCAAACTCTTGTGCATAAATGATCAACGATTACATCATGTACACAAATACCAACATTTATTAGGCATCACGATTGCAAATGTTGAAGATTTCACAAAACATTCTTTCGGCAAATGCACAAAAGCCTGTGTCCTTAAAGCTTGTTGTGTCGTCACAGAAATAAGAGACTTGGTGTTAAAAAAGAAAAGAAAAATGCTAGGAAATATAAGCCTGCGTCTCGGGCGCTTCAGAACCTTGTAGTTCAGTCCAGAATCCAGATGCAGAACCTTGTAGTTCAGTCCAGAATCCAGATGCAGAACCTTGTAGTTCAGTCCAGAATCCAGATGCAGAACCTTGTAGTTCAGTCCAGACGCAGCACTGACACTTTCCCCAGAACCAGGTCAGAATGATGCAAAGTAAAAAGATCATTTGTTCGAAGTAATTTGAACTTTTTATGTAAAATCTGAATTCTCTATTCTAACCCCTCCAGAGCGATCCCAGAACAATTGTTGTCATCAATTTGGAGAGAGTGAGTGAGAGAGAGAGTAAGTGAGACCTAAGCCTAGCTACACTAATATAAATGACCCCTAAGCCTAGCTACACTAATATAAATGACCCCTAAGCCTAGCTACACTAATATAAATGACACCTAAGCCTAGCTACACTAATATAAACGACACCTAAGCCTAGCTACACTAATATAAATGACCCCTAAGCCTAGCTACACTAATATAAATGACCCCTAAGCCTAGCTACACTAATATAAATGACCCCTAAGCCTAGCTACACTAATATAAATGACCCCTAAGCCTAGCTACACTAATATAAATGACACCTAAGCCTAGCTACACTAATATAAATGACACCTAAGCCTAGCTACACTAATATAAACAACACCTAAGCCTAGCTACACTAATATAAATGACACCTAAGCCTAGCTACACTAATATAAACGACCCCTAACCCTAGCTACACTAATATAAATGACACCTAAGCCTAGCTACACTAATATAAATGACCCCTAAGCCTAGCTACACTAATATAAATGACACCTAAGCCTAGCTACACTAATATAAATGACACCTAAGCCTAGCTACACTAATATAAACGACACCTAAGCCTAGCTACACTAATATAAACGACACCTAAGCCTAGCTACACTAATATAAACAACACCTAAGCCTAGCTACACTAATATAAATTACCCCTAAGCCTAGCTACACTAATATAAATGACACCTAAGCCTAGCTACACTAATATAAATGACACCTAACCCTAGCTACACTAATATAAATGACACCTAAGCCTAGCTACACTAATATAAATGACACCTAAGCCTAGCTACACTAATATAAACAACACCTAAGCCTAGCTACACTAATATAAACAACACCTAAGCCTAGCTACACTAATATAAATGACACCTAAGCCTAGCTACACTAATATAAACAACACCTAAGCCTAGCTACACTAATATAAATGACACCTAAGCCTAGCTACACTAATATAAACGACACCTAAGCCTAGCTACACTAATATAAACAACACCTAAG
Source organism: Notolepis coatsorum (assembly GCF_963971535.1). Taxonomy (NCBI): domain Eukaryota; kingdom Metazoa; phylum Chordata; class Actinopteri; order Aulopiformes; family Paralepididae; genus Notolepis; species Notolepis coatsorum. Next base: position 289,743 of record NC_140175.1, on the reverse strand, counting down.
CCTAGCTACACTAATATAAACGACACCTAAGCCTAGCTACACTAATATAAACAACACCTAAGCCTAGCTACACTAATATAAACGACACCTAAGCCTAGCTACACTAATATAAATGACACCTAAGCCTAGCTACACTAATATAAATGACACCTAACCCTAGCTACACTAATATATATGACCCCTAAGCCTAGCTACACTAATATAAATGACCCCTAACCCTAGCTACATTAATATAAATGACCCCTAAGCCTAGCTACACTAATATAAATGACACCTAAGCCTAGCTACACTAATATAAACGACACCTAAGCCTAGCTACACTAATATAAACGACACCTAAGCCTAGCTACACTAATATAAATTACACCTAACCCTAGCTACACTAATATAAACGACACCTAAGCCTAGCTACACTAATATAAATGACCCCTAAGCCTAGCTACACTAATATAAACGACACCTAAGCCTAGCTACACTAATATAAATGACCCCTAAGCCTAGCTACACTAATATAAATGACACCTAAGCCTAGCTACACTAATATAAATGACCCCTAAGCCTAGCTACACTAATATAAACGACACCTAAGCCTAGCTACACTAATATAAACGACACCTAAGCCTAGCTACACTAATATAAACGACACCTAAGCCTAGCTACACTAATATAAACGACACCTAAGCCTAGCTACACTAATATAAATGACCCCTAAGCCTAGCTACACTAATATAAACGACCCCTAAGCCTAGCTACACTAATATAAACGACACCTAAGCCTAGCTACACTAATATAAACGACACCTAAGCCTAGCTACACTAATATAAACGACACCTAAGCCTAGCTACACTAATATAAATGACCCCTAAGCCTAGCTACACTAATATAAATGACCCCTAAGCCTAGCTACACTAATATAAATGACCCCTAAGCCTAGCTACACTAATATAAATGACCCCTAAGCCTAGCTACACTAATATAAACAACCCCTGTCTCCTGGTGTCTCACCTGTTGTCTCCTGGTGTCTCTCCTGGTGTCTCTCCTGGTGTCTCTCCTGGTGTCTCACCTGTTGTCTCCTGGTGTCTCTCCTGGTGTCTCTCCTGGTGTCTCTCCTGGTGTCTCTCCTTGTGTCTCTCCTGGTGTCTCTCCTGGTGTCTCACCTGTCTCCTGGTGTCTCTCCTGGTGTCTCTCCTGGTGTCTCACCTGTCTCCTGGTGTCTCTCCTGGTGTCTCTCCTGGTGTCTCACCTGTTGTCTCCTGGTGTCTCTCCTGGTGTCTCTCCTGTTGTCTCCTGGTGTCTCTCCTGGTGTCTCTCCTGGTGTCTCTCCTGTTGTCTCCTGGTGTCTCTCCTGGTGTCTCTCCTGGTGTCTCTCCTGGTGTCTCACCTGTTGTCTCCTGGTGTCTCACCTGTTGTCTCCTGGTGTCTCTCCTGGTGTCTCTCCTGGTGTCTCTCCTGGTGTCTCTCCTGGTGTCTCTCCTGTTGTCTCCTGGTGTCTCTCCTGTTGTCTCCTGGTGTCTCACCTGTTGTCTCTCCTGGTGTCCCTCCTGGTGTCTCTCCTGGTGTCTCACCTGTTGTCTCTCCTGTTGTCTCCTGGTGTCTCTCCTGGTGTCTCTCCTGTTGTCTCCTGGTGTCTCACCTGTTGTCTCCTGGTGTCTCTCCTGGTGTCTCTCCTGGTGTCTCACCTGTTGTCTCCTGGTGTCTCTCCTGGTGTCTCTCCTGGTGTCTCACCTGTTGTCTCCTGGTGTCTCTCCTGGTGTCTCTCCTGTTGTCTCCTGGTGTCTCACCTGTTGTCTCCTGGTGTCTCTCCTGGTGTCTCACCTGTTGTCTCCTGGTGTCTCACCTGTTGTCTCCTGGTGTCTCACCTGTTGTCTCCTGGTGTCTCACCTGTTGTCTCCTGGTGTCTCTCCTGGTGTCTCTCCTGGTGTCTCTCCTGGTGTCTCTCCTGGTGTCTCCTGGTGTCTCACCTGTTGTCTCCTGGTGTCTCACCTGTTGTCTCCTGGTGTCTCACCTGTTGTCTCCTGGTGTCTCCTGGTGTCTCACCTGTTGTCTCCTGGTGTCTCTCCTGGTGTCTCACCTGTCTCCTGGTGTCTCACCTGTTGTCTCCTGGTGTCTCACCTCTCTCCTGGTGTCTCACCTGTCTCCTGGTGTCTCACCTGTTGTCTCCTGGTGTCTCACCTGTTGTCTCCTGGTGTCTCACCTGTTGTCTCCTGGTGTCTCACCTGTTGTCTCCTGGTGTCTCACCTGTTGTCTCCTGGTGTCTCACCTGTTGTCTCCTGGTGTCTCTCCTGGTCTCTCACCTGTCTCCTGGTGTCTCACCTGTTGTCTCCTGGTGTCTCACCTCTCTCCTGGTGTCTCACCTGTCTCCTGGTGTCTCACCTGTTGTCTCCTGGTGTCTCACCTGTTGTCTCCTGGTGTCTCACCTGTTGTCTCCTGGTGTCTCTCCTGGTGTCTCACCTGTTGTCTCCTGGTGTCTCACCTGTTGTCTCCTGGTGTCTCACCTGTTGTCTCCTGGTGTCTCACCTGTTGTCTCCTGGTGTCTCCTGGTGTCTCTCCTGGTGTCTCTCCTGGTGTCTCTCCTGGTGTCTCTCCTGGTGTCTCCTGGTGTCTCACCTGTTGTCTCCTGGTGTCTCACCTGTTGTCTCCTGGTGTCTCACCTGTTGTCTCCTGGTGTCTCCTGGTGTCTCACCTGTTGTCTCCTGGTGTCTCTCCTGGTGTCTCACCTGTCTCCTGGTGTCTCACCTGTTGTCTCCTGGTGTCTCACCTCTCTCCTGGTGTCTCACCTGTCTCCTGGTGTCTCACCTGTTGTCTCCTGGTGTCTCACCTGTTGTCTCCTGGTGTCTCACCTGTTGTCTCCTGGTGTCTCACCTGTTGTCTCCTGGTGTCTCACCTGTTGTCTCCTGGTGTCTCACCTGTTGTCTCCTGGTGTCTCTCCTGGTCTCTCACCTGTCTCCTGGTGTCTCACCTGTTGTCTCCTGGTGTCTCACCTGTCTCCTGGTGTCTCACCTGTTGTCTCCTGGTGTCTCACCTGTTGTCTCCTGGTGTCTCACCTGTTGTCTCCTGGTGTCTCACCTCTCTCCTGGTGTCTCACCTGTCTCCTGGTGTCTCACCTGTTGTCTCCTGGTGTCTCACCTGTTGTCTCCTGGTGTCTCACCTGTTGTCTCCTGGTGTCTCACCTGTTGTCTCCTGGTGTCTCTCCTGGTGTCTCACCTGTCTCCTGGTGTCTCACCTGTCTCCTGGTGTCTCACCTGTTGTCTCCTGGTGTCTCACCTCTCTCCTGGTGTCTCACCTGTCTCCTGGTGTCTCACCTGTTGTCTCCTGGTGTCTCACCTGTTGTCTCCTGGTGTCTCACCTGTTGTCTCCTGGTGTCTCACCTGTTGTCTCCTGGTGTCTCACCTGTTGTCTCCTGGTGTCTCTCCTGGTGTCTCTCCTGGTGTCTCACCTGTCTCCTGGTGTCTCACCTGTTGTCTCCTGGTGTCTCACCTGTCTCCTGGTGTCTCACCTGTTGTCTCCTGGTGTCTCTCCTGTTGTCTCCTGGTGTCTCACCTGTTGTCTCCTGGTGTCTCACCTGTTGTCTCCTGGTGTCTCACCTGTTGTCTCCTGGTGTCTCACCTGTTGTCTCCTGGTGTCTCTCCTGGTGTCTCACCTGTCTCCTGGTGTCTCACCTGTCTCCTGGTGTCTCACCTGTTGTCTCCTGGTGTCTCACCTGTTGTCTCCTGGTGTCTCACCTGTTGTCTCCTGGTGTCTCCTGGTGTCTCACCTGTTGTCTCCTGGTGTCTCTCCTGGTGTCTCACCTGTCTCCTGGTGTCTCACCTGTTGTCTCCTGGTGTCTCACCTCTCTCCTGGTGTCTCACCTGTCTCCTGGTGTCTCACCTGTTGTCTCCTGGTGTCTCACCTGTTGTCTCCTGGTGTCTCACCTGTTGTCTCCTGGTGTCTCACCTGTTGTCTCCTGGTGTCTCACCTGTTGTCTCCTGGTGTCTCACCTGTTGTCTCCTGGTGTCTCTCCTGGTCTCTCACCTGTCTCCTGGTGTCTCACCTGTTGTCTCCTGGTGTCTCACCTCTCTCCTGGTGTCTCACCTGTCTCCTGGTGTCTCACCTGTTGTCTCCTGGTGTCTCACCTGTTGTCTCCTGGTGTCTCACCTGTTGTCTCCTGGTGTCTCTCCTGGTGTCTCACCTGTTGTCTCCTGGTGTCTCACCTGTTGTCTCCTGGTGTCTCACCTGTTGTCTCCTGGTGTCTCACCTGTTGTCTCCTGGTGTCTCCTGGTGTCTCTCCTGGTGTCTCTCCTGGTGTCTCTCCTGGTGTCTCTCCTGGTGTCTCCTGGTGTCTCACCTGTTGTCTCCTGGTGTCTCACCTGTTGTCTCCTGGTGTCTCACCTGTTGTCTCCTGGTGTCTCCTGGTGTCTCACCTGTTGTCTCCTGGTGTCTCTCCTGGTGTCTCACCTGTCTCCTGGTGTCTCACCTGTTGTCTCCTGGTGTCTCACCTCTCTCCTGGTGTCTCACCTGTCTCCTGGTGTCTCACCTGTTGTCTCCTGGTGTCTCACCTGTTGTCTCCTGGTGTCTCACCTGTTGTCTCCTGGTGTCTCACCTGTTGTCTCCTGGTGTCTCACCTGTTGTCTCCTGGTGTCTCACCTGTTGTCTCCTGGTGTCTCTCCTGGTCTCTCACCTGTCTCCTGGTGTCTCACCTGTTGTCTCCTGGTGTCTCACCTGTCTCCTGGTGTCTCACCTGTTGTCTCCTGGTGTCTCACCTGTTGTCTCCTGGTGTCTCACCTGTTGTCTCCTGGTGTCTCACCTCTCTCCTGGTGTCTCACCTGTCTCCTGGTGTCTCACCTGTTGTCTCCTGGTGTCTCACCTGTTGTCTCCTGGTGTCTCACCTGTTGTCTCCTGGTGTCTCACCTGTTGTCTCCTGGTGTCTCTCCTGGTGTCTCACCTGTCTCCTGGTGTCTCACCTGTCTCCTGGTGTCTCACCTGTTGTCTCCTGGTGTCTCACCTCTCTCCTGGTGTCTCACCTGTCTCCTGGTGTCTCACCTGTTGTCTCCTGGTGTCTCACCTGTTGTCTCCTGGTGTCTCACCTGTTGTCTCCTGGTGTCTCACCTGTTGTCTCCTGGTGTCTCACCTGTTGTCTCCTGGTGTCTCTCCTGGTGTCTCTCCTGGTGTCTCACCTGTCTCCTGGTGTCTCACCTGTTGTCTCCTGGTGTCTCACCTGTCTCCTGGTGTCTCACCTGTTGTCTCCTGGTGTCTCTCCTGTTGTCTCCTGGTGTCTCACCTGTTGTCTCCTGGTGTCTCACCTGTTGTCTCCTGGTGTCTCACCTGTTGTCTCCTGGTGTCTCACCTGTTGTCTCCTGGTGTCTCTCCTGGTGTCTCACCTGTCTCCTGGTGTCTCACCTGTCTCCTGGTGTCTCACCTGTTGTCTCCTGGTGTCTCACCTGTTGTCTCCTGGTGTCTCACCTGTTGTCTCCTGGTGTCTCTTGTCCTTGCTGAGGTGGGCCATGACCTGGCCGGGCTCACAGCCGTCGCAGGTGTCGGTCCCCTGGTGGACGTGGAAGGACAGGACGGTCTCGCCCATCTTCACCTCGTCTCCGTGCATCAGGGCGTACGGCGCGCACCTCGTCTTGGGCTGAGAGGGCACAGGAGAGGCTTAAAGGGGCAGTTCACCCCAAAAGGAAATGTCGCCCCTTTAGCCTTTAACGCATGGATACTGATTGATTGATTGATTGATTGAAAAGTTTATTAACAGATTGCAGAATGGGTACAGTATCTATCTAGGTCGTCCTTGGACGGGCCCTCCATCGGTGCTTCCAGTCATCCCGATCCTCCATACCTCTGGCTAGCTCGCCGGTGCTTTCTGTTCCCGCATCTCTCCTGAGTACGTCCACGTAGGTTAGTGTGGCACGTCCTCGTGATCGATGCCCGTGTGTTGGTTCCCACAGCACAAGTTTGCTGGTTGGCATCTCATGGTGTCTCTGGCAGTGACCTGCCAGCCTCATTCTCCTGACTGCCACTTTATCGCTCACCCTTAGCACCCCCCCATACAAGTTTGCATTAGTGACATGCTCATCCCTGTTGATGTTGAGCACCACACGCATCATTCTGGTGTAGCACCCATCCAAGGACTTCTGCAGGGGGGGCTTCAAGGTCCAGCATTCACTGCCATACAGAAGGACAGACTCAACTGTTGCATGAAAGAATGGGGGTGGGTGGGGGACACTGTACACTGTACATTGGAATACTGACAAAGCCATACTTGGTAATTTACTGTACATTGGAGGGGGTTGGGTTAGGACATTTACAGGGGCCAGTTTCGAATTGCAGTCTCCCGTAGGTGTTCTTTGAGAGTGTTTTTGAAAGTGGGTAGTGATTCACATTCCTTTACAGCTGTGGGTAGGGCGTTCCACATTGATGTGGCATAATTGCAAAATGTGTTTAGTCCCTTGTTTGAGCCGAATCTGGGTTTAACATGATTTGTGGAGCTCCCTCTGGTGTTGTGATCGTGGTATTCACTGACATTTGGGAAGTATTTTGACATGTACATGGGTACCTTGGTCGTGTAGTGTATCTTGTAGACCAGGCCCATTGCAAGTTGCTGTACTCTGTCGTCTACTCTAAGCCATCCTAGGTTGTCAAAGTGTGCAGGGGTGAGGTGGGTTCTAGGAGTAAGGTCAAGCAGTAGTCTGACCAGTTTGTTTTGAGATGTTTGTAATTAGGTAGTTTGCTGCTGTTAGAACCCTTTCACTGTGACAATACAGAAGGTTAGCCCTTTACTATCACACAACCGACGGCGATGCTCCATCATTAGCGCGGATGCGGAGCTAATGATGCTAATGATGGAGCATCACCATCGGTTGTGTGATAGTAAAGGGTTAACCTTCTGTCGTGTGACTCGTGTGGCAGTGAAAGGGTTAATGGTTTTTGTTACCGGGCAGTCCGGTAGAGAGAGAGAGGAAGTATGGGAGATAGACGGGGGAAGACATTCGGCAAAGGTCGTCGGGTCAGGTTTGAACTATGATTATATTTAGAGTTGAGGTTAGTTTTTAATTATTATTAGTGCTGTCAGGCGATTAAAACAATTTATCTAATTAATTACAGGATTTGTAATTAATTAATCTAATTAATCGCATAACCATTTTATGCCTGATATTCTATATTCTATAATCATATTTCAAATTGCATGTGTCCGGATGGCAGAATTCAGTACTGTATCTACAAAACCTTCTGTTTAATCATCTTCCATCTATTAATTTGCTTAGATTTTTCAGGTCTGGTCAATTTTAGCATGGTGTTATTCAGTCAAAGATAAAAAAATATTAATTGATATTCTCACTTGGTTCATTACAATTGACTCAAGCCTAGTAACAGACACAGTATTTCTGACACTGGGAACACATTCCCTGAGATCCATAGATGTCCCTAGAATCAGATACCAATTATGTAAATGTGTATTCTACGTTCTTATGGAATGAATGAGATTAAAAAAAAGTTATTTAAAAAAAAATATATATATATATATATTTTTTTTTTGTAATTAATTTTGAGTTAATTTTCATAACGCGATAATTTGCTGTGTAATTAATTAATGTAATTAACGCGATAAACTGACAGCCCTAATTATTATATATATTTTTTTCACTTTTTCTGTATTTTTGCTCCCATCCCAATTTAGTCGTTATGCCAATTCCCTTCCTGGTCGTTGTGCGCATTGCCCCACTGTCGGCCTGGGGAGGGTGTAGAACTACCACATGCCTCCTCCGATACATGTGGAGTCAGCCAGCCGCTTCTTTTCACCTGACAGCGGGGACTCTCACTGGGGGAACGTAACGCGTGCAGAGGTTCACGCTATTTCCCCCCGATCCCCTCCCTGCTGAACAGGCGCCCCGACCGACCAGGAGGAACCGCAGTTTACAACGACCAGGACACACACCCCACCGGCTAACACTGCCAATTGTGTTAGTAGGGACGACTGACCAAGCCGGAGGTACCGCTGACAGCTGGATTCGAACCCAGAGTCTCTGCGGTGGTAGGCGAGTGCATTCTCCACTGCGCTACCCAGCCGCCCAGGGTTAAGGTTAGTTTTAACTATGATTATAGTTAGAGTTAAGGTTAGGGTTTTACATTTACCTGACGCTTTTATCCAAAGTGACAAGTTTTGTACAACAAGACAGCAGGAAGAGTACAACTCGCATATCAGCTGAGTAACAATGTTCATCAAAGTGTTGAGTGCTACAGTGTAGGTTAGTATATTAGGACATGACAGTAAGGTTAGATTTATTTTAGTCATTTCAGATGATTGAAGAAGTGCGTCTTTAGTCGACGGCGAAAGATTGGATGGGTTTCGGCTGTCCTAACTGTGGTGGGAAGTTCGTTCCACCATTGTGGGGCAAGGACCGAGAATAGGTGACTTCTCTTTGATGACCCTCCCCGTGCTTGGATAGGAGTAGGTCTATACGTACATGTACATACATACCAACTATTCGCCTGTTTTATTCTCCACCCATCCATAGCAACACTATTATCACAGACATCCAAGAAGGGGGATCCCCCCTTGAACGGCCCTTCTAAGGTTTCTCTCCTCCACATCACCTGTGGTGCTTTTTTCCTATTGCTAGGTTTTTCCTTACCTTTGCTGAGGTATGTCTGGGAGTCTTGCATTTATTACTTTACATTTATTTTGGATTTCATGGTGTTTTTTTTTGTTCTTGATTTATTGGGATGTTTCTTCTTGAATAGTTTAAAGAAGACTTGTCCGGCCCATGGGGACATTAACTTGTGATTTCGGGCTTCACAAATCAATTTGATTTGATTTAATATGCATTTATATGTCCAGTGATACAGGTATAAAGACACTATGGTCAGGCACTCTACTACTGGCCCCTGAGCAGCTAACACTGGAGCGGTTAAAGCTGAGGTGCCTTGCTCAAGGGCACAGCGAGCAGGCACGTGCACACATAGAGCCCAACGGGTGTACAAGCACCTGCCCTTTTGTGCCTCATAAAAAAGTGCCCTTTTTATGCCAATTATTTTTACCGTATTTTATTTTTTACCTCCATATAGAGAGAGTGATCTGCAATCTGCTTGGGTTGGGGGTGCAATTCCTAACAGGCTCAACCATATGGATAAAAGTTCCCATATTATGTGCATTACACAAACTAAAAACAGATATTACATTACATTACACAAACTAAAAACAGATATTACATTACTTTTACACAAACTAAAAACAGATATTACATTACATTACACAAACTAAAAACAGATATTACATTACATTACACAAACTAAAAACAGATATTACATTACATTACACAAACTAAAAACAGATATTACATTATATTACACAAACTAAAAACAGATATTACATTACATTACACAAACTAAAAACTGATATTGTCTGAATTACTAGAAGAAAGAAATGCACCACCTTTGGCTGATAGTAATTTATTAATTTCTTAGAATTTCTTTTGGGCTAATAAATGTTTAAGGTTCTTAGATGGATCCCCTGCTGCCTCCTCCTCCTCTTCCTCCTCCTCCTCCTACTCTTCCTCATCTTCCTCCTCCTCCTCTTCCTCATCCTCCTCTTCCTCCTCCTCCTCCTCTTCCTCCTCTTCCTCCTCTTCCTCCTCCGCCTCCTACTCTTCCTCATCTTCCTCCTCCTCCTCCTAATCCTCCTCCTCCTACTCTTCCTCCTCCTCCTCCTTCTCCCCCTCCTCCTAATCCTCCTCCTCCTCCTCCTACTCTTCCACATCTTCCTCCTCCTCCTCTTCCTCCTCCTCCTGCTCCTACTCTTCCTCATCTTCCTCCTCCTCCTCCACCTCCTGCTCCTCCTCCTCCTCCTCCTGCTCCTCCTCCTCATCCTCCTCCTCCTCAAGCTCCTCCACCTCCTGCTCCTCCTCCTCCTGCTCCTCCTCCTCCTCCTCCTCTTCCTCCTACTGCTCCTCCTCCTCCTCCTCCTCCTCCTCCTCCTCCTCCTCCTCCCCCTCCTCCTCCAGGGGTCACTGCAGGGGTCACTGCCTCTTCCTCCTCCTTTCTCCTCCTCCTCCTCCTCCACGGGGAGCAGCGTACTGGCTCATATTAAATGGCAGGCCATGCATTACGCAGCAGCTTAGGTCACCGCGCTGGGTCTTCATGTCCTCGGCTACAGTCCACCTGTCGCTGCTCTGGTCGTAGCGCTCCACGTTGGAGATGTTTCTGAAGCCATCAGTGATGCCTCCAACCACGAAGAGCAGGTCGTCCAGCACCACAATGCCAAAGCTGCAGCGGGGGGTGATCATGTCGGGCAGGGCGCTCCAGGAGTCAGTCAAGGGGCTGTAGGCCTCCGCGCTACGCAGGGTATTTCTACCATCCCACCCTCCCACCTGAGGACAGGACACATGAGAGGAATGTTTTAGTGTGTGGCTCAGGCAGGCAGGCAGACACTGTATTAATCCACTTAGGGAAATGAGGGCATCACAGCAGCATTGAAAGTCAAATGATACATATCTATAAAAATATCTAGTATAAAGCATTTGTCTCTGTGTGCACCTACCGCATAGACTTGGGCTCCATATGCAGCGACTCCCACTCCCCAACGCATGCTGCTCATGGGGGCGATCAGAGTCCACTGGTCGGTGTCTGGGCTGTAGCACTCAGCTGTGAGCTGGAAGCAGCCATAACAGATGTAAACCTGTAATAAGAAAGAATATTCTAATTTAGTTTATATATTCCATTTGATTTGATTCTACTTTAATTGTCTGTTAATGTTGATGCACCAAAGGACCCAGACGCGTGAATACTTTCGGCAGCCAACATGCCCTTTCGCGTTGCTCTGATTGGCCGAGCCTAAAGTTAGTTGTTCACCAACAATCTACAGACACAAACAAACACAGAACCGGACTGTTATATTAAATTAATTGATTGCTGTTTAACGCGTCCGTGTCCAGTCCTTTAGATTAGCCCCACCGTTCATTGTAAACAATGATGCATGTAGTTACTGTGTGTTGTTAATAATAATAATAATAATACATCTATCTTATATAGCGCTTGTTACAAAGGATCAGATTAAACCGAATATATATATTTATTGATTGATATATATTGCATAATATTTGTATATCGTTTGATATCCCTTGTATATTCCTTGTACATATACACGGAATATCCCTTTAGCCACCGTCAAGACATGTCTGTACATGCCCGGCCTTGCCCAGGAATACGAGACAGAAATGAGGTTGGCACTAGATTGTTCGCCGTGCATATAAATATGGCGCAGGTGAATACAGGAGTAGAGTTACCCAATAAGTTGAAGCCTCACCCACGATACTCCGTGCGGTGAAGTATGGCCTGTTTTGGCCCCAAATAGAGCATTGAGACCGCGTGCGAATTAATAACTGAATTGTCAAGAGTTTGGCGCTATACCGTCGAGTGCGACATATTTCTATTAAGTCAGTAATAGTCTATTTGTGTATAGTGTATCGTGCGGCTAAAGTTCTACAGTGACCAGCATCACCAACGCTTCCTCGTACCAGCTAGAGTGCTTATCCAGGCTGGGCTGCTTTCATGGCGCTTTCACCCGAGGAGACCTAGACGAGAACCGTGTGGACATGTACACTGGATTAATCTACCCGACGACTACATAGCCCTTTGCGGCTGGATTATATTTGTTTTGGTCCTGTGATTTATGCAGCGGAGAATCGCCGACGCCTACACGTGTGGGATTTACCCTGTGAGGAGCCACGTCGAGTCTGCGCCTCAGAGAGCCTGAGGCCGGCTAGCTTTCTTCACTGTGGAGCTACAGTCTACGGAGAACAGCTGTATTCGTCTGTGGATCAAGAGACTATTGCACCGTCTCCTGTACTTGGAGTCTCCTTAGTCATCGTTGACCAGACTCTCTACTACCGACAGATCCTCTACCCCTGCTGGCTTACAACCGGGGGGACCCTTCCAGTATCTCCCGCTATATATTACTAGTGTACCATAGATATAATTCCCTAAGATTCAGGTTGTATAATTACCTCCTGCGTAACCAGAGAATGGACATTCATTATTGATTTGCCTACGCACATTCCTTTGCCTTATAAGCGCATCCAAAGTAAAATAGAGAAGTATATTATGTACCTTTTGCTGCAATAAATACTTAATTACCACTTTGTGTGGAACCGATTCATTGTGGGAAGTGTTCATCATATTTATATATCATGTACTGTATGGCCAGTAATTAAAGTACATAAAGCGGTAGTGGTTTAATGATACCATACTTATCAATACAGTCAGGGAATTGTACCCCTCAGTTACAATTGGTCCTTCGAGCCGGAGGGTAACTAGTGTAATATTAATATAGTGGTATTAATATTGACATGGCCTATGATGAACACTCCACAAAACGGTTCTCCTAAAGTAGATCGCCCGCAGCGTAGACGGCAGACACCTCAGTACTTAGAGGATTACGTTGCCAATATACTACCTAGCTTTCTACAGACGGTAAACGCGGAAAAAGTAGATAGTAAAATTATGTCCGACCCTATCGACCAGGCTACCCCGCCAATAGAGGCCCTAGTGGGTTCTAACGTAACTGACCAAGCTCACGGTAGGGACCAGGAGGGACCCGACATGACTTTACCCCCCGCCAAGACCGAAGAAGTAGTCCCCGGAGAGCTCCAGGATAAAGACAGCTCTCCAGGGATGGAACTCTACCCGCTACAAGAAGAGGAGAGCACCCCGGAGATGGATCTCCAGGACTCGCCACAGGAGAACAGATCTCCAACGAGTACTGCCAGGAGCGGATCACCTCAACCAGCGTCTTCCCCCAGCGAGGCGGACAAGATGCTGGCACAGGCATTCCTCGCCAGCCTAGCAGCCTCAACAGAGCGCGATCGACTCCAAGCACAGACGCTTAGTGAGCGCGAACATTCTTCCATGGAAAGAGAACGCCTTCAGGCGCAACAACGGAGCGACGAAGATCGTATACGTCTAGAGATTAGACGCCTTCAGACGGAAGAGAATATGGTAAGGGACCGGGCCGAAGCCCAGCGCGCCGCCGCCGAAGCCCAGCACGCCGCTGCCGGTGCCCAAAGAGAAGCAGAGCGCGACCTCGCTCTCACCAAGCGCGAAGCCGAGCGCGACCGATTACAAGCGCAGATAATGGAGCAGCTGATCACCAGGGCAACACCCCCTCCCTCCGCACGGGGTTCCAGGGCCTCGTCAAGACAAGGGTCAAGGGCACCCTCCCCTACCCGATCAAGCGACCCTGAGCCCGACCACCAGAGAGAGCCTATACCCCCCTCCAAACCCCTTCCCCGACCAGTCCAAGTGAGACCCAGCTACAAGGAAGAAACGGTCTACACCGCGGAGAGGCTAAATAGACGACTACAGGATCTAGAGGACCTGCCAGAGGAAGAAGAAGAGGGAGAGGAGGAGAGTCAAGCCCGACAGCAGCACAGTACTCCACAGGACCAGGAGGTCCAGTACAGCCCAGGCTCTACCCCCGCGGCTCTGCGCTACAGACCCCCGACTCAATTCACGGGTGAGCTTGACGCACAACCAGCCCCGAGGAACAGCACCTGGATACGCGGGCCATGGTACCCAGCAGGTACCAGCCCACCAAGAGGCGTAAGAGGAGACTCGCCTAGGAGGCCTCTCTTCCAACGCTCACCGATGTGCCAGCCATTCATGGCATCATACATTGGCACACCGACGTTTCCGGACTTCACCCACGAGAACAGAGCACAGTACACGGAGCTACGAATGTGCTTAGAGACAATGATGTCCGATGTAGCTGATGAACCGTACAAGTATGCTATCCTACTGAAGCACCTCAAGGTGCCCCGAGCGCACAATATAGCGCTGGCCTATGCCACCTCTACTACCCCATACACAGCGGCTCTAGCAGCACTCGACCAAAGATATGGACGCATATGGGACTACGTAATACAAGAGATAAGGCATATTGACCGCCTACCCCCAGCCACAGACAATCGCTCACTAGATGACCTGTCTATCAAGGTACAATCCCTGGTAGGGATGCTGGGGGCGCAAAGAGAAAAGGGTATGCACGAACTGTACGCAAACTCTAATGTCGAGAGGATTTTAGAGAAGCTTCCGCCCGCCCGACAAGAGCGCTTCAGGCGGCAAAGAGACCACCGTGATCCTAACGGTCCCGAGCCATCCCTCCTAGACCTAGCCGACTTCCTGGCGAGAGAAGTCAACAGCCTACGGTTGGATACGTTCATGCGGAGCACCCCAAGCTCCAGAGAGGGACCTAGGAGAGCAAACGATGGCCGAAGATTGGTGACCGTCATGCACCAATCAGAATCAGTACCGAGCAGCAAGAACCACAGTACCCCCTCGATGAAAGAGAAGTGGAAGATGGTGTGCCCGTACTGCGAAAAGGAACACTGGTTGTCACAATGTGACACGTTCAAGAAGATGACCGCCGACGAGGTGAGTCAATGGATAAAGTCCAACCGACGCTGTTACCGATGTGCGCGCAGTCACATGGCAGCCGATTGCCGCTTAAAGAGGAGGTGTAGTCGGTGTGACGGAGCCCACCTAGATGTCCTACACGACAGTAACAGAAGAAAGCCTGCACCCTCAAGCAGCACAAAGGCAAGTGTTATGTACATTGACCCCGCCAGCAGCGGGGGCGCCCGGGTGCTCTTAAAGGTGGTCCGCGTAACACTGAGTTACCAAGATAAGGTCATGGACACTTACGCCGTCCTTGACGACGGGTCAGAGAAGACCCTTCTCCTCGCGTCCGCTGCGGCCCAGCTGGGGCTGCGGGGGAGCGAAAACCAGATGACGATTCGGACAATAAGAAGAGATCTAAAGACGATAAAGGGCGAGAATGTCTCCTTCACTATCGCAGCAAGCGGGCAGCCAGAGAGACGGTATAGGATTACTAACGCTTTCACCAGCCAAGAAATAGGCCTGTCGCAGTACACCTACCCCATCGCCAAGCTGATGGATAAATATGTGCACCTGCGTCAACTACCTATACCGCTCATAGACGGTGCCACCCCGACCCTGCTGATAGGCTCCGACCATGCAGACCTCATCGTCCCGATTGACCGGGTCCACACAGGGCCCAGAGGCTGTCCTGCAGCAGTCGAGACCCGCCTAGGATGGACATTACAAGGCCCCCTCGCTAAGTCTCTTAACCGAACAGCAGCCACTAACTGCCTCCACTCCAGAGTGACAGAAGAAGACACCACCCTCCTACAGCATGTCGAGAGGCTATGGACACTAGAGACAATGCCCTTTAAGAACGAAAATAAAGACATTCGTTCCAAGGAAGACATTTACGCTATAGCCCTCCTCGAGCAGGGGACAAAGAGAGTCAAAGTCAACGGAGTGATGAGATACGCAACTCCACTCCTGAGGCGAGAGGGTATGCCTACCTTCCACGCCCCAAAAGAAGCGACGGAGCGGTATCTATTGAACACAGAGCGGCGCCTAGCCAGAGACCCCGCTCAAGAGACGGTGTACCGCGCTGAGATTAACAAGCTAATCACAGCGGGACACATAAAGAAAATTGACATTAAAGAGGCCGATCAGACGACCGAATCATGGTACGTGCCGCACCACAAAGTCCACCACAACGGCAAGGATCGTATTGTGTTCAACTGCAGCTACCAGATCGGATCACAAAATCTGAATAAAGAGCTCTTGCCCGGCCCAACACTCGGCCCCTCTCTACTAGGCATGTTACTACGTTTCCGCCAAGACAAGGTGGCCATCAGCGGCGACATCAAAGGGATGTTCCTGCAGGTGAGACTAGTGGAGGAGGACAAGCCCCTGCTGCGGTTCCTATGGAGAGAGAGGATCGGGGATGAGCAACCAGCCATCTATCAATGGGAAGTCCTCCCTTTCGGAACCACATGCAGCCCATGCTGTGCTACGTTTGCACTGCAAAAACACGTCGCAGAGGACCCAGCAGCTGATGAAGAGGTCCGACAAAGTGTAGGAAATAGTTTCTACGTGGACAACTGTCTGCAAAGCGTCTCGACGCCAGAAGAAGCCGAGGCCCTTCTACTCAAGCTCCGCGCCTCCCTGATCAAAGGCGGCTTTGATCTCAGGCAGTGGGCCAGCAGCGACCCGCAAGTATTGCGCAGCCTCTCCCCCGAGGACAAGGCAGCAAGCAGCGAGACCTGGATGCCGACCATCCCAGGAGAAGCCCAAGAAATGACATTAGGACTAGTCTGGCGCTTCAAAACAGACTCGCTCCATTATAAACACACATCCCTGACCAAGGAGCAGGGAAGGTCGACTGCACTACCGACCACCAGACGGAGTGTATACAGAACACTCGCCAGACAATATGACCCGTTGGGATGTATTCTACCTTACACCACCAGGGCAAAGATGATTGTAAGAGCATTATGGGACAAGGACCAGGGCTGGGACGACCCCATACCCGAACACCTTGCATCCACATGGAGAGAGTGGGAGACGGAACTCAGCTCACTCCCAGGTGTCAACATACGCCGCAGCTACTTCCCACCCACAGTGAGGCCGGAGACGTGCCAGATGGACCTGCACGTCTTCAGCGACGCCTCCGAAGTAGCCTACGGTTCGGTGGCCTACTTGCGTGCCCGAGAGGAGGGAGGAGAAATACATACTGCTTTCATCCTGGCTCGCTCAAGAATAGCCCCACGAAAGCAACAATCTATCCCACGTCTAGAGCTCTGCGCAGCCCTAGCAGGAGCGCAACTCGCCACGTTAATCCAACGTGAACTCACCATTCCGGTGCAAAGAACAATCTTGTGGTCAGACTCCACGACAGTACTCACATGGATCCGGTCTGATTCGTGCAGATACAAGGTCTTCGTGGGAGTCAGAGTCACAGAGATTCAAGATTTAACAGAAGTAGCAAGCTGGAGGTATGTGGACACAAAACACAACCCAGCTGACGTCATCACCCGAGGAATGTCCCTGGATGACCTCACCCGTCACAACCTATACAGTGACGGGCCAGAGTTCCTCAAGCTCCCGGAAGAAGAGTGGCCTACACCCACCCCACGGGAAGCGAGTAAAGAGGAGGCCGAAAACAAGAAATCTATGTTCTGTGGATTGAACACACTCGTCTCCACAGACCCCGACATAGATGATTGCCTCACCCTAGAGAGTGCGCAGCTAAAGACATTCCTGTGGCACCACCCAGAGGTTCAGCTCACTACTGACATTACAGCAGCTGACTACGAAGAAGCAGAACTTCTTCTACTACAACGAGCCCAGAGAGACTCGTTCCCCGATGAGCTAGACTGTCTACAGGGAGCAAAGCCCGTCCCATCAGACAGCAGACTGCTCCACCTAGCCCCCGAGAGCGACGCCCATGGTCTCATCAGAGTGGGTGGTCGTCTGCGGAGAGCTCCAGACTTACCGGATGACGTCAAGTACCCGATAGTCTTAAACAGCCGACACAAGGTCACAGAGCTGATCATAAAGAAATACGACGAGGATGTGCATCACGCCGGGGCAGAGAGAGTCTTCGCGGAGATCAGACGTCGTTATTGGATACTGCAAGGGAGAGAAGCAGTGCGGCGCTTCCAGCGAACCTGTCTAGACTGTCGTAAGTGGCGAGCGCAGCCCAGTATACCCCGGATGGCTGACCTACCTCCCTGTCGCCTCCGACTCGGCGACAAGCCTTTTCACTCCACCGGTATGGACTGTTTCGGCCCGCTGTATATAAAGAAAGGAAGAGGAACCGAGAAGCGGTGGGGTATTGTATTCAAATGCATGACCACCCGAGCGATGCATATAGAACTCCTTCCAACCATGAGCACAGACTCATTCCTTATGGCCTTCCGAAGATTCACATCGCGGAAAGGCAAACCGTCTATATTATTGTCTGATCACGGGACAAACTTCAAAGGCGGAGAAAGAGAGCTGAGAGAGAGCTTCCAAGCTATGGGCCCAGAACTTAAGACCCACCTCGCTCCATCCCAGATTGACTTCCAGTTTAATCCCCCGAACGCACCTCACTTCGGTGGAACTTGGGAACGAGAAGTACGTTCAATAAAGACAGCCCTGTACGCCGTGCTTGGGGCCCAGACCGTGGCGGAAGAAGTCTTAATGACAGTCCTCACGGAGATCGAGGGAGTATTGAACTCAAAGCCCCTCGGTTACGTCTCAAGTGATGTAGCAGATGTCGACCCAGTCACCCCCAACACACTCTTGATGGGGCGGCTGGACCCCGCGCTACCACAGACAATGTACAGGCCTGAAGAAGCGAACGGCCGAAGAATGTGGAGGTACAGTCAAGTATTGGCTGACAAGTTTTGGAACAGCTTCCTACTCCACTATCTACCGTCTCTACAGACCCGCCAGAAATGGGTGAAAGAGAGAGACAATTTGACAGAACAGTCGTCATGATTATCGACCAGTCACTACCCCGAGCTATGTGGCCGGCTGGCCGCGTAAGCAAAGTGATCACCGGTGCCGACGGAAAGGTCCGAGCAGCCGAAGTGCTCGTCCAAGGACGGATCTACACCCGACCCGTGGCGAGGCTAATAGAACTGCCAAGGCTCCCCGATACTATCGATGACGACCATGACCCCATGACTTTGTGAACTGCCCGACCCCTCACAACAGACATTGAGTAGTGGACAGTGCGGTTAATCTGTCTCTGCTTAGCTAATTAGGTGGGACTAATTAGGAGGCGGCTGTTACAAAGGATCAGATTAAACCGAATATATATATTTATTGATTGATATATATTGCATAATATTTGTATATCGTTTGATATCCCTTGTATATTCCTTGTACATATACACGGAATATCCCTTTAGCCACATATTGGAGTTTATTGAGAATAGTGTTTGGTGAGCCGTAGAGGATGCTGTTGCAGTAATCTAGTCTTGATGATATGAATGCATGAACCAGTGTTTCAGCAGCGGAGAGTGATAGGGAGGGGCGGAGACGAGCAATGTTCCGGAGGTGGTAGAAGGCCGATTTGGTTATGTGGTTCACATGGGGGAGGAAAGAAAGGGTGGAGTCCAGGATGATGCCAAGGTTACGGACGTGAGTGGAGGGGGTGACAATGGTACCATCAATATTTAGGGTGAAATCCTGGGTGTGGCTGGTGAGGGATTTTGGACCGATAATGATGATTTCTGATTTATTGCAGTTTAATTTGAGAAAGTTATTTTGCATCCATGTTTTGATGTCTGTGAGGCAGGTTGTTGTAGCCACTGGGTAAATCGCGATTTTTTATTGGTTTGTCATGACAAACCAATTACATAATCCAACATATGTGTAAAGGCACAACATATTCCAGTTAACGGTATATTTTTTTAATGATTCGTTACGGCGTAATCAATACTTCCATTTGTATAAATTGCGTTAAGGGGGAGCTTAGTATTCCTGCCTCTGCGTAGCGCGTCGCGGCTCATGCGCATGCGCGCGCTCGGCCAATCAGAGCAACGCGGAAGGGCATGTTGGCTGCCGAAAGTATTCACGCGACCCAGACACATCTTTTGTATGTGCAAGCTTACTTGGAAATAAAAACTTTTCTGATTTCTGATCTAACGTTCCTTGTGTTCATCTAGCACCCTGTGTCCCTCAGTTCCACCCACCTTGCCCTGGAGGGCTGCTGCCCCGGCGTCGGTCCTGTGCTCCAGCATGGGTGAGATCACTGTCCACTGGTCGGTTTCAGGCTTGTAGCGCTCGGCGGTGTTCAGATCCCTGTGTCCGTCCCACCCTCCCATGGCGTAGATACAGCCGTCCAACGCGACCACGCTGAGGTGACTGCGGCGTGAGTGCATGGGAGCCGCCTGCAGCCAGCTGCAAGTGACGGGGTTGAACCTGCGCACACTGTTGAGAGGCTCCCTGCTGAGATGCTCTACGCCGTTTCTGCCACCGACGCAGTAGACCAGACCGTGGAGATAAGTGGTGGCGTGGTGGTAGACCTGGGGACTCTCCCCCTCAACGCTCACATCCATCCATCCACCGGCTCGGATATCGTAAGCCTCCATGCCACCCCCGCCTCCGATGGCCAATAGGACCTCCTGGGGCCGGCGTGGGCGGCTCAGGGTGTTTGGGAGCCTGTCGGAGCCAGGGGGGTTCAGGACGCTGAGGATGAGGGCCCTGCAGTCGTGGCTGTCCCTCACCACAGGGTTGTTCTGGACGTTGTTCAGGAAGTAGTCAGGCCTCATCAAGCCCATGCGAACCTGGGAAGAGACAAGCAGACAGCGGGTACAACTTAGACATCGGTTGTAGACGGTTTCTGTTGCTAGGGAACAGTTTGGACCCAAATGTTTGAGAACCACTGTACTAGGGAACCTAGTGTTGTTTTAATGTAATGCACAGTAATACAATTAGTTACCTTGGGCAGCAGCAAAGGGATGTGTGTTTTACGCTCCTCACGGGAGTGGTCGATCCAACGGAGGACGGCCTCGAACACCGTCTCCTCGTTCTTCACGTTCAGGTCATCCCTCTCGATGATGTCCACCAGTTGCTGCGGGGACAGCTCCACAAACTCCTGTGAGACGCGCAACATCTCCTCAAAGTGGCACACGATGCAGAGATGGGCCATGCGCCTCAGGTCAGGGCAGCAGTAGATGTCCGCAAACCTCCAGATGCCAACACAGTTTTCCAGAGACAGCTGGCCTTCTAGGAAGTCAGAGCACGCTCCTACTATGCCAGTGACGCGAAGCTGGTCTGCAGCCACCAGAAGCTCTTCCACGTTCTCTGCTGTCACCAGCACAAAGCGTGTGTAGGCGTACTCTATGATGAGCTGCATCATACCCGGGGACACCCCAGGGATAGTGTAGACTGCTTTCTCTGAGTCGCTCCAGCGAGTGAAGAGGGCTCTGTGGGACGCAGAGTATAGAGATATCTGATGAGTAAACAGTAAGCAACATTCTGTCCTGTGTAGTAATCAGAGCATGTGAGCGGAGCGGAGAGGTGGATTTTGAAGTGAGCGTGGAGTGGGTTTTAAAATGGGTCCGAGCGACTCCGGAGCGAGAGCTCTCCTCCGCTCCGAGCCGCTCCCAGCCGCTCAGTGCACACGATCACACAGAAACTGATGTAATATACATGTAGTACAATGCCAAAGCAATAGGTGGCGATGTACAAACATGAAGGCCATTTTCAACCAATGAGAAGGGTGAACCGTCACTACACATCCTGCTAAGTCCAAAGTAGAATCCGCCATCTTTAAATCACCTCGGGACCTCGGGCGAACGCAACATTTATTTTCAGTGAGAAACAAACAAAGTGCAATAAAAAAAAATTATACATTCAGTGTGTTCTGCCTCATTTATTGATGAAACGAAACCAACATCAACACAATGAGCGGAGAGTTTAGTCTCTCAAGAAAGCGAGAGACTAAAGCTAACGCTGTTGTTGTTAGCTTACATGCTAACGTGAATGGGATCGGCCATAGCATTGCGGCTAGGCTAGCTACCATAGCATAGTACAGCTAGTTGAATGGATAAACGCTATTTAACATTGCAGAATGGGTACAAGACAATACGGCTCAATACAAACAGTTGTTAAGGGGCCCAGGGGGTGCAGAGTCATCAACACAATGTACCACCAACAGGGCCTTCTGGGAGAAATGCGAGGCCCTATGCGAGATTTAAACGCGAGCCCCCCCCCCCCCCTAAAGGTAAACAAAATAAAAAATTTAAAATAATATAATTTTTTTTTTCTTTCATACAGTCAACATATTCTTAAATAATAGCGCTGCCCGAGGCTGGGCATGATACAGTCAACTGTCAACATATAGCGAGAGAGAGAGAGAGAGAGAGAGAGAGAGAGAGAGAGAGAGAGAGAGAGAGAGAGAGAGAGAGAGAGAGAGAGAGAGAGAGAGAGAGAGATGGAGAGAGAAAGACACACACCACGGCGGGTGCAGCACAACAGAATAGAGAGAGAGAGAGAGAGAGACAGTATACTGTGGCAGACTACCTCAGCACAGTAACTGATAAGAATCTAAGAAAGATGTTGACAAAGTACAGACTGAGTGACCATGGTTTGGCGATAGAGAAGGGCAGACACAGACAGACCTGGCTGCCCAGAGAGGAGAGGTTGTGCTGTCTTTGTGATGAGGGAGCCATAGAGACAGAACTACACTTCCTAACACAATGTGAAAATTACAGAAATATTAGGGAGGAATTCTTTCCAAAAATTGAAATAATTTTCCCAGAATTCCAAAGTATGACAGAAGTGCAGAAATTGCCATTCCTCCTGGGGGAACAGAAATAATGTGCAGTTTTAGCTGCAAAATATGTCAATTCATGTCACAAGAAAAGGGACAAGCAGTAGGACACATATACTGTATATACATGTACCATGTTTTACTCACCGCACCATCTCCTTTATTTCTTTGATCTTGTTCTGTTGATATTGTTGTTGTATTGTATAATGTTGTTTGCTGTTTATGTCATAATTGTGCTTTGGCAACATTTGTGAAATTTCATGCCAATAAAGCTTTTTGAATTGAATTGAATTGAGAGAGACAGAGAGACATAGAGACAGAGAGACAGAGATGGAGAGAGAGAGAGAGAGAGAGAGAGAGAGACTGAGAGACAGAGACCACGGCGGGTGCAGCACAACAGAAGAGAGAGAGAGAGAGAGAGAGAGAGAGAGAGAGAGAGAGAGAGAGATGGAGAGAGAGAGAGACAGAGAGACAGAGAGACAGAGACCACGGCGGGAACAGAATAGATTGCATGAAAAACTCACCCTAACGCAGAATCAATGGCAAAGTTGGAAGGAGACGACGTCGACGCATTTTCCTACCGTGGAGATGAAAAGTACCAGTCCCATCCATGATATTGTCCCCCCATTGGGATGAACTTGGGAGTCCTAGTTTATCTGCCACACGTTAGCACTCGATAACGTAGCTATCGCTAGTTAGCTAGCGTTAGTCCTCCAACGATGCTTTGCACAAAAGTAATTGAATGAAACCAATAGTATATCTGCAGAGCCGCAGAGCCCGGAACACTATTCTACAAATGTGTCTAATGTGAAATATATAAGCATGTAAGCAAAACTAGATTTTAGGTCTGTGATGGCCCCCCTTCCCGCGAGGCCCTGTGCGACCGCACTGCTCGCACACCCCCTGAGGCGGCCCTGACCACCAAGAGCGGAGTTTAGTCTCACAAAAAGCGAGAGACTAAAGCTAACGCTGTTGTTGTTAGCTTACATGCTAACTTGAATGGGATCTGCCATAGCATTGCGGCTAGGCTAGCTACCATAGCATAGTACAGCTAGTTGAATGGATACACGTTATTTAACATTGCAGAATGGGTACAAGACAATACAGTTCAATACAAACAATTGTTTACGGGGCCCAGGGGGTGCAGACTGTTGTAGTTTGGTCAAATCAAGCTAATTTACATCATGCTCCAAAAAATGTCTGCTGAGCGGGCTGTGGAGCGGGGAGCGCTTGATGCGCAAATGAAGGTGAGCGGTGAGCGAGCGGAGAGCGACTTGGGGGGGGGGGGGGGCAACATGAGCGAATGAGAGCGGAACCAGACGTCTAGAGCGAAGAGCGGATTTCTCGGCCGCTCCGCGCCGCTCACATGCTCTGGTAGTAATTAGGGCTGACCCCTATTAGTCGGATAGTCGACTAATCGGTCGAAAGGAGCCGTAGTAGACTGCCAACCTCTTAGAAGCGTGGCTAACGCTAATGGCACGCACACCAGAGGCCAACTGCCTAAGAAAACAGGCACAGAGGCACTGAAAGAGGATTTCACCCATCTAATGAACACACTAGACTAGACAAATATCAAGATGTATCCATCAGTGGACCAATTGCATGCTTTTGCAGAGGACAAGAAGCCTTCAGTCGACTCCTTCAGACATTCAGCACCCCCCACAGCCCAAATGGAATGATACAAAAATATATATCTATATATTATTGTTACAAAGGGTCAGATTAAACCGAATATATATATTTATTGCCTGAGATCCCATGTATACTATTTGTATATCGTTTGATATCCCTTGTATATTCTTTGTACATATACACGGAATATCCCTTTACCTGGTACAGGCCAGACCATAATATTCGTTCTCCTATTGGACAGCGATCCCCTAGGCGCCACGGCCATACCCCCCAATGTCTAGTTCAAAGTCACCGCTAAGACATGTCTGGACATGCCCGGTTCTGCGCAAGAATACGAGACAGAAATAAGGTTGGCACTAGATTATTCACCGTACGTATAAATACGTATACAGCAGTTAGTTAACCTAGAAACGTGTTACCCTCAAACGTTAAAGCCTTCATCACGAGTCAACGACCAAGTGAAGTGAGCAACTTTGCGCCTAAATAGAGCACTTATAACCACGTGCGAATAGGATAGTAAAAAGTGTCAGAGCTTAGTGAACTAACGTCAAGTTCGACCTAGTTAATGTGAAGTACCGTGCACCGGAGAATCTACACCGGTGAATGCAGAGCCCTTTCCGGCTGGATTATTGCTTTGGTCCTGTGGCTGTTGGAGCGGAGAATCGTCTACACCCGCTGCTGTGTGGGATTTACCCGTGAGGAGCATCACTCGAGCCCGTCTCTAGGAGAGGCTGGCCGGCTTTCACCTATGCTGTCGCGCATACTTGGATTATAGCTGCTGCTTTCGTCTGCCGATCAAGGGAGTAATGTACCGCCTCCCGTAGCTGGAGCTTATTGATTCCCCGTTGATCCAGACTTTTGCATTCGAACATTCCTTCCCCCTGCTGGCCTACAACCGGAGGGACCCTCTTAGTATCTCCAGCTGCCCTACTAGTGTACCATATATAATTCTTATGATACAGGTGGTATTAATTATCTCCTGCGTAATATGCTCATGGACTTACGCTCTTGACCTATTCATGCACATTCTTCGCCTTACAAGCGCAACTCTCAATCTTGATAAGTAATGTAAGATAATCTTCGTGCTGCTAATAAATATTCTTCTAAACAGTATTTCTTGTGAAGCCGTGTTATTGTGGGTGTGTTCATCTCATATACCTGTGTACTGTATGGTCAGTAGTAATGTACATAACGCAGTAGTGGTTTAATGATACCATACTTATTCAATACAGTCAGGGAATTGTACCCCCTCAGTTACAATTATACTTTTTCTTTTTTTTATATATATATAGTCGACTAATAGTCGACTAATGGCAAATTTTTGCCAATCATAGTCGACTATCCAAATCCTTAGTCGGGGACAGCCCTAGTAGTAATATATTTTCACTGTAGAAGTATAGGGTCTTAGCACAGTAGAAGTATAGTATAGTGTTGTATATTTCCAGAGCTTTATTCCTTGTTGCACCATACGCGTGTAGCTTTATGCCAAGCAAGCAGTGCAAAAACTTACCGTAGTGGCATGCAGTAATGCGCCTTTCATTTTCCGCCGCCCAGCGCCCAGGTCGCGCGGAAATAGGCTGTCTATTGCCATTCTCTTTGACAAACTCTAACCTTAACCAGCTCCTTAACAACGCCTAAACTTAACCGTTCTAACCTTAACCAACTCCGAAACAATGCCTAACCTTAACCATAGAAATTATATTGCCATTCTCTTTGACAAACTCTAACCTTAACCAGCTCCTTAACAGCGCCTAAACTTAACCGTTCTAACCTTAACCAACTCCGAAACAATGCCTAACCTTAACCGGCGAAAGAATACACGTTAAAAAAAAATCACGTTAAAAAATATTTTCGATGGGATTCGAACTCGCCAGCAAACAAGCCATAGGATCCACAGCCATGTGTCCTTGCCAATTGAGCTAGTGCCAGATAGTGAATAAGAGGCGGTGACTTATATATATTGAGCTCCAACCAAGGCGGGATCTCATGCGCATGCGCGGGCACCTCGCGCGAGCACGCCGGCGCACGCACGCACCTGAGCGAGCACGCCGCCGCCGGTGCACGCACGGTAGCATTTGTCTGAAAAGAAGGGCGCTTTTACCGCACTAGCGTGCGGTGACGAATGCGGAAGCATTTTTGCACTGCTTGCTTGGCATTAACGTACAGGGCGCACCATACACCATACTGAGACACAACATACAGCATGAACAGGAAGTACTAAATATCTGTTTACAAGCAGAGGTGGTATTGACTGTTAGTGCCATCTAGTGGTAAGGTAAAAGTACTGTATTACAACACTTTTTACAGTAGAAGTACAGTATAGTATCTATTTACAGTAGAATTACAGTATAGTATCTGTTTACAGTATAAGTACAGTATAGTATCTGTTTACAGTAGAAGTACAGTATAGTATCTGTTTACAGTATAAGTACAGTATAGTATCTGTTTACAGTAGAAGTGCAGTATAGTATATTTTTACAGTAGAAGTACAGTATAATATCTTTTTACAGTAGAAGTACAGTATAGTATCGGTTTACAGTAAACGTACAATATGGTATCTGTTTACTAACCAAGCTAACCTGAACCAAGATAACCTGAACCAAGCTAAACTTACCTGAAATAGTCGCTGCAGTCACACAGGAGGGCCTTGTGGGCATTCAACTCAGTGCTGTTGACTTTAATAACCACATCACAGAGCCTTCCCTCCAGACGCAGCTCATTAAGGATTGTACAGGACATTGTTTCCTTTTCCATGTGGGGATTTTAAATTGTATCTACAGAATATATTCAAGCTTACAGACAAGTAGCCGGAAACAACAAGTGATATCTTCACTTGTCTTCTGAGATCTGAGATCTTGTGAGAGAATTGTTGAATATATACGGTACACAAATGTTCTAGAATGTTCTATTATGACATCATACTGTGACATCACAAATGTTCTAGAATGTTTGATTATGACATCATACTGTGACATCACAAATGTTCTAGAATGTTTGATATACTGTGACATCACAAATGTTCTAGAATGTTTGATTATGACATCATACTCTGACATCACAAATGTTCTAGAATGTTTGATTATGACATCATACTCTGACATCACAAATGTTCTAGAATGTTTGATTATGACATCATACTGTGACATCACAAATGTTCTAGAATGTTTGATTATGACATCATACTCTGACATCACAAATGTTCTAGAATGTTTGATTATGACATCATACTGTGCCATCACAAATGTTCTAGAATGTTTGATTATGACATCATACTGTGACATCACAAATGTTCTAGAATGTTTGATTATGACATCATACTGTGACATCACAAATGTTCTAGAATGTTTGATTATGACCTCATACTGTGACATCACAGCGGAACATGTTTGAGTCCTATTTGAATAATATAAATAATCTGTTGACATTAAAAAGAACAAATAAAATGATAAAACAAAACTACAAAAAACAATGATACAAATTATAATAAAATATTTAAGTAAAATGTATAGAAATAAAGAAAAATAAGACAATGAAATAAAGATAATAATTCATTTAAAAGCTATTTTAAAAATGTAAGTTTTGAGCAGAGCCAACCGAGTCTGCTGTCCTAACAGACTTGGAGTCTGTAGGGTAAGCACTTATTCCCTCCGCCCTGAACATTTATGGAGATGTATGGGCCTTTAGTCAGTGATAAAAGTGTCTTTCAAGGATAAGTGAGCTTCTGCACTAAATATTATAATATGTTTATTATTAAGAGTCAGATAGTCCTAACAGTGTTTATTATTAAGAGTCAGATAGTCCTAACAGTGTTTATTATTAAGAGTCAGATAGTCCTAATAGTGTTTATTATTAAGAGTCAGATAGTCCTAACAGTGTTTATTATTAAGAGTCAGATAGTCCTAATAGTGTTTATTATTAAGAGTCAGATAGTCCTAATAGTGTTTATTATTAAGAGTCAGATAGTCCTAATATTGTTTATTATTAAGAGTCAGATAGT
>NC_140175.1:210494-261796 GCF_963971535.1 Notolepis coatsorum | reverse complement strand
CACAGTCCTCATATCCCTCCTAGTTACACACAGTCCTCATATCCCTCCTAGTTACACACAGTCCTCATATCTCTCCTAGTTACACACAGTCCTCATATCCCTCCTAGTTACACACAGTCCTCATATCTCTCCTAGTTACACACAGTCCTCATATCCCTCCTAGTTACACAGTCCTCATATCCCTCCTAGTTACACACAGTCCTCATATCCCTCCTAGTTACACACAGTCCTCATATCTCCTAGTTACACACAGTCCTCATATCCCTCCTAGTTACACACAGTCCTCATATCCCTCCTAGTTACACACAGTCCTCATATCCCTCCTAGTTACACACAGTCCTCATATCCCTCCTAGTTACACACAGTCCTCATATCTCTCCTAGTTACACACAGTCCTCATATCTCTCCTAGTGACACACAGTCCTCATATCCCTCCTAGTTACACACAGTCCTCATGTCCCTCCTAGTTACACACAGTCCTCATGTCCCTCCTAGTTACACACAGTCCTCATGTCCCTCCTAGTTACACACAGTCCTCATATCTCTCCTAGTTACACACAGTCCTCATATCCCTCCTAGTTACACACAGTCCTCACATCCCTCATAGTTACACACAGTCCTCATATCTCTCCTAGTTACACACAGTCCTCATGTCCCTCCTAGTTACACACAGTCCTCATATCTCTCCTAGTTACACACAGTCCTCATATCTCTCCTAGTGACACACAGTCCTCATATCCCTCCTAGTTACACACAGTCCTCATATATCTCCTAGTGACACACAGTCCTCATATCCCTCCTAGTTACACACAGTCCTCATATCCCTCCTAGTTACACACAGTCCTCATATCTCTCCTAGTTACACACAGTCCTCATATCTCTCCTAGTTACACACAGTCCTCATATCTCTCCTAGTTACACACAGTCCTCATATCTCTCCTAGTTACACACAGTCCTCATATCCCTCCTAGTTACACACAGTCCTCATATCTCTCCTAGTTACACACAGTCCTCATATCCCTCCTAGTTACACACAGTCCTCATATCTCTCCTAGTTACACACAGTCCTCATATCCCTCCTAGTTACACACAGTCCTCATATCCCTCCTAGTTACACACAGTCCTCATATCCCTCCTAGTTACACACAGTCCTTATATCCCTCCTAGTTACACACAGTCTTCATATCCCTCCTAGTTACACACAGTCCTCATATCCCTCCTAGTTACACAGTCCTCATATCCCTCCTAGTTACACACAGTCCTCATATCCCTCCTAGTTACACACAGTCCTCATATCCCTCCTAGTTACACACAGTCCTCATATCCCTCCTAGTTACACACAGTCCTCATATCCCTCCTAGTTACACACAGTCCTCATATCTCTCCTAGTTACACACAGTCATCATATCTCTCCTAGTTACACACAGTCCTCATATCCCTCCTAGTTACACACAGTCCTCATATCCCTCCTAGTTACACACAGTCCTCATATCCCTCCTAGTTACACACAGTCCTCATATCCCTCCTAGTTACACACAGTCCTCATATCCCTCCTAGTTACACACAGTCCTCATATCCCTCCTAGTTACACACAGTCCTCATATCCCTCCTAGTTACATACTTTGACAAATGTAGCCTATATATTTAAGTCAGTTCGGTCTTTGTGTGCCAAACATTATTTAAGGCAAACCGCTGTAAACCTTTTTTTTTTTCAAATAAATGAAAAGCATGTTTACATTTTTGGAGTGTTACATTTCTTTTTTAAATAAAAAACAACGTATACCGAACCGAACCCAAAACCGTGATACGAACCGACCCGTGGATTTTGTGAACCGTTCCACCGCTAGTGCTCAGTATATTGTGGTATGTGATGATGACATGAGGGTAATAATGATTTGTATTTTCAGGCTGTATCGGCGCCTATACAGCCTGAGAATACAAAGAATTATTACCCTCATGTAGCGTACTGTACATTACTGTACACGTTGGCCCACACACCGCCATACTGAGTGCACTTTAGCCAGCTAGCAGCTGTGTTCCCAGGGATGAGGAAAGGTCCACCCACACACACACACACACACACACACACACACACACACACACACACACACACACACACACACACAGACACACACACACACACACACACACACGCACGCACGCACGCACACACACACACACACACGCACGCACACACACACACGCACACACACACACACACGCACGCACGCACACACACACACACACACACACCTACACACACACACACACACACAGATCATCTTTCACTGATCGCCCAGCAAGACCAGTTGGGCAAACATGGCCTGTGTGGGAATCAAACCTGAGAATGGTTTGTTTGTGCGCCGCTGCCCACTGTGTATGTTTCTCTTGATTCACAAGGGATGACTTCACGTGTCCGAGAGAGAGGGAGAGGGGGAGAGAGAGGAGATAGAGAGAGAGAGAGAGAGAGAGAGGGAGAGAGGAGGGAGAGATAGAGAGAGAAAGAGAGGGAGAGAGAAGAGAGAGATAAAGAGAGAAAGAGGGTGAGAGAGAGAGAGAGAGGGAGAGAGAGAGAGAGAGGGAGAGAGGAGATAGAGAGAGAGAGGGAGAGAGGAGGGAGAGATAGAGAGAGAAAGAGAGGGAGAGGGAGAGAGAGAGGAGATAGAGAGAGAGAGGAGGGAGAGATAGAGAGAGAAAGAGAGGGAGAGAGAAGAGAGATAAAGAGAGAAAGAAGGTGAGAGAGACAGAGAGAGAGAAAAAAAGAGGCAGAGAGAAGAGAGGGAGAGAGAGGAGATAGAGAGAGAGAGAGAGGGAGAGGAGATAGAGAGAGAGGAGAGAGAGAAAGAGAGGGAGAGAGAGAGGAGAGAGAGAAAGAGAGGGAGGGAGTGAGAGAGGAGATAGAGAGGGAGAGAGGAGATAGAGAGGGAGAGAGAGAGGAGAGAGAGAGAGAGAGGAGACAGGGAGGAGATAGAGAGAGAGAGGGAGAGAGAGAGAGAGGAGATAGAGAGAGAGAGGGAGAGAGGAGATAGAGGAGAGAGAGAGAGGGAGAGAGAGAGAGAGAGAGGAGATAGAGAGGGAGAGAGGAGACAGAGATAGAGAGAGAAAGAGAGGGAGAGAGAAGAGAGAGAGAGAGGAGAAAGAGAGGGAGAGAGAAGAGAGAGAGAAAGAGAGAAAGAGGGAGAGACAAGATACAATATATATACTTATTACATGACGTTTTCACATTCGCCGAAATGCTTGCTTGTGATTGGTCAATAGCCCCCCGACAACGGTCATTATTTTTCAATAATGACCGCTGTTTTTTCAATAATGACCGCAGTGCGCAGCTGTTGGCAATCAAGCCCACATCAGTGCAGCAAATCAGACACACCTGCCGCGCTGCACTGACAGCGGAGTGTGTGTAGATTACAGCGGAGCCAGAACAGAGGCTGCCCGCGATAATAATAATCACTTTATTTGGGCTGACAGAGCCACAGAACAACTGCGATTTGTCAAATGAATTAGGTATATTGTTAGTAAGTTAGCCATGTAATAAGCGGGATAATGTATAGCCTACTCGGTCATTGTCGCAAAATAATTGACCTTCACTGACGTTTAAAACACCTCGGCGCGGCGCCTCGGTATTTTAAACTACGTGTCGGTCAATTATTTTGCGACAATGACCTCGTAGCCATACATTATCCCTTACTTATACTACTACCTACAAGAAGAAGAAGAAGAAGAATGCAGATTAACACACACATGCAAGATGGGCACAGGAACACACACACATGCACTGAGTCTCTGGTGAAATGTTCTCTGCCCATCCCATCCCGTCGTCCTTCCCCTCCAGGGCAGCCGGGGGCAGCCGGGGGCAGACGTGGGCCGTGCCCGGGGACCAATCCAAGTCCGTCTTCGCCAGGGACGCGACAGTGTTTTAGCGATCTGTTGTGCATGTTTTTCCATTGGGTTTCTCTTATCGGGAGGGGAAACCCTTGCGAGCATGTGGGGGGGGGGGGGGGGGGGGGGGGGGAGAACATGCAAACTCCACACAGAAAGGCCTGGGAGATACCCCCCCCACCTGGGTACCTGGCAATGTGGAAACCTGGTCCCCAAGCGGGAATCGAACCCAGGACCTTCTAGCTGTCAGGCGACAGTGTTAACCACTACACCACTGTGTATAAACCTATCATGCCATTGAGTCTATACTACTATACTTATACTACCTATCATGCCAACAAGTCTGTACTACTATACTTATACTACTACCTATCATTCTAATGAGTCTATACTACTATGCTTATACTACTACCTATTATGCTAATGAGTCTATACTACTATACTTATACTACTACCTATCATTCTAATGAGTCTATACTACTATGCTTATACTACTACCTATTATGCTAATGAGTCTATACTACTACCTATCATGCTAATGAGTCTATACTACTATACTTATACTACTAGTCTACTACCTATCATGCTAATGAGTATACTACTAGACTTATACTACTACCTATCATGCTAATATGTCTATACTACTATGCTACTATAGTTATTCCAATACCTATTATGCTAATATATAGGGATGCCCCGATCGTTATCGGCCGATAATCAGTATAAATATGCGATCGGTGAATTCCGATAATGAGTCATATTCGCCGATCGCGGAAACCGATCAAGCGGAGATCTCACTCGCTGTCTGTCTCAGACACACAGGACCTGCAAACTGCCGCTCCTCCTCCTCCTCCCTAGCCCCGCCCGCACCCGTGTACAGTTTGTAAACACAGAGGACTGAGAGGAGGCTCTGCTCGAGTCTATAGTGCATTCGACGTGAGCTAATGTTAGCTACCTAGCTATCGTTACTGTTTAAACAAAATTACCCAGTCAACTATTCACTTTTAGTAGGCATTGTCTAACCGGTATCTAGCCGGCTAGCTACTGATAGCTCCTGATATCAACAAATGCTCCAGCAAGTCTAGTAGTGCATGTTGATACCTCCGTTTAGCTCACGTTAGCTCACGTTAGTTTACTGTTCAAAACGAAATGTCCCATTGAACTAAATAGTTCACTGAGGCGTCGTCTTAACGTTATATAGCCGGCTAGCAGTAGCTACAGATAGCTCCTGATATCAATGTCTTATAACATTGACTCGATGCGTATTCGAGCTGAGGGCTTGTGAATGTGATTTATACCAATACTAGGGTCCAGCTGCAGCGCCGGAGGGTCCAGCTGCAGCGCCGGAGAATCCTGACTGGAGCTGGAGGCTACTCGAGTACACACAGACAGTGGAGCTTCCTTCTGTGGCCTCTATAAAGTATATGCCGCACACATCAGGCATAAAGGGGAGAAGGTGATTGATGACCCCTCTCACCCTGGGTACTACCTCTTTAACCCCCTCCCCTGACCCCTCTCACCCTGGGTACTACCTCTTTAACCCCCTCCCCTGACCCCTCTCACCCTGGGTACTACCTCTTTAACCCCCTCCTCCCCTGACCCCTCTCACCCTGCTTACTACCTCTTTAACCCCCTCCCCTGACCCCTCTCACCCTGGGTACTACCTCTTTAACCCCCTCCCCTGACCCCTCTCACCCTGGGTACTACCTCTTTAACCCCCTCCCCTGACCCCTCTCACCCTGGGTACTACCTCTTTAACCCCCTCCTCCCCTGACCCCTCTCACCCTGCTTACTACCTCTTTAACCCCCTCCCCTGACCCCTCTCACCCTGGGTACTACCTCTTTAACCCCCTCCCCTGACCCCTCTCACCCTGCTGACGACCTCATTAACCCCCTCCCCTGACCCCCCTCACCCTGGGTACTACCTCTTTAACCCCCTCCCCTGACCCCTCTCACCCTGGGTACTACCTCTTTAACCCCCTCCCCTGACCCCTCTCACCCTGGGTACTACCTCTTTAACCCCCTCCCCTGACCCCTCTCACCCTGGGTACTACCTCTTTAACCCCCTCCCCTGACCCCTCTCACCCTGGGTACTACCTCTTTAACCCCCTCCCCTCTGGTAGAAGACTCCAAAGTCTCAGGTGGAGGACATCTCGTTTTAAGAACAGCACATATCCTGAGGTGCACATAGCACTCTGGCTGTCCGTCACCTGAACTCAAGCCCTAATGCAGACAGACAGGCACTCTGTAAGGGCTAGCAGACAGACAGGCACTCTGTAAGGGCTAGCAGACAGACAGGCACTCTGTGAGGGCTAGCAGACAGACAGGCACTCTGTAAGGGCTAGCAGACAGACAGGCACTCTGTGAGGGCTAGCAGACAGACAGGCACTCTGTAAGGGCTAGCAGACAGACAGGCACTCTGTAAGGGCTAGCAGACAGACAGGCACTCTGTGAGGTCTAGCAGACAGACATGCACTCTGTAAGGGCTAGCAGACAGACAGGCACTCTGTACTATAAGGGCTAGCAGACAGACAGGCACTCTGTAAGGGCTAGCAGACAGACAGGCACTCTGTAAGGGCTTGCAGACAGACAGGCACTCTGTACTATAAGGGCTAGCAGACAGACAGGCACTCTGTAGTATAAGGGCTAGCAGACAGACAGGCACTCTGTACTATAAAGGCTAGCAGACAGACAGGCACTCTGTACTATAAGGGCTAGCAGACAGACAGACAGACAGACAGACAGGCACTCTGTACCATAAGGGCTAGCAGACAGACAGGCACTCTGTACCATAAGGGCTAGCAGACAGACAGACAGGCACTCTGTACTGTAAGGGCTAGCAGACAGACAGGCACTCTGTACTATAAGGGCTAGCAGACAGACAGGCACTCTGTACTATAAGGGCTAGCAGACAGACAGGCACTCTGTACTATAAGGGCTAGCAGACAGACAGACAGACAGACAGACAGGCACTCTGTACCATAAGGGCTAGCAGACAGACAGGCACTCTGTACCATAAGGGCTAGCAGACAGACAGACAGGCACTCTGTACTGTAAGGGCTAGCAGACAGACAGGCACTCTGTACTATAAGGGCTAGCAGACAGACAGGCACTCTGTACTATAAGGGCTAGCAGACAGACAGGCACTCTGTACTATAAGGGCTAGCAGACAGACAGACAGGCACTACTGTTTATGAAAATCCCCCGTCGCTCTCTCTCTGTGGCATTTTTAATATAATAGCTGACGCTGAATCAGTTAAGGTGATGATCTGCACAAACAAAAATACTCTTAAAGGGGCTATGCGTTATAAATGTCATTTTTCAGTCTCTAGCATTGTATTATAGTAATAGGAGTTCGTATCAATGTGTTTTTGGGCCTAAATACTATATTGACGAATTCCTCAGCTACAGCCCATCCCCTATTTGCCTCTAGTAAATCAGGTCATGTTGATTTGACGAGCTGGGCAACGTCACGGGGCGCTGTTTATAGCGCAAGGTGATGTGATTGGCTGTGTGGTTTTACCTAATGCCCGCCTCCATTCTTGGTACCTGGAGCCGATACAACCTGGAAACAGAAATTGCCGTCACTCGCCTCAATTTCACGATGAGCAGCAAACCCCGCAGATGTAATGTTCCTGGTTGCAGAGCTACCGAGAAGTCTTTGCACAGTTTCCCCGTTGATGCCGAACTTCGCCAACAATGGAACAAGTTCCTTTTTGGTGACCCTCCAAGTTCCGTTGCAACGTCTAATACTCGGGTTTGTACTGCACATTTCTCCGCCGACGACGTCACCAATCAAGGTATTTTTGATGCTGGAGTGGTCTCCATGTTGGTGCTAACCAAAAGAGCTGTGCCTTCAATACGCGACCCGACACAAGAAATAGTAAGTAGATATGTCGTGTGAGATATGTTATCATAAATACCATCTAACGTTATAGTAACTGCTGCTCTTTATAAAGTAACGTTATAGAAAACTATTGAAGCAAGCTAGTCATAACTTCTAAATAAAAGAACACAACTAGTGAGAGGTAAACAAGGTAACGTTATATTTAGTGGCTTGTATTATATTGTAATTGATTTACGATTTGGTAACTCTTAGGCCACCACAAGTTCCAGCGGCAATGTACGCCTTTCTCCTGCTTCAAGGGACTTCAGTTGCCAGACAGACAACCCAAAGATTCGTTCTGTTGGTACACAGCTTTCTATGAAAACACTTCGTTCGCATGTCAAGAGTCAAGGTAGGTTTGTAACTCAGTGTGATGTAATGTAATAATGTGTAATAATGTGACCCAGAATTGTTTAGATTGGCCCCCTTCACCCACCGCTTTCACCCAAAGCTGTAAAGGAATGTGGATTGTTTGTATAGTGTCCCCCCCCCCCCCCCACCTCCAATGTAAATTACCCAGTATGGTTGTCAATATACAGTATATATACAGTATATACAGTCAAATGTATATACTCCCTTTTCTTGACTCCTTCAGTATCACAAACAGTACTGTATTTGCAAATCAAATTTAGCTCTAGTGTGGTGACCCATGTTGGCGTTACACAGGTCACAATGCTAGCTCTAGTGGTGACCATGTTGTTGTTACACAGGTCACAATGCTAGCTCTAGTGTGGTGACCATGTTGGTGTTACACAGGTCACAATGCTAGCTCTAGTGTGGTGACCATGTTGCTGTTACACCAGGTCACAATGCTAGCTCTAGTGTGGTGACCATGTTGGTGTTACACCAGGTCACAATGCTAGCTCTAGTGTGGTGACCATGTTGGTGTTACACAGGTCACAATGCTAGCTCTAGTGTGGTGACCATGTTGCTGTTACACCAGGTCACAATGCTAGCTCTAGTGTGGTGACCATGTTGGTGTTACACCAGGTCACAATGCTAGCTCTAGTGTGGTGACCATGTTGGTGTTACACCAGGTCACAATGCTAGCTCTATTGTGGTGACCATGTTGCTGTTACACCAGGTCACAATGCTAGCTCTAGTGTGGTGACCATGTTGCTGTTACACCAGGTCACAATGCTAGCTCTAGTGTGGTGACCATGTTGGTGTTACACCAGGTCACAATGCTAGCTCTAGTGTGGTGACCATGTTGGTGTTACACAGGTCACAATGCTAGCTCTAGTGTGGTGACCATGTTGCTGTTACACCAGGTCACAATGCTAGCTCTAGTGTGGTGACCATGTTGGTGTTACACCAGGTCACAATGCTAGCTCTAGTGTGGTGACCATGTTGGTGTTACACAGGTCACAATGCTAGCTCTAGTGTGGTGACCATGTTGCTGTTACACCAGGTCACAATGCTAGCTCTAGTGTGGTGACCATGTTGGTGTTACACCAGGTCACAATGCTAGCTCTAGTGTGGTGACCATGTTGGTGTTACACAGGTCACAATGCTAGCTCTATTGTGGTGACCATGTTGCTGTTACACCAGGTCACAATGCTAGCTCTAGTGTGGTGACCATGTTGGTGTTACACCAGGTCACAATGCTAGCTCTAGTGTGGTGACCATGTTGGTGTTACACCAGGTCACAATGCTAGCTCTAGTGTGGTGACCATGTTGGTGTTACACAGGTCACAATGCTAGCTCTAGTGTGGTGACCATGTTGCTGTTACACCAGGTCACAATGCTAGCTCTAGTGTGGTGACCATGTTGGTGTTACACCAGGTCACAATGCTAGCTCTAGTGTGGTGACCATGTTGGTGTTACACCAGGTCACAATGCTAGCTCTAGTGTGGTGACCATGTTGGTGTTACACAGGTCACAATGCTAGCTCTAGTGTGGTGACCATGTTGCTGTTACACCAGGTCACAATGCTAGCTCTAGTGTGGTGACCATGTTGGTGTTACACCAGGTCACAATGCTAGCTCTAGTGTGGTGACCATGTTGGTGTTACACCAGGTCACAATGCTAGCTCTAGTGTGGTGACCATGTTGGTGTTACACAGGTCACAATGCTAGCTCTAGTGTGGTGACCATGTTGCTGTTACACCAGGTCACAATGCTAGCTCTAGTGTGGTGACCATGTTGGTGTTACACCAGGTCACAATGCTAGCTCTAGTGTGGTGACCATGTTGGTGTTACACAGGTCACAATGCTAGCTCTAGTGTGGTGACCATGTTGCTGTTACACCAGGTCACAATGCTAGCTCTAGTGTGGTGACCATGTTGGTGTTACACCAGGTCACAATGCTAGCTCTAGTGTGGTGACCATGTTGGTGTTACACAGGTCACAATGCTAGCTCTAGTGTGGTGACCATGTTGCTGTTACACCAGGTCACAATGCTAGCTCTAGTGTGGTGACCATGTTGGTGTTACACCAGGTCACAATGCTAGCTCTAGTGTGGTGACCATGTTGGTGTTACACAGGTCACAATGCTAGCTCTAGTGTGGTGACCATGTTGCTGTTACACCAGGTCACAATGCTAGCTCTAGTGTGGTGACCATGTTGGTGTTACACCAGGTCACAATGCTAGCTCTAGTGTGGTGACCATGTTGGTGTTACACAGGTCACAATGCTAGCTCTAGTGTGGTGACCATGTTGCTGTTACACCAGGTCACAATGCTAGCTCTAGTGTGGTGACCATGTTGGTGTTACACCAGGTCACAATGCTAGCTCTAGTGTGGTGACCATGTTGGTGTTACACAGGTCACAATGCTAGCTCTATTGTGGTGACCATGTTGCTGTTACACCAGGTCACAATGCTAGCTCTAGTGTGGTGACCATGTTGGTGTTACACCAGGTCACAATGCTAGCTCTAGTGTGGTGACCATGTTGGTGTTACACCAGGTCACAATGCTAGCTCTAGTGTGGTGACCATGTTGCTGTTACACCAGGTCACAATGCTAGCTCTAGTGTGGTGACCATGTTGGTGTTACACAGGTCACAATGCTAGCTCTAGTGTGGTGACCATGTTGCTGTTACACCAGGTC
Source organism: Notolepis coatsorum (assembly GCF_963971535.1). Classification (NCBI taxonomy): domain Eukaryota; kingdom Metazoa; phylum Chordata; class Actinopteri; order Aulopiformes; family Paralepididae; genus Notolepis; species Notolepis coatsorum. Next base: position 250,982 of record NC_140175.1, on the reverse strand, counting down.
ACAATGCTAGCTCTAGTGTGGTGACCATGTTGGTGTTACACCAGGTCACAATGCTAGCTCTAGTGTGGTGACCATGTTGGTGTTACACAGGTCACAATGCTAGCTCTAGTGTGGTGACCATGTTGCTGTTACACCAGGTCACAATGCTAGCTCTAGTGTGGTGACCATGTTGGTGTTACACCAGGTCACAATGCTAGCTCTAGTGTGGTGACCATGTTGGTGTTACACAGGTCACAATGCTAGCTCTAGTGTGGTGACCATGTTGCTGTTACACCAGGTCACAATGCTAGCTCTAGTGTGGTGACCATGTTGGTGTTACACCAGGTCACAATGCTAGCTCTAGTGTGGTGACCATGTTGGTGTTACACAGGTCACAATGCTAGCTCTAGTGTGGTGACCATGTTGCTGTTACACCAGGTCACAATGCTAGCTCTAGTGTGGTGACCATGTTGGTGTTACACCAGGTCACAATGCTAGCTCTAGTGTGGTGACCATGTTGGTGTTACACAGGTCACAATGCTAGCTCTAGTGTGGTGACCATGTTGCTGTTACACCAGGTCACAATGCTAGCTCTAGTGTGGTGACCATGTTGGTGTTACACCAGGTCACAATGCTAGCTCTAGTGTGGTGACCATGTTGGTGTTACACAGGTCACAATGCTAGCTCTATTGTGGTGACCATGTTGCTGTTACACCAGGTCACAATGCTAGCTCTAGTGTGGTGACCATGTTGGTGTTACACCAGGTCACAATGCTAGCTCTAGTGTGGTGACCATGTTGGTGTTACACCAGGTCACAATGCTAGCTCTAGTGTGGTGACCATGTTGGTGTTACACAGGTCACAATGCTAGCTCTATTGTGGTGACCATGTTGCTGTTACACCAGGTCACAATGCTAGCTCTAGTGTGGTGACCATGTTGGTGTTACACAGGTCACAATGCTAGCTCTATTGTGGTGACCATGTTGGTGTTACACCAGGTCACAATGCTAGCTCTAGTGTGGTGACCATGTTGGTGTTACACAGGTCACAATGCTAGCTCTAGTGTGGTGACCATGTTGCTGTTACGCCAGAGCAGGTCACAATGTGTGAGTGTGTGAGTGAGTGAGTGAGTGAGTGAGTGAGCAAAGTTATCAATAAATCCCTTGTTTGACTAAACTATGTTTTGTAAATAGGTGTTCAGGCGAAAGTCGTGTCGCTCTCGGTGGGGACACAAAATACTGGATACTGGTCTAATCAACAGGGACCATCCACGTCAACACCTGTGAAGGGGTTTAGACCCAGTAAAAGACCACGACTGGAGTCTGATGACGATGGAGTGACCGACAGCTCGATCGATGTTCCAGAGCCGCAGGATTCCACTTTCAACATTGACTCTTTGATTAGCGAGCCCTCGATTCTAGCGTAAGTTAGTTGTTACAAACATCTCCATGGCCCGTAAAAATACAAAAGCTATATAGTTGTGCCGTGTTATTTATTTGTGTTTTTCTCAAGCAGGGAACCGTCAAAACCAATCTATGAGGTCCAGAAATACATCGTTTACGAAGACAGTCTACTGGAATTATTTCAACAGTGTCCGGTGTGCGATGCTCAATGTCATATCACCAAAACTACGCGAGGGACCTTCTTGGCTGTCTCCCAAGTTTGCCCCGGTTGTAAATATAGCCGTAAATGGGCGAGTCAGCCTCTCATCGGCAGCACACCAGCTGGAAATATTCAGCTTTCTGCAGCAGTTTTTTTTACTGGCTCATCTTTCACCCAAATGGAGAAGGTATTTGATTTGATTGATTTGATTGACAAGTCAGATATACATTATGTTTTTGTTTGTGATTCACACGTGCATATTAACAAAGCGTTATTCATTTATTCTTTTAGGTCCTAAATGCGTTACACGTCTCCACAATAAAGTACAGAGCGTTTCGGGTACACGCCAAGAAGTTCTTGGAACCTGCTGTTCTAAGTTTGTGGACCAAGGACCAAGACGTTACCCTCGCCAGATTAAGCGAGAAAGAAAGCGTGATAATCGGCGGTGACATGCGAGCCGATAGTCCAGGTTAGAAAAAGCTCCCCAATGACAAATTCCTACTTTATGAATACATTTTTAATATTGCACTACATTGATTGAAATTGTTATTATTATTTTCAACAGGCCACAGTGCTAAGTACGGAAGTTACTCTGTGATGGAACTCGCCACCAATCATGTCATAGACGTCCAACTAATTCAGGTAATTAACAAGTCTGAAGAGACACTGCACCCTTCATTGTGCTCAAACGAACACAAAGCTCTCGGTCTTGAATCTTGAATCGCTGTAGGTGTGAAGTGGTCTGGCTGGCTGTGTGTGTGAGCGGGGTGTGAAGTGGTCTGGCTGGCTGTGTGTGTGAGCGGGGGTTAGGAAATGTTAATTGTGGAATTTTGAAAAGGCTATTCCCTTCCTTGTTCCAGAGCAATGAGGTGGGAGGCAGCTACCATATGGAACTGGAGGGCTTGAGGAGAAGCCTCGCTCTTCTGGACGCCAAATCCGTGACCTTGGACTGTATTGTCACAGACCGTCACCCGCAGATCCAAAAGTACCTGAGAGATCACGACATCAAACACTTCTACGATGTGTGGCACGTGGCCAAAGGTATGTCGAAACGCATCCCACATTCAATTCCACCCCTCCTACCAACCCCCCCCCCCCCCCCCACCCACCCAACCAGTACTGTAATTGCAAATCTGGTATGTCAAAAAATGTAGATGTAGCAGTACTGTCTATCTGTATGTCATGTATGTCATACGACTGTTATGTAATGTTATGTTATGTTATGTAATTCAAGGTCTGTCTAAGAAGCTTGACAAAATTGCACAGGCGAAAGACTGCAAGGTCATAAAAAAGTGGCGCCTGCACATTTCAAACCACCTCTACTGGACAGCTGCCACGTCGAAGTCTGCCGATGAGAGGGTTGCTAGGTGGAAGTCATGTCTCAATCACATGATGAATGTACATGAACACGACGAAGAACCACTCTATCCGCGTTGTCTTCATGCTGACCGTGTATCAAGAGATAGTAGCAAGTGGGTTAAACCTGGTATGTCTGTCTGTCTTTCATCATGAATATATACTCAAAATATTTATTTATGTCCTCATTCTAGATTGGTGTGATTTTCAAATGTATACTTGCTTGAATAATTCTAATCTACTGTAATATACTCTAATGAAATATCTGAATGCAATTTCTTTTTTACTTTAGACTCAAAACCGGCCCACCAGCTCGAGAAGGTTTTGCTAAACACAAGGATCATCAAAGATGTCGCCAAATTGAGTCCACACCATCAAACGTCTTCATTGGAGTCCTATCACAGTGTGATTTTACGTTTTGCCCCAAAAAACGTGGTTTTTTCGTACATAGGAATGCTTTGCAGGTATTTTATATTGTGTACAAATGACTAATTATGGACTCCTGATTTGTCAAATAACTCATTATGTTGCATTAGATAACCTCAGATCAACTACAAATATATTGCTTGTGCTTATTGAAATTTTCCTTTCAGACTATACCTAGCTGCCATGCATTTCAATGAAAACTCAAATCGCCAGCAAGCCATAAACGCTTCTGGAGAGCCGGCGTACAAGATGAGTTTTCCAAAGGCCAAAAAAGGTGGACACACAATAAAACCAAGGAAAATCCCAGCGACATTCAGTAAGTAAAAATATCAACATTTATTATTGCACACACATGACCTATATAAATAGAAAAATATTTCCACTTACAGTGGAATACAATAAATTGAATAAATAATAACCTTTTTAACATGACAAAACAAATAACAATTTCTCATTTACAGACTATGTCAACCAGCTGATGGCGCTCCTGTTTGACTCCGTCGTTCGTGACCCCCAACAATATATCCAGGTGGTAGAGGCGATTGCCATCCCAGAACCTTTGTGCGCACAGTTCGACAGGCCTTCCATGGAAGAAGCGGTAGCCGGCTATGTGTCACGATTCAATCCTGTACCGGTCTGAAGCCAGTATAGACACCATCAACATCCGGAAATTCTGTGCGGATTCGAACCACGACACAGGATGGGATTACTACCCTCACTCTGCGGCCTAAGTAGCCGAAGCACCACGCGACAAAGCATCTGTACGCGATATATCTGAAACGGCTGAAGAAAATCAAGTATTATATTTATGCACAAATAAAATAAAAAAAAAAGCTGGGAAATAACCATTTGTCATGTCATGTCATTGGACAGTAGCAAGCATTGATTATATGTGATGTGCAATAAGGATTAGATTGTGTTTGCAAGAAAGATTAGTATAGTCTGAGAGATGCAAGATGGAGAAACACCTGTAAAAAAATATATAAATCTGTAATAAATATTATTTACTTATTGATTCCGCTTTCTGGTATCCGGCCAAAATCTGCCTTGTAGATATTAGTTGCCATTTGGATGGTATAGGGGTTGAAGCACACTGGATCCAATCCCGGATGATCAACCATGCACAGTAGTCCAGTTGGTTCCTGGTTAATTCGACGTCTGACCTATATATATAGAAAATTAAATCGTTAGCCATATGCATGGTTTTCAGTGCTACCAAGATGCAAGTTTGTGTTACTACTTTACCTGTGGAACTTCCATGCAGCATACATTCTCAGTCTCTGTTGGCATCCGTTCACAATTTCCGCACGTGCACCTAGTAGATTTGAGGGTGAATGAAATTATCAATCAATGGAGGCCAGAGAAAGACTTTCGTCTTGTTTACATCAGGGTCCCCCAATTTCAATCGTCAAGTACAGTTAGTGTCAGTCAGTACAATCAGTCACACTGTTCACAGAAGCAACAGTCAATCATCTTTATCTTTCAGTCACACTGTTCACAGAAGCAACAGTCAGTCATCTTTATCTTTCAGTCACACTGTTCACAGAAGCAACAGTCAATCATCTTTATCTTTCAGTCACACTGTTCACAGAAGCAACAGTCAATCATCTTTATCTTTCAGTCACACTGTTCACAGAAGCAACAGTCAGTCATCTTTATCTTTCAGTCACACTGTTCACAGAAGCAACAGTCAATCATCTTTATCTTTCAGTCACACTGTTCACAGAAGCAACAGTCAGTCATCTTTATCTTTCAGTCACACTGTTCACAGAAGCAACAGTCAATCATCTTTATCTTTCAGTCACACTGTTCACAGAAGCAACAGTCTCCGAGCAGAGACTCTCATCGGGACAGAGTGTGTGTTTTCGACGGGCCGCGCGCGACAGAAGTACACAACTATTATATAACAGTAAGTAACTAATAGTGCAATTAATCAACTTACCAATCGGAAACGATGTAACGTAAGCCTCGATCGCTGTTGTTTGGGGGTTAGTGTCAGTACAATCTAACGTTAGTGAGTGTGTGTTTTCGACGGGCCGCGCGCGACAGAAGTACACAACTATTATATAACAGTAAGTAACTAATAGTGCAATTAATCAACTTACCAATCGGAAACGATGTAACGTAAGCCTCGATCGCTGTTGTTTGGGGGTTAGTGTCAGTACAATCTAACGTTAGTGAGTGTGTGTTTTCGACGGGCCGCGTGCGACAGAAGTACACAACTATTATATAACAGTAAGTAACTAATAGTGCAATTAATCAACTTACCAATCGGAAACGATGTAATGTAAGCCTCGCTGTAGCAAATCGCCTTCTTCTTCTTCTTCGGGATCAAACTGTGGGTCGCTCTCTGGATCCCAAACATAATGTACAGCCATGTTGTATTAGTTAGTAAAATCGGTATATGTTTTTGCGTGTCGAAATAAAAACCTGAAACCTAAGACCTCAGACCTCTACCTGGATGGAATGACGGGGAGATGGGCGGAGCTATTTGGTGGGTGGCTGTCACTCAAAGTGTGGGTGGAGCCAAGCCAAATAATAGCCTGATTTCATGAGGCTGAAAAATGCTGGTTTTGAGTACAAGATTAGAAATATAAAACAATGATTATTTTTGGAATAAAAATTACACATGTGTTACATAGACTCACAGGAAGTGTGTAAAGTTGCCCAAATAGTGCTAGGAATAGCACTGCATGACACCTTTAAGTTGCTGAAATCTTTTTTTTTTATCTACTTTTTCTCCCCATTTTCTATTTTTCTCCCGTCCCCAATTTCGTATTGTCCAATTCTACCCTCCCCTGTCTCGAACGCTGTTAGGCCATGCCTCCCACAAGCCGGCTGCAATGTGGACGAAGCCTTGCATCACGTGTCCCCTCCGGTACTCGAGGAGGCAGCCGTCACATCTTTTCACCTGCACAGCGCGACCTCTCAGCGGCGAGGGTCTGCGTGGGAGGGACACGCCGCCCTCGTCGCTTCCTGATTCTACTGCGCAGGCGCACCAACCGACCTGTAGGAGTCGCTGTCCACAACGTCCGATCCCCACCCACCAGCTTCCCACCCCTAACACTGCCAATTGTGTTAGTATGAACGACCAGCCAAGCTGGTAACAACGCCTTCGTTGGTGGCGAGCGCCTTGCCCACTGTGCCACCTAGCCGCCCTTAATTTAAAACATTTCAAAACAAATATATATATGCAAAAAAAAGAAAAAAAATATATATGTAAAACATGAAAGAATTAAATAAAATGTAAACACCCGTGAATATCAAGTCTCTTCCTCATCCCTGTACCTCGTGAACATCATTTCCTTATACATCAGTTTGAATTGTCTCATATTTGGACATTGCTTTAGTACCACATTCAGACTGTTCCACAGTTTCACTCCACATATTGAGTGGGTGTGTATCTGTTAGTGGCTTTTTTTTTTTTTTTTTGATATTTAGAGTTTTTATTTTTCACAAACAAGACAATACATACATGACAAGACAGGACAAGAAATTATAATAATAATAATAACAACAAGGGGCGAGGGGGGGGGGGTTGCAGAGCGTTACAAAGGTTCAGTACACAGTGATCTAATAAAGTTCAGGGGACCTTGAAGGCCATCGGGCCGATCACTCTCTGTTAGTGGCTTGATGTGATGGAAATTAGTCAGAAGGATTACGACAAACATCTGTATCTCCAGTATGCACCCTCCCAAGTGATGATGTTTGGAGGGCGTGGAGGAGATGTATTATAGGACACGAGTGTCAGCTTCCTCATGGTTGCATTGATCCATTGGTGGACTGTTTCCAACATGGTGAACTTGATCACCTGCAGTGATGTAGACATCCTTGTCATCTGGGAACTGTCCATCTGTTAACAACTTATTTGACAGGAATGAGAAAATGTCTTGTTACACCTGGCGCAACTAACTCCTCCGTCAACAGAAATATCTCTACTTGACGTGTATTGTGTCTATCACAATAAAAGCTTTCCCATAGAGCTCTGCATGATGTTGAAGTGCTGCATTCTCAGCTTATTTGCTGTCTCCTTCTGTGTTTTCTTCTCATGGAACAACAGTAAGTTATTTCGCTTGATCGGTGCTGTCAGAAGTCTGTAATTTGATTCAAGCACTCTTCCTGAAATTGTTGTACTGCTCTTGTCCCGTAGACTCGAGTTGATGGACAGATACGGCAGCAGCCGCAGACTCACACACCTTATTGTCTAATGTAACCAGGTCTTTACTGCCCTCCTCAAAGGGATTCCCATTGCTCAGCAACACCTCCATCAGGTCTTTGGCATGGCGTTGACATTGGTGCTGAGATGCAGATCCTTTCTTGTGATGAGGACGTTCTTCACAATCATCGTTTGTTCTTCACAATCAACTGTTGTTTACAGTTCTCATATCTAACTCTAGTTCTCCACATATTTATTGTCTCATTGTGTGAAATATCATATAAGATATGCTCCAATCATGTTTCTTTTATTTTTATTCAATTACTCATTCATGAAAACCTAGGTACAGGCACCAACATCACCATTCTAGGTCCAATAGAATAAAAGTTATGAAGCGTAATTCGAAATAAATACAGAAATCGCAGCCATCTTTGATTTTTGCCATACCAGAATATTCAAAACATCAATATTTGAACTCCACTTGATTCCTCACACAGTATTAACTTAAAATAGCAATACAAAATTATATTACACAGCAATTGTGTGAACATTAAGACGTTTTTAAAGAATTCATGATTTCGATTGTGGCGATTTTGGATACATTTTTATTAAATTCAACTGGTTTCTTGACACTCAAGCCCAAATTGTTCTATAGATCCTTATCTTCAAATTAGAAGTGAAAACGAAACTTTCGCATATACATTTGAAATGACTGAGTGTCCAGGCACCCCACTATCAGAAAAGTGTGTGGTTTTCTGGTCAGCAGGAGATGTGCATCTCTGGCAGCTTATGGTCAGTGGCATTGTTTGTCAAATAGTGTTGAACTTGAATGTTACACCCCGAGTGCATAGTATAATAGACATATTAGCATGGTAGGTAGTAGTATACGGATAGTAACATAGTACATAGTAGTAAGGTACTAGTAAAAGACAGTTATTTATATATTATATTGTAGAAATCGTCGGAATAGAGAAACGCACAATTTCTATCAGTTGACAACACAAAGCCGAAAAATCAAACATTTATCAATGAAACCCCACACAGGGCGTCTCCTCTCAGCCCAACCCCAAAACCAACCTCCTTAAAGTGACAGTGCCCCATCAACACATCAAAACAATACCATGGGGAATTATGCCTCTATAGAACCCACTACAATATAAATATTATATTTATTAAGAAGGTTATTTATTTATTTGCATTTCAGATATTGATTGAAGAGGTGTGTTTCTATATGGGTGACATGTCCCCATACACAGGGCATTCGCATGCAGTCACCAGGTCTCCACCCAATCCAATGCCTATATGGGAGATTTCCGACGACCTGTTAAGACAGCACTCTCTTACCATCGCCAAAAAACCAAAAGAGCATCAAATCACTGACCTCTAGGACCATCATTCAGGTCATAGTACCAGTTAGATTAGATTACATTGAAATGTATTGCCATCATACAGCATAAGTATATTACAATGAAAATAGGTGGGGCATCCAACCCGAGTGCAAATGTAACAGTAAAGTGCAATAGTAATATTAATATAGTGATTAAGCTGGGTATAAGATATATACATTTGTTCTACTGAGTATAATGCTAATCACATGTATGTACAGAGTTGTAATATATTTAAATGTTTCAAAAATGTTCTTATGTACCCCAGTTGCTATTGCATGCACATATTTGTGTTTTATTACACGTACATGTACATACATACCAACTATTCGCCTGTTTTATTCTCCACCCATCCATAGCAACACTATTATCACCGACATCCAAGAAGGGGGATCCCCCTTTGAATGGCCCTTCTAAGGTTTCTCTCCTCCACATCGCCTGTGGTGCTTTTTTCCTATTGCTAGGTTTTTCCTTACCTTTGCTGGGGTATGTCTGGGAGTGTTGCATTTATTACTTTACATTTATTTTGGATTTCATGGTGGGTTTTTTGTTCTTGATTTATTGGGATGTTTCTTCTTGAATAGTTTAAAGAAGATTTGTCCGGCCCATGGGGACATTAACTTGTGATTTCGGGCTTCACAAATCAATTTGATTTGATTTAATATGCATTTATATGTCCAGTGATACAGGTATAAAGACACTATGGTCAGGCACTCTACTACTGGCCCCTGAGCAGCTAACACTGGAGCGGTTAAAGCTGAGGTGCCTTGCTCAAGGGCACAGCGAGCAGGCACGTGCACACATAGAGCCCAACTGGTGCACAAGCACCTGCCCTTTTGTGCCTCATAAAAAAGTGCCCTTTCTATGCCAATTATTTTTACCGTATTTAATTTTTTACCTCCATATAGAGAGAGTGATCTGCAATCTGCTTGGGTTGGGGGTGTAATTCCTAACAGGCTCAACCATATGGATAAAAGTTCCCATATTATGTGCATTACACAAACTAAAAACAGATATTACATTACATTACACAAACTAAAAACAGATATTTCATTACATTACACAAACTAAAAACAGATATTACATTACATTACACAAACTAAAAACAGATATTACATTACATTACACAAACTAAAAACAGATATTACATTACATTACACAAACTAAAAACTGATATTGTCTGAATTACTAGAAGAAAGAAATGCACCACCTTTGGCTGATAGTAATTTATTAATTTCTTAGGATTTCTTTTGGTCTAATAAATGTTTAAGGTTCTTAGATGGATCCCCTGCTGCCTCCTCCTCCTCTTCCTCCTCCTCCTCCTCCTCCTCCTCTTCCTCATCTTCCTCCTCCTACGCTTCCTCATCTTCCTCCTCATCCTCCTCCTCTTCCTCCTCCTCCTCTTCCTCCTCCTCCTCCTACTCTTCCTCATCTTCCTCCTCCTTCTCCTCCTCCTCCTAATCCTCCTCCTCCTACTCTTCCTCCTCCTCCTCCTCCTCCTCTTCCTCATCTTCCTCCTCCTACGCTTCCTCATCTTCCTCCTCATCCTCCTCCTCTTCCTCCTCCTCCTCCTCCTCTTCCTCCTCCTCTTCCTCCTCCTCCTCCTCCTCCTCCTCCTCCTCTTCCTCATCTTCCTCCTCCTACGCTTCCTCATCTTCCTCCTCATCCTCCTCCTCTTCCTCCTCCTCCTCCTCTTCCTCCTCCGCCTCCTCCTCCTCCTACTCTTCCTCATCTTCCTCCTCCTCCTCTTCCTCCTCCCCCTCCTCCTCCTCCTACTCTTCCTCATCTTCCTCCTCCTCCTCCTAATCCTCCTCCTCCTCCTACTCTTCCACATCTTCCTCCTCCTCCTCTTCCTCCTCTTCCTCCTCCTGCTCCTACTCTTCCTCATCTTCCTCCTCCTCCTCCTCCTCCTGTTCCTGCTCCTACTCTTCCTCATCTTCCTCCTCCTCCTCCTGCTCCTCTTCCTCCTCCTCCTGCTCCTCCTGCTGCTCCTCCTCCTGCTCCTCCTCCTCCTCCTGCTCCTCCTCCTCCTCCTCCCCCTCCTCCTCCAGCGGTCACTGCAGGGGTCACTGCCTCCTCTTCCTCTTCCTCCTCCTTTCTCCTCCTCCTCCTCCACGGGGAGCAGCGTACTGGCTCATATTAAATGGCAGGCCATGCATTACGCAGCAGCTTAGGCCACTGCGCTGGGTCTTCATGTCCTTGGCTACAGTCCACCTGTCGCTGCTCTGGTCGTAGCACTCCACCTTGGAGAGGGTGGTTCTGAAGCCATTGGAGTCTCCTCCGACCACGAAGAGCAGGTCGTCCAGCACCGCGATGCCAAAGTGGGTGCGGGGGGTTCGCATGGCAGGCAGGGCGCTCCAGGAGTCAGTCAAGGGGCTGTAGGCCTCCGCGCTACGCAGGACATTTCTACTATCACACCCTCCCACCTGAGGACAGGACACATAAGAGGAATGTTTTAGTGGGCGGCTACGTGGCATAGTGGGCAAGGCGCTCGCCACGGAATCTGGAGACGCTGGGCTTGCCTGTTCGAGCCCAGCGCTCCACATTTGCTTTCAGTTTAGCTGGTCGTCCATACTAATACACATTGGCCGTATTAGGGGGTGGGAAACTGATGGGTGGGGATCGGGCGTTGTGGACAGCGACTCCTACAGGTTGGTTGGTGCGCCTGCGCAGTAGAATCAGGAAGTGTCGGGGGCAGCGTGAGCCTCCCACGCGTTACTCCTCGCCACTGAGAGATCGAGCTGCGCAGGTGAAAAGATGCGACTGCTGTTACCTCAAGTACCGGAGGGGACTCCTGCTATGTATGACTTAGTCCACATTGCAGCCGGCTTGTGGGAGGTAAGAAACAGCGTTTGTGACAGGGGAGGGTTGAATTGGATGATACGAAATTGGGATGGGAGAAAATATAGAAAATGGGAGAAAAAGTGGATAAAAAAAAAGAGGAATGTTTTAGTGTGTGGCTCAGGCAGACAGGCAGGCAGGCAGGCAGACACTGTATTAATCCACTTAGGGAAATGAGGGCATCACAGCAGCATTGAAAGTCAAATGATACATATCTATAAAAATATCTAGTATAAAGCATTTGTCTCCGTGTGCACCTACCGCATAAAGTTGTCCTCCGTACGCAGCGACTCCCACTCCGTCACGCCTGCTGCTCATGGGGGCGATCAGAGTCCACTGGTCGGTGTCTGGGCTGTAGCACTCAGCTGTGAGCAGATACTCTGCCCCGTTGGAGCCACTACAGATGTAAACCTGTAATAAGAAAGAATATTCTAATTTAGTTTATATATTCCATTTGATTTCATTCTACTTTAATTGTCTGTTAATGTTGATGCACAAAAAGGACCCAGACGCGTGAATACTTTCGGCAGCCAACATGCCCTTCCGCGTTGCTCTGATTGGCCGAGCGCGCGCATGCGCATGAGCCGCGACAAGCTCCTCAAAGGCAGGAATACTAAGATCCCCTTAACGTAATTTATACAAATGGAAGTATTGATTACGCCGTAACAAATCATTAAAAAAATATACCGTTAACTGGAATATGTTGTGCCTTTACACATATGTTGGATTATGTAATTGGTTTGTCATGACAAACCAATAAAAAAATCGCGATTTACCAGGTGGCTACAACAACACACAGTGACTAAATGCATCATTGTTTACAATGAACGGTGGGGCTAATCTAAAGGACTGGACACGGACGCGTTAAACTAACCTAAAGTTAGTTGTTCACCAACAATCTACAGACACAAACAAACACAGAACCGGACTGTTATATTAAATTAATTGATTGCTGTTTAACGCATCCGTGTCCAGTCCTTTAGATTAGCCCCACCGTTCATTGTAAACAATGATGCATGTAGGTACTGTGTGTTGTTTTAGCCACCGGGTAAATCGCGATATTTTATTTTTTATTTTTTATATAATCCAACATGTGTAAAGGCACAACATATTCCAGTTAACGGTATATTTTTTTAATGATTCGTTACGGCGTAATCAATACTTCCATTTGTATAAATTGCGTTAAGGGGAGCTTAGTATTCCTGCCTCTGAGGAGCGCGTCGCGGCTCATGCGCGCGCTCGGCCAATCAGAGCAATGCGGAAGGGCATGTTGGCTGCCGAAAGCATTCACGTGAGCCAGACACATCTTTTGTATGTGCAAGCTTACTTGGCAATAAAGACATTTATGATTTCTGATCTAATGTTCCTTGTGTTCATCTAGCACCCTGTGTCCCTCAGTTCCACCCACCTTGCCCTGGAGGGCTGCTGCCCCGGCGTGGTCCCTGTGCTCCAGCATGGGTGAGATCACTGTCCACTGGTTGGTTTCAGGCTCGTAGCGCTCGGCGGTGTTCAGATACACGTAATTCTCCCACCCTCCCATGGCATAGATACAGCCGTCCAACACGACCACGCTGAGCCCACTGCGGCGTGAGTGCATGGGAGCCACCTGCAGCCAGCTGCGAGTGACAGGGTTGAACCTGCTCACACTGCTGAGAGTCTCTCCGCCGTCCCAGCCGCCGACGCGGTAGACCAGACCGTGGAGATAAGCAGTGCCGTGGTAGGCCCAGCGACTCTCCCCCTCAACGATCACGTCCATCCATCCACCGGCTCGGATATTGTAAGCCTCCATGCCATTGGTCAGGATGCCGCCACCCAGGCCTCCGATGGCCAATAGGACCTCCTGGGGCCGGCGTGGACGGGTCAGGGGGTTTGGGAGCCTGTCGGAGCCAGGGGGGTTCAGGACGCTGAGGATGAGGGGCCTGCAGTCGTGGCTGTCCCTCACCACAGGGTTGTTCTGGACGTTGCTCCTGAAGTAGTCAGGCCTCATCAAGCCCATGCGAACCTGGGAAGAGACAAGCAGACAGCGGGTACAACTTAGACATCGGTTGTAGATGGTTTCTGTTGCTAGGGAACAGTTTGGACCCAAATGTTTGAGAACCACTGTACTAGGGAACCTAGTGTTGTTTTAATGTATTGCACAGTAATACAATTAGTTACCTTGGGCAGCAGCAAAGGGATGTGTGTTTTACGCTCCTCACGGGAGTGGTCGATCCAACGGAGGACGGCCTCGAACACCGTCTCCTCGCTCTTCACGTTCAGGTCATCCCTCTCGATGATGTCCACCAGTTGCTGCGGGGACAGCTCCACAAACTCCTGTGAGACGCGCAACATCTCCTCAAAGTGGCACACGATGAAGAGATGGGCCTTGCGCCTCAGGTCAGGGCAGCAGTAGATGTCCACGAACCTCCAGATGCCGACACAGTTTTCCAGAGACAGCTGGCCCTCTAGGAAGTCAGAGCACGCTCCTACTATGCCAGTGACGCGAAGCTGGTCTGCAGCCACCAGAAGCTCTTCCACGTTCTCTGCTGTCACCAGCACAAAGTGTGTGTAGGAGTACTCTATGATGAGCTGCATCATACCCGGGGACACCCCAGGGATAGTGTAGACTGCTTTCTCTGAGTCGCTCCAGCGAGTGAAGAGGGCTCTGTGGGACGCAGAGTATAGAGATATCTGATGAGTAAACAGTAAGCAACATTCTGTCCTGTGTAGTAATCAGAGCATGTGAGCGAAGCGGAGCGTGGATTTTGAAGTGAGCATGGAGTGGGCTTTAAAATGTGTCAGAGCGACTCCGGAGCGAGAGCTCTCCTCCGCTCCCAGCCGCTCCCAGCCGCTCAGTGCACACGATCACACAGAAACTGATGTAATATACATGTAGTACAATGCCAAAGCAATAGGTGGCGATGTACAAACATGAAGGCTATTTTCAACCAATGAGAAGGGTGAACCGTCACTACACATCCTGCTAAGTCCAAAGTAGAATCCGCCATCTTTAAATCACCTCGGGACCTCGGGCGAACGCAACATTTATTTTCAGTGAGAAACAAACAAAGTGCAATAAAAAAAAGGATACATTCACTGTGTTCTGCCTCATTTATTGATGAAACGAAACCAACATCAACACAATGTACCACCAAGAGCGGAGAGTTTAGTCTCTCAAGAAAGCAAGAGACTAAAGCTAACGCTGTTGTTGTTAGCTTACATGCTAACGTGAATGGGATCGGCCATAGCATTGCGGCTAGGCTAGCTACCATAGCATAGTACAGCTAGTTGAATGGATAAACGTTATTTAACATTGCAGAATGGGTACAAGACAATACGGTTCAATACAAACAGTTGTTAAGGGGCCTAGGGGGTGCAGAGTCATCAACACAATGTACCACCAAGAGCGGAGTTTAGTCTCACAAAAAGCGAGAGATTAAAGCTAACGCTGTTGTTGTTAGCTTACATGCTAACGTGAATGGGATCTGCCATAGCATTGCGGCTAGGCTAGCTACCATAGCATAGTACAGCTAGTTGAATGGATAAACGTTATTTAACATTGCAGAATGGGTACGTCCAAGAGAAAATCAGGGTCACCAATGTAGGAATGCGGTAATGATAGTGAAAACGGAGCCGTGTTCCGATGCAAAAATACTATTTTATTACGCACTCTACTGTCGCACAACAACACTGCCATTCCTCTTTCATTCGTATCTCTTAAACTACGTCATCCCCGGCTAAGGATCACGGGAGATGTAGTAAACACCACATAAGGCTAGGATGCCGTGAATTATGTCCCAGTAGCCACTACATATATATATTATACTTTTTATATATATATATATATATATATTTTTTTTTATATATATATAAATATATATAAATGTTGGCCAATCATAGCCGACTATCCAAATCCTTAGTCGGGGACAGCCCTAGTAGTAATATATTTTCACTGTAGAAGTATAGGGTCTTATCACAGTAGAAGTATAGTATCTTTTTACAGTAGAAGTACAGTATAGTATCTGTTTACAGTAGAATTACAGTATAGTATCTGTTTACAGTATAAGTACAGTATAGTATCTGTTTACAGTAGAATGCAGTATAGTATATTTTTACAGTAGAAGTACAGTATAGTATCTTTTTACAGTAGAAGTACAGTATAGTATCGGTTTACAGTAAACGTACAGTATGGTATCTGTTTACTAACCAAGTTACCCTGAACCAAGTTAACCTGAACCAAGCTAACCTGAACCAAGCTAAACTTACCTGAAATAGTCACTGCAGTCACACAGGAGGGCCTTGTGGGCATTCAACTCAGTGCTGTTGACTTTAATAACCACATCACAGAACCTTCCCTCCAGAGGCAGCTCATTAAGGATTGTACAGGACATTGTTTCCTTTTCCATGTGGGGATTTTAAATTGTATCTACAGAATATATTCAAGCTTACAAACAAGTAGCCGGAAACAACAAGTGATATCTTCACTTGGTCTTCTGAGATCTGAGATCTACTGAGAGAATTGTTGAATATATACTGTACACAAATGTTCTAGAATGTTCTATTATGACATCATACTGTGACATCACAAATGTTCTAGAATGTTCGATTATGACATCATACTGTGACATCACAAATTGTCTAGAATGTTTGATTATGACATCATACTGTGACATCACAAATGTTCTAGAATGTTTGATTATGACATCATACTGTGACATCACAAATGTTCTAGAATGTTTGATTATGACATCATACTGTGACATCACAACGGAACATGTTTGAGTTCCATTTGAATAATATAAATAATATGTTGACATTAAAAATGAACAGATACAATGATAAAAAACTACATTAAACAATGATACAAATTATAATAAAATATTTAAGTAAAATGTATAGAAATAAAGAAAAATAAGACAATGAAATAAAGATAATAATTCATTTAAAAGCTATTTTAAAAAGGTAAGTTTTGAGCAGTGCCAACCGAGTCTGCTGTCCTAACAGACTTGGGGTCTGTAGGGTAAGCACTTATTCCCTCCGCCCTGAACATTTATGGAGATGTATGGGCCTTTTAAGTCAGTGATAAAAGTGTCTTTCAAGGATAAGTGAGCTCCTGCACTGATTATTATAGTTCAATATTCAATATTTGATCACCAAAACCCCCCAAAAAGCATAAAAAGGCCCCTCCCGCCCAAAAAGTGTTAGTTATTAAACTAAAATCGGAGGATTAAAATTTTTAAAATGTGTATATAGCTTCCAATTGAAGAGTTATGTAAGTCTTGGACTCTAGATGTTAGTTAGATGACCTCTAGAGTCTAGACCTCAGGCTGACTATTGTTCTAATATGAACTAAGCAACTAATTAAAGCTTTTCTATACATGAAGAGTGCCTGGAACTTCTTTGTTTTTTCAACTGGCTCCCCTATATCCAAAGAGCACCTTCTAAATCACTGGATTCACACTACGAAGACGATGCAGCCCTCCTTCCTGTTCCAAGAATGTATGAAAGGTGTTCCTGAAAGTATCCTGACCCCCCCCCCCCCCCCAGGCTTACCTGAAGGGATGTGTTCAGATCTTCTTTTGTCTTCTACTGCCCTCTAGTGGTTCCTAGCCGCTGGTGCAGAAGTTGTATGAAGCTTGGTACTGTGGATGCTGCCTATAATTATTATGTACTAAATAATCTATATCTCTTTGGGTTGTCTGAAAAATGCAACATTATAATTAGTGCTGTCAATAGATTAAAACAAATTAACTAATTAATCTCACAATTGTCTGTAATTAATCTAGATTAACCCTTTATCTGCCACAGATTATTCTGATCTTAATCCACTCTCTGCCACCACTATAAGTCTATGGAGATGTTCCCCTTCTTTGCAGGGCTATAACTTTTTAAATTGTATTGCTAAATTGACATTACTATGGCCCATTCAACGTCAAGTATCTATTGTTTAGGATGTAGCAACTTTCAACTTTTTCATTCACATATTCATACTAAAATACGGTCTAAAGTATAAATATGTTTTTATCATTTTCTGCAGCATTCTGCAGAACGTGATTTATAGCCCTAAATATATTAGATCATCAAATGTAGTTTGATACCGATTGACGTCAGATAAAAAAATTCAATTGTACAAGGTCCTACACGTCATGCCTCATCATCTGCTGGTGACCGGAGAGGGGGGGGGGGTTTATAAATCCGTGGCCGACGTTAAATCATTTATTTAGTATGGGCGATATATATATCAGAGCAGATTATACGTTTAATAATAATCAAACACGCTGAAACTCACCGCAGCTTCCTCGTAGCGTTGGGCGATCAGCATTGAGCAGAAAGTTCGCTATTATGGGATGTTGATATATGCGATCCATGTCCAGGTTGTATAATGCTATATACGTCCAAATCATGTTGTTTATCGAGTTATTGGCAACGGATCGCTATCCAGTGTGTCGAGCTGGAGTCCCGCTAGCGATAGCGAGTGGCCGGACGAAATATGGGTGAGCACCACTTCCGGCGCGTCACTTCCAGTTTTGGCGATTCGCCAATTGGCCACCAGATGGCGGTCTTGAACCGTTGGAGAGTTGAGAGGAGATCAACAGCAAGTCTCAAGTCTCCGTCGGTGAAATATGATTCCCATCACAGATTTTAGAAATATTGATTTCAAAGACGCCTTACGGCGTCATTGGCAGATTACGCATGGCGAGCAATGACGTGGTAACACGTTCTTGGCGAGAAAAGGGTTAAAAATCGCATTTTTCTACTTAAGACCGAAGCTTGTAACAGATATTTACTAAAATAGTAAAATCATGGAATTAATGTAAAATCAACACAAATAAAGTATATTTAGATTCAGAGACTATTTTAATAGCTTTCTTTGAATACAGTTTCTCTCCTGTGAAATACAAATGTTCAACAAAACCATCAACATTGACTCAGCTAGGCCTCTTTCTTATATCCGCGGCGCTAACAGAAATAAAAACAACCCAGGCCTATATGTTAAAGTGCAGATTGACTTAGAGGACGATAATGTCTTGTATGAACTACCAGTACACAAAAATGTGTTCCATCTTCATGTCAGATGATTTTCAAAAAGGTGCATGAGTCGATGCAAAAAATAACAAGCAAAGATACTGCTGAAAGTTAATTTACATTACATTTACATTTAGTCATTTAGCTGACTCTTTTATCCAAAGCGACTTACAAGTTCTGTACGACAAATACAAGATGGCGCCGCTACGACCGGCTGCCTGTCTGTGCGCTCCGTCGAGACTGTGCTTACTTTGGTTAATATTTATAGTTTTAAGAGTTTTGTCTGTACCAACAGTAGGTGCATTTAATGTGTATGACCGTCAGTCACTTATAGACATTGGATTACGGGAAACTTACCGACTGGATTACTCTCTGGATCAGCTCTCTGAACCAAAACAATGGCCTGTTGAGATCTTGAGGACATCAGGACCGGATCTCGCCCCCAGAGACAAAGGAATCAGACAATCAGTCAGGCAAGCGATACCGGAGTCTCAAGGCGAGCACAGAAAGACATAGCACAACATGTAGCACACGCATTTTGCAATTGCTCCGCTCCCACTAACGCTAATTTCGTTTAAAAACATTATTTGGACAGTAAAGAAAGAGAATAGACCACATCGTATGTATTGTTAAGACCCTCTACTAACCATATCAAAAGACAATATGGTTAAAGGTGGAAAGAAGGCAGAGAAAATAACTACGGCAACTTCAACGGCGCAGGACGTAAAAAAACTAGATAGACGCGTCCTAACCGTCGCTGGTTCTGAGCCGACGGCGACAAGCTCCGAGGAGGAGAAGGAAGAGGACAACGTACCGGGATCATCGATTACGGTCCCCGAAAGAGAGTCAATAGAGACCAACATAAAAGAAGGTACAGATTCAAGCTCCGTGAGAGGGAGAGCAGCCAGATTTATGGATTCCAACGTCACTGCATCTATCTACCATATGCCGTCAACTGAAGGAAGCAGAAATCCACCCGATTTCAACACATTGTCTAACCTGATGGTAGAACAGTCTAACCTGATGAAAGAACAGTTAGAACAGTCTAACCTGATGAAAGAACAGATGGTAGAACAGTCTAACCTGATGAAAGAACAGATGGTAGAACAGTCTAACCTGATGAAAGAACAGATGGTAGAACAGTCTAACCTGCAGATTACACACATCAAGGCGCTCGAGGCAAACGTCGAGGCTAAATTCGATCGCATCGAGGCTAAATTCGATCACATCGATGAGAAATTAGAAGAAGTCAAGAAAGCGTTCGATGCACAGTCAGAGCGAATCACGACAGTGGAGATTTCGGTGACAGAAAACACAAAAGCAGTCAAGGCGAACGAAGGTATCATGACAGAGATGGGAGAAGAGATGGAAAAAGTTAAAGATGAATACCGGAGGGAAATAAAATTGCTTAAAAACGAAGTGATGGAGAGGCAACTAGAAACCCATCGTTACCACAGGCGGAATAACATCCGCATTGTGGGGCTTGATGAATCAGTGAACTGCGATGACATCAACTTTCCAAACGAGTTATCAACGATTTTGAATAACTCCGATCCAAACAAAGTGCCAGAAGTGGAACAAGTTTACAGAATTGGTTCCCAGGGGCAAAATATCAACGGGCCGAGAGTCATCATTGTCACTCTGCGGAAAACTACAACAAGGGATGAAATCATCAAATATGCTCGCAACCAACGTGGGAAGCTGAAGTATGGTGATAAACCAATATTTATCTACGAAGATTTGAGCAGAGAGGCCATCATCCGACGTCAACCATACAAAGTTGTGATGCAAAAGCTGTACACAGCCGGCCACAAGCCAAGGCTAGCATATCCGGCGCTGTTATCATTCTTGGACAATAACGGCCGCAGGTCAGGTCCATTTACACCCTTTGATGCTGAGGATTTCCTGATTCAAAATGCAGCAAATAACCCAAAGCATGACGGAAATGCCGGAATCAGTTAAGCCTCTCTCTAAATATATACCAGTGTTGGAATGACTTTATTGTGTTCATCAATGAGGTCATTCCACCAGTGTTGGAATAACATTGCTGTGTTCATCAAAGTAGCAAACGATATGCAAGTCGTCTATAACAATGTGTACTGTGTATAATACGATTCATAATACATTATAATTTCAGTCTCTGGTCTCTGAGGGGACAAATAAATATCAATGCAAAAAGATCTATCTGGAATATTCTGGGTTTATCGCTCAAATGCCCTGGGTCTCTTAGATCATTCTGGAATGTAAAATAGTCTAGGCACTAGTATATTCTACAACCTTCTAGAATATAAGGCACCATGACAACGAAGCATACAACTCTAACAATAACATTCGGTGTGCATACACATAGCATATATAAATTAAATGAAGTGCAATCAGCCCTTAATAATACTTTAAAATTATCCACACATAAACGTATGAGCACAGCAAGGTTATTCTAACAATTTAAGTAATCACTCCATTAAAGGCACATTGAAGCGCTAAAAGGCGCTGCTTTTCTATCTTATCTAATCAGTTAAATCGGTTCTAGTGGCTTCTCCACGTTGATAATTATTTATCTCTTATTCCTTATATATATCTTTCCATTGATTTTTATTTTATTAAATTTTTTCTTCTCATCACCCTATATTTTTTAAATATAATTTAACTTACATTGTTCTTTTCCAATGTTCTTCACATTAAGGTGTCAATATTACTATATATTTTTTAAATATATTGTAACTTACATTATTCTTTTCCAATGTTCTTCACATTAAGTGTCAATACTGATCTACAATCTTTTCCTTTTTTTTTTTTTTTTTTCCCTCACACGTTGGTGGAGGGTTCAAAGGAATATGTCGATAAAGGTTTATTCTCTTTTTATTTTATTTTTTATTTTTATCTTTAGGTTATTTATCACAATACTTCATTACAGTAAGGGAAGGTGCAAGACCAAAAGCGACATTCTATTGCAATAGAATGGAAATGTTAGATCCTATGGCAATGAGCATAGGAAAATTAGGATTACAATGCTCAGGTTGGGCAATCCGGTGGACCATGGGAGAAAGTCAATCGCGGAGGATGTGTTCTTGGAACACAGGCATGTTCGACTTTCTGGGAGAGGGGAAAATAGGGGATTTTTATTTGTATATATATATGTTTTTAAGCTCAGCTCTCAACGGGACCTCATTAATTGGATGTGCATCTATTGTAGCTTCATACTCCAGAAACATTACCAAAAACTACACGAAAACATGCATAGACTATGGCTAGTTTGAATATAATGGTATGGAACACCGGTGGGATAAACAAACAACACAAGCGCAAAAGCGTGCTTACACTGATGAAAAAAGAACATGTGGACGTGGCACTATTAAGCGAAACGCACATTTTAGAGGGAGACATAAATACGTTAGCGGATAACATATACCATAATATTGGTCACTCTTCTTTTGCTACGAGAACTAGAGGGGTAGCCATAGTCGTCAGACGCAAATTAAATATCGAATTGAAAGGGGTATGGTCGGATGCTGAGGGGCGCATAACTATAGCTAGGATTATACACAATAACAGGAAAATTGCATTGGCAGCGGTATATGCCCCGAATTTGTACGAAGTGGGTTTCTTCACTTCACTAACAGGAGAAATGTTAAACCATCCCGAGTACTCATACATAATAGGTGCGGATTTTAATGCCATTTGGAACCCAAGGATGGACAAAACTTACCTTTCCTTCTCCAGCGAACAAAAGAATTCATCTAAAGCATTAAAAGATTGGTCGAAATCAACAGGAGTAACTGATTTATGGCGTTCACTTAACCCCATGACCCGCAAGTACTCCTGTCGTTCGGCGAGACACAACACACTATCCAGAATTGATTACGTCTTTGCATCCCCGAGAATATTTGATAAATACGAAGTGGAAATGACACCCAATGCGCTATCAGATCACTGCTACTTAATCCTGAAAGCAACATTTGGTACATTATCTACCCGGGCCCCAAGATGGCGTTTTAATTCGATGCTGCTTAACAACAAGGAATTCATTACACAAATTAAAGAAGCTCTCACAGTATTCCTTCAAGTTAATGCTAACTCGGTGCAAGATCCCAGAATATTATGGATGTCGGTAAAGAGTATGATCAAGGATTTCTCGGATAGATTTACCTCCATATTGCGCAAAAATCAAAACACAAAACTGTCTGAAATGGAAACGCTTTACTCAACGCTTTTTAATTCTTTAAAATACAACAACTCTACTAGACTAGATAACCAAGTTAACATTCTAAAGACCGAGATCAAAGCAATGTACAGACAAAAATCGGAATTGCAAATACGCAGCACTAGACAACAGCAGTACTTCCAAGGTTCTAAACCTAGTCACCTATTAGCCATGCGACTAAGAATTAATGCAAAATTTGCAGATATAACTGCCATTAGGAAACAACAAGCTCTAGTAACAGAACCCAAAATAATAAACGATACATTCAAAGAATTCTACTCCGATTTATATAACTCAGAAACGACCCTTGATCAAGACAAATTAGACACATATCTTAATCAAATTACTCTCCCTAAACTTACGGATGAAGACGCTAAACAGTTAGAAGTACCGATCACATTAGAAGAACTCAAGAAGGCCATATCCGGAATGAAAAACGCAAAGCTCCGGGAATTGACGGTATCCCATCAGAAATGTACATTTCTTGCTGGGACATATTTGGACCCTTATTACTAAATATGATCTTATACTCAGTCAAAGAGGGAAGCTTCATCGAACACCAAAATACCGCACTCATTTCAGTTCTTCACAAAAAAGACAAAGACCCCACTGAATGCGGTAGTTACCGTCCTTTAAGCCTCCTCGGAACCGATGTCAAACTGTACTCTAAGATATTAGCCATCAGATTGCAAAAGCATATGACGTCTTTAGTTCATACGGACCAAACAGGCTTCATAAAAGGTCGCCTGATCAATGATAACATAAGGCGAATACTGCACGTACTAGATACAGACAAAGAGGACATCACACCTAAGGCGATACTATCCCTGGATGCTATGAAAGCATTTGACAGGTTGGAATGGTCGTTTCTATGGGCAGTATTGGAAAGGATGGGGTTAGGAAAAGGTTTCATTGATATGATTAAAGTACTATACAAGGACCCATCGGCCATGATTACAACAGGCACAATCATCTCCAAAATCTTTCCGGTATCACGCTCTGCCAGACAGGGTTGCCCTCTTAGTCCCGGACTATTCAATTTATCATTAGAGCCTTTAGCACAATATATAAGACAATCCCAATCCATAGAACCAATCGTAATCAAGGGCACACAACAAAAAATTAGTTTATATGCGGACGACGTAATATTGTTCATGCAAAACCCCAACACCACATTGCCTCATCAGCTCAAGTTGATTGAGAACTTTGGTGATTTATCGGGATTTAAGATAAATTGGCCGAAGTCGGCTTTCCTTCCACTTAACACCCCTGCAAAAAAAGATATAACCCTCCCAGGTGCGATACCGATGGTAAAACATTTCAGATGCTTGGGAGTGGAAATATTCCCCACCATAAGACAAACGGTGAAGCACAATTACATAAAAATACAGAACAAAATCAAGGACGACCTGGACAGGTGGGCAAAACTTAAAAACTCAGTACAGGCAAGGGTATCAATAGTTAAGATGGATGTATTACCAAGAATCAATTTCTTCAGCTCAATGCTTCCGTTACCTCCTCCAGAGGGCTACTGGAAAAGATTACAAACCTCCACATACAAATTTATTTGGAATAACAAACCACCTCGCATAAAAAGATCCACCGCACAGAGAAGTAAAGCAGACGGTGGCATGGCAGTCCCAGATTTTTTACAATATTTTAATGCCTTCACATTAAGACCATTGAAGAAGATATGGTTTGACCCCGAGGCTTTGGTATCTTGGAGAAAATTAGAAGAAAACATAGTAGCCCCACAGAGATTGAAAGACATAGCATACACTAAACTTTCAATCAAGCATTGTGAGCGAGAATTTGGCCCAATAATAACCCATGCAATCAGGACATGGCGGGAAACTCAAAGGAAATTTCCTAACAATCAAGTATGGCATAATCACACTCCCATATTCAATAACAATGCTCTCTTAATGGGAAAACGACCTATAAGATTCCCTGTATGGGAAGAAAGAGGCATACACTCATTAGGGGATATTTTTAATAACAAGGGCCTCTGTAGTTATGTTGAAATATGCATAAAGTTTAACCTCACCGAGTCCACATGGCTTTTTTACATACAGTTACGACTTTGTATGAGATCTCACGGTGTTCCATTACACATACCAATTGAACACCACAGATACCACAAATTTTTCTATGACAGAGATACATTGGGAGGTTTTGTATCAGGTTTTTATTCACAATTACTAACGTCCTCGTACGAAACCCTTCAACTAGACAATGTCTGGAGGAGGGATATACCAGACCTGGAAAATGACTTTGATTGGCAAGGAGCCTGGGCAAATGTCCGACTTACATCAAGGAACCCGGATCATCAACAAATCAATCTGAACTATATTCACAGGACATACTTGACTCCTATAAGGCTGTGCAAAATGGGGCTTATACAAGACTCCAAATGCTCCCAATGTACAAATGGGGACGAAGGAACATTTATGCACATGTATTGGGACTGCCCACCAGTTAAGGCATTCTGGGAAGATGTGTCCCAACAATTATCAATACTCGTATTTTGGAATATACCTGTACACCCCGCGGTATTGCTATTGAATGATGTTTTTGAGTTTGCAGTGAACCCACAACTAAAAAGATTGGTTTTATCGGGTATCACAGTAGCTAAAAAACTGATTGCATCACGTTGGTTTCAACCGGAAAAAATTTGCCGGAAAGTGTGGTTTCTTACATATCTTGATGTGATATATCAAGAAATATCAACAGCAAGAATTCTAGGGCTCAATGAATCCAAAATGTTAATGTGGTTAGAAGTGGTGGAGAGAATAAAAGCTAGCCTATAATGGTGATGTCTGGTTAGGAGTGAGGGATAATGGAGGTACTATCCAAGAGGGGGTCCGGGAGGGGGGGATTTGAGCTGGAGCATATGTGTGTAGGGTTTTAGAAAATAGGTATTCGGGGTATATTATATACTAACATTTATATAATTGTAACTTCGCTGGATATACACGGTATACGGTTAAAATGTTATTATTGACTATTTTTGTTTTATCCTGTTTCTGTACTTGCATATATTTTAACCACCTTTACTGAAAGTTTCATTATACATTGTGTGTTGAGTACTGACTTTTAATAAGTTTTGTTTTGCAATAATAAAAAAAATTTAAAAAAAAAGAAGAAGCTTCTATCCCCAGGCTATCAGGCTGCTAAACGAACAATGAATGAACACTACACAACAACCACCAAACGCACATAGCACACACATCCACACGCACACACTCACTTTAAACAAACACACTGTAGCACCCACTCCACACACTTTATAGCACACACCCACTTTAAACAAACACACTGTAGCACCCACTCCCCACACTTTATATTTATTGACGAAGGATTGCACTACAACTCGTACCTAAATTGTACCTCATCCCATTTCTGCTTTGCACTAGATAGTACTGTACATTAGTACACTGCATAGTATTGTATATTATATGGTAACTCAGAACATTGTACATATGTCTATACCGAACACTGTGACCTCATTTTCTTCTTCTAAATTACATGCTATACTATGTTATTTGATACTATCTTGTCTAGCACAGTCTCTGGAGCGTAACAGTAAGAAGCATTTTGTATGAAAGTATTCTGTACTTCTGTATGACAACTATTAAAGAAACTTGAAACTTGAAAGTCATCAGGAAGGGCACAACTCTATCAGCTGAGTAACAATGTTCATCAAAGTGTTGCGTGTTACAGTGTAGGTTAGTTTATTTTATTAGGACAAGTGCATGACAGTAAGGTTAGTTAGGGTTAGAGTTTTATTCTTTTTATTATTTCAGATAATGGTTGAAGAAGTGCGTCTTTAGTCGACGGCGGAAGTTCAGAACGTTGAAAAATGTTCACTCCATAGATTAATCTAGATTAATCTTTTTTAACGCTTTAAATAATTTAGATTAATCTCCAGAGTTAAAGCATTCATTTTGACAGCCCTAATTATAATACAACATCACATGAGCCCTTATTGGTGAACGTCCCTCTTACATCATTACATCACAACACTTGGAATGGAATCTTGGAACCTCTTCTACACGTTCAGGTGACTGAACTGCTTGGTTCTCAGGGTTCCTTCAGTTTGCTCTGAACTATGAAAACGGCCTTTTCCTTTGATGCTTCCAACACCTGGAACGCCCTCCGACTGACTCTGAAGCTGAAGGTTCTGCCAACACCTGGAACGCCCTCCGACTGACTCTGAAGCTGAAGGTTCTTCCAACACCTGGAATGCCCTCCGACTGACACTGAAGCTGAAGGTTCTTCCAACACCTGGAACGTCCTCCGACTGACTCTGAAGCTGATGGTTCTTCCAACACCTGGAGCGCCCTCCGACTGACTCTGAAGCTGAAGGTTCTTCCAACACCTGGAACGCCCTCCAACTGACTCTGAAGCTGAAGGTTCTTCCAACACCTGGAACGCCCTCCGACTGACTCTGAAGCTGAAGGTTCTTCCAACACCTGGAACATCCTCCGACTGACTCTGAAGCTGAAGGTTCTTCCAACACCTGGAACGCCCTCCGACTGACTCTGAAGCTGAAGGTTCTTCCAACACCTGGAACGTCCTCCGACTGACTCTGAAGCTGAAGGTTCTTCCAACACCTGGATCGCCCTCCGACTGACTCTGAAGCTGAAGGTTCTTCCAACACCTGGAACGCCCTCCGACTGACTCTGAAGCTGAAGGTTCTTCCAACACCTGGAACGTCCTCCGACTGACTCTGAAGCTGAAGGTTCTTCCAACACCTGGAACGCCCTCCAGCTGACTCTGAAGCTGAAGGTTCTTCCAACACCTGGAACGCCCTCCGACTGACTCTGAAGCTGAAGGTTCTTCCAACACCTGGAACGCCCTCCGACTGACTCTGAAGCTGAAGGTTCTTCCAACACCTGGAACGCCCTCCGACTGACTCCGAAGCTGAAGGTTCTTCCAACACCTGGAACGCCCTCCGACTGACTCTGAAGCTGAAGGTTCTTCCATCACCTGGAACGCCCTCCGACTGACTCTGAAGCTGAAGGTTCTTCCAACACCTGGAACGTCCTCTGACTGACTCAGAAGCTGAAGGTTCTTCCAACACCTGGAACGTCCTCCGACTGACTCTGAAGCTGAAGGTTCTTCCAACACCTGGAACGTCCTCCGACTGACTCTGAAGTTGAAGGTTCTTCCAACACCTGGAACGCCCTCCGACTGACTCTGAAGCTGAAGGTTCTTCCAACACCTGGAACGTCCTCCGACTGACTCTGAAGTTGAAGGTTCTTCCAACACCTGGAACGCCCTCCGACTGACTCTGAAGCTGAAGGTTCTTCCAACACCTGGAACGCCCTCCAGCTGACTCTGAAGGTTCTTCCAACACCTGGAACGCCCTCCGACTGACTCTGAAGCTGAAGGTTCTTCCAACACCTGGAACGCCCTCCGACTGACTCTGAAGCTGAAGGTTCTTCCAACACCTGGAACGCCCTCCGACTGACTCTGAAGCTGAAGGTTCTTCCAACACCTGGAACGTCCTCCGACTGACTCTGAAGCTGAAGGTTCTTCCAACACCTGGAACGCCCTCCGACTGACTCTGAAGCTGAAGGTTCTTCCAACACCTGGAACGTCCTCCGACTGACTCTGAAGCTGAAGGTTCTTCCAACACCTGGAACGTCCTCCGACTGACTCTGAAGCTGAAGCTTCTTCCAACACCTGGAACGTCCTCCGACTGACTTTGAAGCTGAAGGTTTTTCCAACACCTGGAACGCCCTCCAGCTGACTCTGAAGCTGAAGCTTCTTCCAACACCTGGAACACCCTCCGACTGACTCTGAAGCTGAAGGTTCTTCCAACACCTGGAACGCCCTCCGACTGACTCCGAAGCTGAAGGTTCTTCCAACACCTGGAACGCCCGCCGACTGACTCTGAAGCTGAAGGTTCTTCCAACACCTGGAACGTCCTCTGACTGACTCAGAAGCTGAAGGTTCTTCCAACACCTGGAACGCCCTCCAGCTGACTCTGAAGGTTCTTCCAACACCTGGAACGTCCTCCGACTGACTCTGAAGTTGAAGGTTCTTCCAACACCTGGAACGCCCTCCGACTGACTCTGAAGCTGAAGGTTCTTCCAACACCTGGAACGCCCTCCAGCTGACTCTGAAGCTGAAGGTTCTTCCAACACCTGGAACGTCCTCCGACTGACTCTGAAGCTGAAGGTTCTTCCAACACCTGGAACGCCCTCCGACTGACTCTGAAGCTGAAGGTTCTTCCAACACCTGGAACGTCCTCCGACTAACTCAGAAGCTGAAGGTTCTTCCAACACCTGGAACGTCCTCCGACTGACTCTGAAGCTGAAGGTTCTTCCAACACCTGGAACGCCCTCCAGCTGACTCTGAAGGTTCTTCCAACACCTGGAACTCCCTCCGACTGACTCTGAAGTTGAAGGTTCTTCCAACACCTGGAACGCCCTCCGACTGACTCTGAAGCTGAAGGTTCTTCTAACACCTGGAACGCCCTCCGACTGACTCTGAAGGTTCTTCCAACACCTGGAACGCCCTCCGACTGACTCTGAAGCTGAAGGTTCTTCCAACACCTGGAACGCCCTCCGACTGACTCTGAAGCTGAAGGTTCTTCCAACACCTGGAACGCCCTCCAGCTGACTCTGAAGGTTCTTCCAACACCTGGAACGCCCTCCAGCTGACTCTGAAGCTGAAGGTTCTTCTAACACCTGGAACTCCCTCCCACTGACTCTGAAGCTGAAGGTTCTTCCAACACCTGGAACGCCCTCCGACTGACTCTGAAGCTGAAGGTTCTTCTAACACCTGGAACTCCCTCCGACTGACTCTGAAGGTTCTGTTGCTGCATCTAAAAGTATGATCTCTGGTTCGCCTCCCGCTCCCGGTGACATTTGTCGCATGTCTTCCCGCCTCTTCTCCTGCTCATCCTCTCCTCTAGGCCTTCCTCTACCTGCCCGTGATGCATCTTCGCTAATGAGTAGGAAGGCGTGATAATGGTTGTAATTACTGCTGTCAGGCGATTAAAAAAAGTAATCTAATTAATTACAGGATAATGGCAGAATTCAGTACTGTATCTACAAAACCTTCTGTTTAATCATCTTCCATTTATTCATTTGCTTAGATTTTTCAGGTCTGGTCAATTTGAGCATGGTGTTATTCACAGTCAAGATACATTTTCTTTTATTGATATTCTCATTTGGTTCATTACAATTGACTCAAGCCTCGTAACAGACACAGTATTTCTGACACTGGGAACACATTCCCTGAGATCCATAGATGTCCCTAGAATCAGATACCAAGAACATGCAAATGGACCATATTAATAAAAAGTCTGTAAATGTGTATTCTACGTTCTTATGGACTGAATGAGATTAAAAAATATTTAAAAATAAATAAATAAATAAATAAAAGAAATGTTTTTTTTTAAATTCATTTTGAGTTAATTTTCATAACGCGATAATTTGCGGTGTAATTAATTAATCTAATTAACGCGATAAACTGACAGCCCTAGTTGTAATAAATATAATAATATATATATAATAGTAATAATTTTCTGTTAATATGCACCGATTTGCATGCATATAAAACGATCAAATGTGTAGATTAAGGTGCAACGTGGCATTACATACCAATAAAGGACTTGTTGTAGGTCATCCAGGGCAAAGATTTCAAGCAAACAAAATAATACATAATGAAAAGGTGATTTTAAGAAAGTATTCGATTACACAGCTAGTAAGACCCTATTCTGAGGGGGAAGAGAGAGAAGAACTGTGAGAGTTTCCCAAAGGCAAGATTGTGTTCTGGAATGCATAGCATTCATCTGGGTCAGCGCCAGCCAATCAGGACAGCAGCACATGCATGCATGCATGCAGGCATGCATGCATGCAGGCAGGCAGGCAGACAGACAGACAGACAGACAGACAGGCAGGCAGACAGGCAGGCAGACAGGCAGGCAGGCAGGCAGGCAGGCAGGCAGGCAGGCAGGCAGGCAGGCAGGCAGGCAGGCAGGCAGGCAGGCAGGCAGGCAGGCAGGCAGGCAAAGTAGTTTGACACCAAGAGGTAAGGGGCCGGAGCTAAAACAACGAGATCCAATCAAACAAACGAGTCAAGCGACTGGAACGAGCGGGCTGTATATCAAATGCACATTACAGTTTCACACATACACAAAGGCCTTCTGCAGATACATAGCCGCCGGCTAGCTGACACATAGCCGCCTGCTAGCTGACACGTAGCCGCCTGCTAGCTGACACGTAGCCGCCGGCTAGCTGACACATAGCCGCCGGCTAGCTGACACGTAGCCGCCGGCTAGCTGACACGTAGCCGCCGGCTAGCTGACACATAGCCGCCTGCTAGCTGACACATAGCCGCCTGCTAGCTGACACGTAGCCGCCTGCTAGCTGACACGTAGCCGCCTGCTAGCTGACACATAGCCGCCTACTAGCTGACACATAGCCGCCTGCTAGCTGACACGTAGCCGCCTGCTAGCTGACACATAGCCGCCTACTAGCTGACACAAAGGCCTTCTGCAGATACATAGCCGCCTGCTAGCTGACACATAGCCGCCTGCTAGCTGACACATAGCCGCCTGCTAGCTGACACGTAGCCGCCTACTAGCTGACACATAGCCGCCGGCTAGCTGACACATAGCCGCCTACTAGCTGACACGTAGCCGCCTACTAGCTGACACATAGCCGCCTGCTAGCTGACACGTAGCCGCCTACTAGCTGACACGTAGCCGCCTACTAGCTGACACGTAGCCGCCGGCTAGCTGACACATAGCCGCCGGCTAGCTGACACATAGCCGCCTGCTAGCTGACACGTAGCCGCCGGCTAGCTGACACGTAGCCGCCTACTAGCTGACACATAGCCGCCTGCTAGCTGACACGTAGCCGCCTACTAGCTGACACATAGCCACCTGCTAGCTGACACGTAGCCGCCGGCTAGCTGACACGTAGCCGCCTACTAGCTGACACATAGCCGCCTGCTAGCTGACAAATAGCCGCCTGCTAGCTGACACATAGCCGCCTGCTAGCTGACAAATAGCCACCTGCTAGTTGACACATAGCCGCCTGCTAGTTGACACATAGCCGCCTGCTAGCTGACACATAGCCGCCTGCTAGCTGACAAATAGCTGCCTGCTAGCTGACACATAGCCACACATAGCTGCCTGCTAGCTGACAAATAGCCGCCTGCTAGCTGACAAATAGCCGCCTGCTAGCTGACACATAGCTGCCTGCTAGCTGACAAATAGCCGCCTGCTAGCTGACACATAGCTGCCTGCTAGCTGACAAATAGCCGCCTGCTAGCTGACACATAGCCGCCTGCTAGCTGACAAATAGCCGCCTGCTAGCTAACAAATAGCCACCTGCTAGCTGACACATAGCCACCTACTAGCTGACACATAGCCGCCTACTAGCTGACACATAGCCGCCTGCTAGCTGACACATAGCCGCCTGCTAGCTGACAAATAGCCGCCTGCTATCTGACACATAGCCGCCTACTAGCTGACACGTAGCCGCCTGCTAGCTGACGACACATAGCCGCCTGCTAGCTGACAAATAGCCGCCTGCTAGCTGACAAATAGCCGCCTGCAAGCTGACACATAGCCGCCTGCTAGCTGACACATAGCCGCCTGCTAGCTGACAAATAGCCGCCTGCTAGCTGACAAATAGCCGCCTGCTAGCTGACACATAGCCGCCTGCTAGCTGACACATAGCCGCCTGCTAGCTGACAAATAGCCGCCTGCTAGCTGACAAATAGCCGCCTGCTAGCTGACACATAGCCGCCTGCTAGCTGACACATAGCCGCCTGCTAGCTGACACATAGCCGCCTGCTAGCAGCTAGTTAGTAACGAAGCGCTAATAAAACAAAGATATTGTATTAAAAAAAGAGGAAAGCGATCTGGTGATGTGAGCACTGCATCCAACATGTCCTTCTAGAAAGACACTGTGAAACTCACACACAGCCAATTGACCTATTGACCCTGGGGAAGCGGCGGGGTTGTGATTGGTGGATCAAGAAAAGAGGGCGTGTTTGAGGCGATTTCATAAGGCAAAGCGCGGGAGTTGACTCAGCTCCACGTCTGTAGTGTTGCTCTCTGTCTGCCTCCAGCCTCCAGACATGAGAGAAGCATACATACTGTACACACACACACACACACACACACACACCTATATGTACACATGTACGCACACACACGCCTATATGTACACACGTACACACACACACACACCTATATGTACACACGTACACACACACACACACACCTATATGTACACATGTACACACACACCTATATGTGTGTGCAGGAGGACTGTGTGTAGGTGTGTGTAGGTGTGTGTAGGTGTGTGTGTGCGTGTAGGTGTGTGTAGAAGCCTGGTCTGAAACAGGGCTGTCGGCTCAGAGGACGAGTTGCTTTGGGGGGGGGTATTGGATGGAGGGTAGTAGAGAAGGCTCTCTGGGCCAATCAGTTCTGCTCCTTGTAGGCGGCCTGCCCTGGGCCAATCAGATCTGCTCCTTGTAGGCTGCCTGCCCTGGGCCAATCAGATCTGCTCCTTGTAGGCTGCCTGCCCTGGGCCAATCAGATCTGCTCCTTGTAGGCTGCCTGCCCTGGGCCAATCAGATCTGCTCCTTGTAGGCTGCCTGCCCTGGGCCAATCAGATCTGCTCCTTGTAGGCGGCCTGCCCTGGGCCAATCAGATCTGCTCCTTGTAGGCTGCCTGCCCTGGGCCAATCAGATCTGCTCCTTGTAGGCTGCCTGCCCTGGGCCAATCAGATCTGCTCCTTGTAGGCGGCCTGCCCTGGGCCAATCAGATCTGCTCCTTGTAGGCGGCCTGCCCTGGGCCAATCAGATCTGCTCCTTGTAGGCTGCCTGCCCTGGGCCAATCAGATCTGCTCCTTGTAGGCGGCCTGCCCTGGGCCAATCAGATCTGCTCCTTGTAGGCTGCCTGCCCTGGGCCAATCAGATCTGCTCCTTGTAGGCGGCCTGCCCTGGACCAATCAGATCTGCTCCTTGTAGGCGGCCTGCCCTGGGCCAATCAGATCTGCTCCTTGTAGGCGGCCTGCCCTGGGCCAATCAGATCTGCTCCTTGTAGGCGGCCTGGGCGGCGCCGGCGGCTGCGTTGGAGGCTGCGGTCTGGACCGTCTTGTTGGTCATGACGCCGGTAGCGAACTCCGCCTGGGCCTTCTCAAAGCTGGCACCGGTGGTCCGGTACATCCCATGGACCTGGGGGGGGGGGGGGGGAGAGAGAGAGAGAGAGGGAGAGAGAGAGAGAGAGAGAGAGGGGGGAGAGAGAGAGGGGGGGAGAGAGAGAGAGAGGAGAGACAGAGAGGGGGGGGGGAGAGAGAGAGAGGAGAGACAGAGATGGGGGGGGAGAGAGAGAGGGTTTAGTTTAGTTTATTCGGATCCCCATTAGCCATTGCCACAGGCATAGGCTACTATTACTGGGGTCCACACAAATCAATACAATACAATACAATCAATACAATACAATGAATACAATACAATACAATAAAACAATACAATAAACCTCAATAACACCTAAAAATATTATATAATAAAATATCTAAGTTCACCAATCACACATACCCATCTACTCAATCATGTTTCAAGGCATATATGTTCACTTACAGCACAACAATACATCTCAATACGATATACAAATATATAAAAAATCTAAGTTCAACAATCACACATACCCATCTTCTCAATCACCCACTATGTTTACTTAACTGACAGTACCACTCTTTCTTATATGATTTTTAAGGTGTTTTTTAAATGTCTGTTTGTCTTCAACCCTAGTTAGTGCAGGTGGTAAGGAATTCCATGCAGTCATGGCTCTATACATCACAGTCCTTTGCATTGCATTTGTTCTTGGCATCCTTACAGTACATCTTTCCATTGACACATGCCTGGTGGAGTAACTGTGTCTGTTGATTGTGAATTGTATCTCATCATATAGACAAGCAGGTTTTTTGTTCTTATATATATTTCTAAAAAACATTATGATATTTACATTTAGTCTTTGTTCTACCATTAACCATGCCAGTTTTTCATGCATGCTTACTATGTTTGACCTTTTCCTACAATTCAGAGCAAGGCGCGCTGCTTTGTTCTGTGTCATTTGTAGTTTTCCCAGTTTTTCTGTTCCAGCACTTCCCCAGATCCCCGGACAGTAATCCAGATGTGAAAGGATCAGAGCCTGGATAACATGGATCACTGACTCTGGTGTTAGGAATTCTGCACATCTTCTAATTAAAGCCAGCCCTCTCCCCATCTTTTTTGTTATGTTATTTATATGCGTTGACCAGTTCAGATGACTGTCCAATGTTATACCTAATAGCTTTGCTTCTTCTACCTGTTCAATTTCAGTTCCCCCCATCATTATTTTAAATTTTGGATTAGCAATTAGCATATGGTGTGAACCCATTAAAATACACTTTGTTTTTGCTATGTTTAAAACCATTCTATTCGCTCTAATCCACTCTTCTACTTTTTGTAGCTCTTTATTTAGTGCCACACCCAGATCTTCCACAGAGGAGGACACCATGTACAGGGTTGTATCGTCCGCATATATAGCCACCTTTGCTTGCTCTAAAATTAACGACAAATCATTTGTATAAATGGTGAATAACAGAGGTCCAAGGCAGCTTCCCTGCGGAATTCCATACTTAACATTTTTCGCTTCAGATAGGCTACCGTTAAAAAATACTCTCTGTTTTCTACTGTATAAGTAGCTAGTTATCCATGACACTTACGATGAAGCAAAGCCATAGTCTTTAAGTTTCTCCAGTAGTATTTCATGATCCATGACATCAAATGCTGCACTGAAGTCTAACATCACTGATCCTGCTCATTTCTTTCTATCAATATCCATGAGACAATCACTACTAGCTGTGTCAACGCTGTCGCTGTTGAGTAACCATCCCTATAGGCATGCTGAAAATCACTATTCAATTCATTGTCATTGAAGTAACTCTGAATTTGTGTAAACACTATTTTCTCCATTATCTTCGCCAACACTGGCTAAATGCTCACAGGGCGACTGTTTGCACCCGACAGGTTGACTTTTGCATTTTTCTGTAAAGGAATGATTTTAGCCTCCTTCCAGACTTTTGGACATATACCATATTTAATGCTTTGGTTTATAACATGCGTGACCGTACTGCTACATGCTTTGCTGAAACCTTCAGTAGTCTACCATCCATGTTAGCCAGGCCTGCTGGTTTTTCCTTTTTTATATCTGACAACATTTCCTCCACCATTTTAGTGTCAACAGAACATAGACTAAATGAGCATTTTTTATCTTTCATAATCCTTTCTAATATGTTATCATTATATTTTACATTACTCATACACATATTATTCCTTAGAGTTTCAACCTTACACAAGAAGAAGTCATTGAAATACCGAGCTATATCAACAGGCTTTGTTATAAATGCCCCATCAACCTCAATAAAGCTAGGTACATTGTTATTCCCCCTTCCTAGTACAGTGTTAAATGTTTTCACTTCAATTATCTTAGCTTGAAAATAGCTTTTCTGTGTCTTTCTATTCCACTTTGTGACACAATTTCTAAGCTTGCGGTAGTTCTGCCAATCAACCAGACATCCAGACTTGCATGCTTTACTTTTTGCTGCATTTCTTTCTGCCATACAATCTTTTAATTCTTCATCTAACCAGGGTGCCCTTACTGTTTTCACTGTACACTTAACTATAGGCGCATGTCTGTCTGCTACTTGGATAAACCTCTTCATAAATATACTTAGTGCTTCTTCTGGGTTATCCTCTTTATATACATCATCCCATGATATGTTTTCAATATCTTTGACAAATTCCTCTTCCCTGAAATTCTTATATGATCTTTTATGTATAATCTTAGGTCCAGCTTTTGGTATTTTTGCCTTTCTAGTGAATGCTATAATATTATGATCAGTGCATCCTATATTAGCTGATATAACTATTCGTGTACACATGGTCGATGCATGTAGACGATTTTCCAGCCTTGCTTGTTTGCGTTCTAGTTGGTTGGTTGACCAGCTGTACTAGATCACATGCATTCACTATGTCTACTAGTTTTTTCTTTAGTGAGCAGTGTACAGAAAACCAATCAATATTCAGATCACCTAATAAATACATTTCATTTTTCCCATCAGAAACTTTATCAATCATCTCACATACATTGTTCATATATACAGCGTTTGCATTTGGAGGTCTATAGCAGCATCCTATCAAAATAGGCTTAAGGTGAGGAAGATGGACCTGTAACCATATCACTTCAATTTCTTTTGACATAAAATCATTCCTTTGTTTCACAGGAATATGATTCTGTACATACATCATTACACCTCCTCCAAATCTATTTCTATCCCTCCTATAAATACTATATCCCTGAATCAATACCTCATCATCATCAAATGACTGGTCCAAGTGAGATTCAGACACAGCCATAATGTGTATGTTGTTTACATGTAACAGACATCCAACTTCCTGTACTTTATTTCTAATACTATTTATATTTATATGTGCAATTTTTAGCCTTTTATTTGGAATGTTAAGTAATTCAACATCCATAATAAAGTATAAAATTTGATAAAAAACGCATGGTCCTGTGCCTACAAGACCTTATGGTACCTCTTATTCATGTTGTGGGGGGAGAGAGAGAGAGAGAGACAGAGAGAGGGGGGGGAGGGGGAGAGACAGAGAGGGAGAGACAGAGAGGGAGAGACAGAGAGAGGTGGGAGAGAGAGGGGGGGAGAGAGATATATAGAGAGAGAGGGAGGGAGAGAGAGAGAGAGGGGGAGAGAGAGGGAGAGACAGAGAGAGAGGAGGGGGAGAGAGAGGGAGAGACAGAGAGAGAGGGGGAGAGAGAGATAGAGAGAGACAGAGAGAGGGGAGAGAGATAGAGAGAGAGGGGAGAGAGAGATATAGAGAGACAGAGAGGGAGAAGGAGAGACAGAGAGACAGAGAGAGAGGGGGAGAGAGAGGGAGGGAGAGAGAGAAATAGAGAGAGGGAGAGAGAGTAAGAGAGGGAGAGAGGGAGGGAGGGAGAGAGAGACAGAGAGAGAGGGAGAGACAGAGAGAGAGACATAGACAGAGGGAGAGGAGGGAGAGAGAGAGACAGCAGCAAGATTTGTGAGCTGCTATGACAAGAAAAATACATCCAACGGAATACAACCACCATAAAGACTGTCAATCACACAAAAAAATCCTTCTGTACTGTACTGATTTTCTTCTGATTACTCCTTTTGATTGATGTAAACGTATGTTTCCCATGTCAATAAAGCCCATTTGAATTGAATTGAGAGAGATCCAAGAGGTTTATTCCTCACATCCAGACACAAGACATGTCGTGAAATGAAAGTGGCCATGCCCGCTTCGATCGTGCAACAAATACAAATAATAATAAAATAAAATAGAATAGAAAAAAAATAGACCTGATAAAAATACTAAGATAAAATACAATACAATGGTAAGCTTACGAATTAAAAAGGTAATGAGTCCTATGTACACTACTATACAATATACAGTTATACTATATGTCACTATGCTATACTACCTATACTATACAAAAAACAAAAACATCCAGTTATGTTTTTTTCTTCCTTTAAAGTGACCTTTTCTTATGTGTTTAAAGTGACGCGTATAGTTTTTTACCGCGCTCGCGTTCTGCGATCTGATTGGCCACTGACGTTTCTGGTCGTGTGACATGTGCGGCCAATCGTGTGACGCCTGTTTCTACACCGGTTAAGCTTAGGCACTCTTTCGAAGTTGGTTAAGGTTAGAGTTTGTCTTAGAGCAGGGCGATAGAACACCAGCCCTGATTCCAAACTCTAACCTTAACCAACTTCGAAAGAGTCGCCTAAGCTTAACCAGTGATAAACTAGGCGTTAGGTAGTTAACCCTAAGCTTAACCAGTGATAAACTAGGCGTTAGGTAGTTAACCCTAAGCTTAACCAGTGATAAACTAGGCGTTAGGTAGTTAACCCTAAGCTTAACCAGTGATAAACTAGGCGTTAGGTAGTTAACCCTAAGCTTAACCAGTGATAAACTAGGCGTTAGGTAGTTAACCCTAAGCTTAACCAGTGATAAACTAGGCGTTAGGTCGTTTGCAGGCTGTTAGAGGCGGAAATGGGCAAAGACACAGGCGTCACACGATTGGGCGCACATGTCACATGACCAGAAACGTCAGTGGCCAATCAGATCGCACCAGAAACGTCAGTGGCCAATCAGATCGCAGAACTGGGTTGGTAAAGAACTATACGCGTCCTGGGCAGTGCAGTTTCCATACCAGGCAGTGATGTTTCCAGTCAAGATGCTCTCTACAGCCCCGGAATAGAAGGACTGGAGTATCTTCCCAGATACTCTGAACTTCCTTAACTGTCTCAGGTGGTAGAGGCGCTGCTTAGCTTTTTCCACCACAGTGTCTATGTGTGTTGTCCATGTCAGGTCCTCTGTGATGTGGACTCCTAGGTACTTAAAGCTGCTCACCCTGTCCACGGTAGCCCCGTTTATCCTCAGTGGCTTGTGTGTCTCCTGCTGTATTCTCCTAAAATCCACGATCAGCTCCTTGGTTTTACCAATGTTCAGGAGCAGGCTGTTATCCTGGCACCAGCGTTCCAGTACCTCAACCTCCTCCCGGTAGGCCTTCTCGTCGTTGTCCGAGATCAGCCCCACCACCACCGTGTCGTCTGCAAACTTCACTATGGAGTTGGGGCTGAACTTGGCCACACAGTCATGTGTGTAGAGTGAGTACAGCAGGGGGCTCAGGACACAGCCCTGGGGGGGACCCGATACTCAGGATGATTGAGTTGGAGGTGTGTCTACCCACCCTGACCGCCTGGGGCCTGGTCGGTCAGAAAGTCCAGGATCCAGGCGCTCAGGGCGGAGCTCAGACCCAGCTCGATCAGCTTGTCCACCAGTCTGGTGGGGACTATGGTGTTGAAAGCTGAACTATAGTCGATGAACAGCAGTCTCACATAGCCCCCTCCCTGACGGTCCAGGTGAGAGAGGCTGTTGTGCAGTACCTGGGAGACCGTGTCTTCAGTGGACCTGTTCGTCCTGTATGTGAACTGCAGTGGGTCCATGTTACTAGGGAGGGAGGGAGGCACAGATCCTTGACCAGCCTCTCAAAGCATTTCATGACCACAGAGGTGAGTGCCACCGGTCTGTAGTCATTTAGGCCTGCTGGGGAGGAGTTTTTTGGTACAGGGATTATAGTGGACACCTTGAAGCAGGCAGGGACCACGGACTCAGCCAGGGATAGGTTGAATATAGTGGTGAACACCGGGGCTAGCTGATTGGCACAAGACTTAAGTGTTCATCCTGTTATCCCATCTGGGCCTGCAGCTTTCCTAGTGTTCACCCCCATAAACGATCTCCTCACGCTTTGCTCCGTCACCGAGAAAGCGTGTTTCTCCCCCGCGGAGGACCCCCCCCCCCACCCCCGCCGCGGCAGCCGGTGAGCTAACGTCGCCACTGCCCGACCCAAACCGCGCGTAGAGAGAGAGAGAGAGAGAGGGAGGGAGAGAGAGAGGGAGAGGGAGAGG
>NC_140175.1:123407-210294 GCF_963971535.1 Notolepis coatsorum | reverse complement strand
GTTAGGGTTAGGGTTATATAACAATATATACTGTTCTGTAGTTAGGGTTAGGGTTATATAACAATATATACTGTTCTGTAGTTAGGGTTAGGGTTATATAACAAATATACTGTTCTGTAGTTAGGGTTAGGGTTATATAACAATATATACTGTTCTGTAGTTAGGGTTAGGGTTATATAACAATATACTGTTCTGTAGTTAGGGTTAGGGTTATATAACAATATATACTGTTCTGTAGTTAGGGTTAGGGTTATATAACAATATACTGTTCTGTAGTTAGGGTTAGGGTTATATAACAATATACTGTTCTGTAGTTAGGGTTAGGGTTATATAACAATATATACTGTTCTGTAGTTAGGGTTAGGGTTATATAACAATATATACTGTTCTGTAGTTAGGGTTAGGGTTATATAACAATATATACTGTTCTGTAGTTAGGGTTAGGGTTATATAACAATATATACTGTTCTGTAGTTAGGGTTAGGGTTATATAACAATATATACTGTTCTGTAGTTAGGGTTAGGGTTATATAACAATATATACTGTTCTGTAGTTAGGGTTAGGGTTATATAACAATATATACTGTTCTGTAGTTAGGGTTAGGGTTATATAACAATATATACCAGGGGTGGCCAACCGCATGCGGCTCTTTGCCCGTCAATGTGCGGCTCTTCCATCCATCAAAAAATGTTTACTTTATTTTTATTTTATGTCACTCATTCCATAAGGATGTAGAATTAAAAAAAATGTAATGGTCCATTTGCATGTTCTTGGTATCTGAATCTAGGGACATATATGGATCAGTGTCAGAAATAGTGTGTCTGTTACTAGGCTTGAGTAAATTGTAATGAACCAAAGGAGAATATCAATTCTATTTAAAAAAAATCTTTATCTTTGACTGTGAATAACACCATGCTAAAATTGACCAGACCTGAAAAATCTAAGCAAATGAATAAAGGGAAGATGATTAAACAGAAGGTTTTGTAGATACAGTACTGAATTCTGCCATCTTTTTTATAATGTAAATTTCTCCACCATTTTTCATCGTATTGCAACACCGTTTTTTGCAAGACGTTCACAGAAAGGTAGAGAAACTAACTGCGTTCTGTTTTATGGCAATAACGTTTAGGTTTGTGGGAGATAATCCCAAAAAATAAGAGAAATAAAAAAGGAGGACTGCAGTTGGGGAGTATGTCAGCGGCGCAAGCCCCTAATACGAAAAAGCCGGTGGAGGTCAGAATGATCATCATCTTCCAGACACTCCAGTGACGAAGACAATATCGCCGTATTTTCTCGAAAATAGTGAGAGAGAAAATAAAGATATAATGTCAACGTATCTCCTTGTTCTTCTGTTTTCCTTTCCTCAGACTAAATATTTTCTCCACGTCAAGTGGGGTATATAACAGGCACTATCTTTGTGGATGAAATTTGAGAAGGAGATGAGTGTGTGGCCCCACCCCTGCTTATGTAGGTAGCGGATGGGGGTGTGGTCAGACGGATGTCGGTATG
This sequence comes from Notolepis coatsorum, assembly GCF_963971535.1. Lineage (NCBI taxonomy): Eukaryota > Metazoa > Chordata > Actinopteri > Aulopiformes > Paralepididae > Notolepis > Notolepis coatsorum. The sequence continues at coordinate 208,784 of NC_140175.1, read as the reverse complement.
TAAAGGTACATTGTGAAGTTTTTATTCAGTGCACGTCACTGGAGTGAGATATGTGCAATATGACGCTGAGCGGAAGCCAGAATGAAATAGAACCTTCTGTAGTGTGGTAGTGAAGGGTTAACCTTCTGTAGTGTGGTAGTGAAGGGTTAACCTTCTGTAGTGTGGTAGTGAAAGGTTAACCTTCTGTAGTGTGGTAGTGAAAGGTTAACCTTCTGTAGTGTGGTAGTGAAAGGGTTAACCTTCTGTAGTGTGGTAGTGAAGGGTTAACCTTCTGTAGTGTGGTAGTGAAAGGGTTAACCTTCTGTAGTGTGGTAGTGAAAGGTTAACCTTCTGTAGTGTGGTAGTGAAAGGTTAACCTTCTGTAGTGTGGTAGTGAAGGGTTAACCTTCTGTAGTGTGGTAGTGAAAGGTTAACCTTCTGTAGTGTGGTAGTGAAAGGGTTAACCTTCTGTAGTGTGGTAGTGAAGGGTTAACCTTCTGTAGTGTGGTAGTGAAAGGGTTAACCTTCTGTAGTGTGGTAGTGAAGGGTTAACCTTCTGTAGTGTGGTAGTGAAGGGTTAACCTTCTGTAGTGTGGTAGTGAAAGGGTTAACCTTCTGTAGTGTGGTAGTGAAGGGTTAACCTTCTGTAGTGTGGTAGTGAAAGGTTAACCTTCTGTAGTGTGGTAGTGAAGGGTTAACCTTCTGTAGTGTGGTAGTGAAGGGTTAACCTTCTGTAGTGTGGTAGTGAAGGGTTAACCTGTAGTGTGGTAGTGAAGGGTTAACCCCGAGGCCTGACACGCAGAGAGGCGGAGGTTCTGAACACAGACGGCGCTACATCTGTTTGAAGTGAAGAAGACGAGGGTAGATGTGAGTGGAATGCAGATGTGCTCACGACACCGAGAGGAAGGTAGCCTGCCTCACCTTTAAGAGCAGGGAACATGCATGACCACATTCACAACTCTGTCACTTTGATTTGTCACATGGGGTATGACTGTAATTGCTGTGTATCAGTCATCATAGGTTAATTATCAACCCTGACCTATTACACCACACACACACACACACACACACACACACACACACACACACACACACACACACACACACACACACACACACACACACACACACACACACACACACACACACACACACACACACACACACACACATCCATACATACATACATGCATACACACACACACACACACACACACACACACACACACACACACACACACACACACACACACACACACACACACACACACAGATACATAGATACATACACACACACACACAGATACACACACACACACACACACACACACACACACACACACACACACACACACACACGCACACACACATACACACCGTATGTATATTTCCCTCCCACCCACCCACCCCCTCCTAATGTACAGTCCCCTCCCCATCATATGTATATACTCTGTCAGGATCTATGGGTAACAGTACTGTATATTTGCATATCGTATATGTCACAAATGTAACAGTAATACCTGTATGTCATGTATGTCCCTATGCCATAAATGTCATGATGTCATGTATGTTGTGTATGTCATAAATGTCACTATGAATTGAAAATGGGGGACCCTGATGTAAACAAGACAAACGTCTTTCTCTGGTCTGCATCCCCTTAATAATTGTGTGTATTGAGCCGCACTGTATTGTACCCATTCTGCAATCTGTTAAATAAAGTTTTCTTTCATTCATTCATTCATTCATTCATTCATTCATTCATTCATTCATTCATTCATTCATTCTGTCTATCTGTCTATCTCTCTCTCTCTCTCTCTCTCTCTCTCTCTCTCTCTCTCTCTCTCTCTCTCTCTCTCTCTCTCTCTCTCTCTCCTCTCTCTCTCTCTCTCTCTCTCTCCCTCTCTCTCTCTCTCTCTCTCTCCTCTCTCTCTCTCTCTCTCTCTCTCTCTCTCTCTCTCTCTCTCTCTCTCTCTCTCTCTCTCTCTCTCTCTCTGTCACCCACTAATGTTCTGTTCATTTTCTCTTATGAATAGATAATGGACAAAAATCAAATCTCTTCATTTGCATGTAATACAATTAAGACGTTTTCAAACGATGACGGATGGAGCGGTCTGGATGTCAGTCAGTGCCGTCAGAACGTCGTCTGGCCTTTATATAATAACTTAAACTGGAATACCGCCATCTGGAACAACAATCACCAAGACCCTCCTAGACTCTGGCTGTCAAGTTAAATTAATATTCTCTTCAATAACTCAAAGATACCAACTGCTGTGATGTACTGTGTAGAGCAACATACATATACCTCCACCAAACAACAACAACATCAACATCATCCTCATCATCAACAACAACAACACACCACACAAGCACACGTATTACACGCACACACACTGCCGCTAACATATACCTTGTATTGTATACGTTTGTACAGATAGAATATACGTTGCGTATTGTGTTTAGTTTATAGTTTAGTTTATGGTTTTGGTTTATAGTTTATAGTTTATTTATAGCTTATTCAGTTTATAGTTACAGTTTTAATTATAGTTATAGTTTGTACAGATAGAATATACGTTGTGTATTGTTGTCTACAAATCTACTACGGTTGAAGAGCCGGGAACAACAAGCATCTCGTGTTTTTCTGAATGTATGTACAGTAACCTAAAGAAGGTGAACCTCTACCAGCATATTACTGTACATGTACAGGGGAGAGAGAACATACTACATGCTCCACCAGGGGAGAGAGAACATACTACATGCTCCACCAGGGGAGAGAGAACATACTACATGCTCCACCAGGGGAGAGAGAACATATTACATGCTCCACCAGGGGAGAGAGAACATACTACATGCTCCACCAGGGGAGAGAGAACATATTACATGCTCCACCAGGGGAGAGAGAACATACTACATGCTCCACCAGGGGAGAGAGAACATACTACATGCTCCACCAGGGGAGAGAGAACATACTACATGCTCCACCAGGGGAGAGAGAACATATTACATGCTCCACCAGGGGAGAGAGAACATACTACATGCTCCACCGGGGGAGAGAGAACATATTACATGCTCCACCAGGGGAGAGAGAACATACTACATGCTCCACCAGGGGAGAGAGAACATACTACATGCTCCACCAGGGGAGGGAGAACATACTACATGCTCCACCAGGGGAGAGAGAACATACTACATGCTCCACCAGGGGAGGCAGAACATACTACATGCTCCACCAGGGGAGAGAGAACATACTACATGCTCCACCAGGGGAGGCAGAACATACTACATGCTCCACCGGGGGAGAGAGAACATACTACATGCTCCACCAGGGGAGGCAGAACATACTACATGCTCCACCAGGGGAGAGAGAACATACTACATGCTCCACCAGGGGAGGCAGAACATATTACATGCTCCACCGGGGGAGAGAGAACATACTACATGCTCCACCAGGGGAGGCAGAACATATTACATGCTCCACCAGGGGAGAGAGAACATACTACATGCTCCACCAGGGGAGAGAGAACATACTACATGCTCCACCGGGGGAGAGAGAACATACTACATGCTCCACCAGGGGAGAGAGAACATACTACATGCTCCACCAGGGGAGAGAGAACATACTACATGCTCCACCAGGGGAGGCAGAACATACTACATGCTCCACCAGGGGAGGCAGAACATACTACATGCTCCACCAGGGGAGAGAGAACATATTACATGCTCCACCAGGGGAGAGAGAACATACTACATGCTCCACCAGGGGAGGCAGAACATACTACATGCTCCACCAGGGGAGAGAGAACATACTACATGCTCCACCAGGGGAGAGAGAACATACTACATGCTCCACCAGGGGAGAGAGAACATACTACATGCTCCACCAGGGGAGAGAGAACATACTACATGCTCCACCAGGGGAGAGAGAACATACTACATGCTCCACCAGGGGAGGCAGAACATACTACATGCTCCACCAGGGGAGAGAGAACATACTACATGCTCCACCAGGGGAGAGAGAACATACTACATGCTCCACCAGGGGAGAGAGAACATATTACATGCTCCACCAGGGGAGGCAGAACATACTACATGCTCCACCAGGGGAGAGAGAACATATTACATGCTCCACCAGGGGAGGCAGAACATACTACATGCTCCACCAGGGGAGAGAGAACATACTACATGCTCCACCAGGGGAGGGAGAACATACTACATGCTCCACCAGGGGAGAGAGAACATATTACATGCTCCACCAGGGGAGAGAGAACATACTACATGCTCCACCAGGGGAGAGAGAACATACTACATGCTCCACCAGGGGAGAGAGAACATATTACATGCTCCACCGGGGGAGAGAGAACATACTACATGCTCCACCAGGGGAGAGAGAACATACTACATGCTCCACCAGGGGAGGGAGAACATACTACATGCTCCACCAGGGGAGAGAGAACATATTACATGCTCCACCAGGGGAGAGAGAACATACTACATGCTCCACCAGGGGAGAGAGAACATACTACATGCTCCACCAGGGGAGAGAGAACATACTACATGCTCCACCAGGGGAGAGAGAACATACTACATGCTCCACCAGGGGAGAGAGAACATACTACATGCTCCACCAGGGGAGGCAGAACATACTACATGCTCCACCAGGGGAGAGAGAACATACTACATGCTCCACCAGGGGAGAGAGAACATACTACATGCTCCACCAGGGGAGGCAGAACATACTACATGCTCCACCAGGGGAGGCAGAACATACTACATGCTCCACCAGGGGAGAGAGAACATATTACATGCTCCACCAGGGGAGAGAGAACATATTACATGCTCCACCAGGGGAGAGAGAACATACTACATGCTCCACCAGGGGAGAGAGAACATACTACATGCTCCACCAGGGGAGAGAGAACATACTACATGCTCCACCAGGGGAGAGAGAACATATTACATGCTCCACCAGGGGAGAGAGAACATATTACATGCTCCACCAGGGGAGAGAGAACATATTACATGCTCCACCAGGGGAGAGAGAACATACTACATGCTCCACCAGGGGAGAGAGAACATACTACATGCTCCACCAGGGGAGAGAGAACATACTACATGCTCCACCAGGGGAGGCAGAACATACTACATGCTCCACCAGGGGAGAGAGAACATACTACATGCTCCACCAGGGGAGAGAGAACATACTACATGCTCCACCAGGGGAGAGAGAACATACTACATGCTCCACCAGGGGAGAGAGAACATACTACATGCTCCACCAGGGGAGAGAGAACATATTACATGCTCCACCAGGGGAGAGAGAACATACTACATGCTCCACCAGGGGAGAGAGAACATATTACATGCTCCACCAGGGGAGAGAGAACATACTACATGCTCCACCAGGGGAGAGAGAACATACTACATGCTCCACCAGGGGAGAGAGAACATACTACATGCTCCACCAGGGGAGAGAGAACATACTACATGCTCCACCAGGGGAGAGAGAACATATTACATGCTCCACCAGGGGAGAGAGAACATATTACATGCTCCACCAGGGGAGGCAGAACATACTACATGCTCCACCAGGGGAGAGAGAACATACTACATGCTCCACCAGGGGAGAGAGAACATACTACATGCTCCACCGGGGGAGAGAGAACATACTACATGCTCCACCAGGGGAGAGAGAACATATTACATGCTCCACCAGGGGAGGCAGAACATACTACATGCTCCACCAGGGGAGAGAGAACATACTACATGCTCCACCAGGGGAGAGAGAACATACTACATGCTCCACCAGGGGAGAGAGAACATACTACATGCTCCACCAGGGGAGGGAGAACATACTACATGCTCCACCAGGGGAGGCAGAACATACTACATGCTCCACCGGGGGAGAGAGAACATACTACATGCTCCACCAGGGGAGAGAGAACATATTACATGCTCCACCAGGGGAGAGAGAACATACTACATGCTCCACCAGGGGAGGCAGAACATACTACATGCTCCACCAGGGGAGAGAGAACATACTACATGCTCCACCAGGGGAGGCAGAACATACTACATGCTCCACCAGGGGAGGCAGAACATACTACATGCTCCACCAGGGGAGGCAGAACATACTACATGCTCCACCAGGGGAGAGAGAACATACTACATGCTCCACCGGGGGAGAGAGAACATACTACATGCTCCACCAGGGGAGAGAGAACATACTACATGCTCCACCAGGGGAGGCAGAACATACTACATGCTCCACCAGGGGAGAGAGAACATACTACATGCTCCACCAGGGGAGGCAGAACATATTACATGCTCCACCAGGGGAGAGAGAACATATTACATGCTCCACCAGGGGAGAGAGAACATACTACATGCTCCACCAGTGGAGAGAGAACATATTACATGCTCCACCAGGGGAGGCAGAACATACTACATGCTCCACCAGGGGAGGCAGAACATACTACATGCTCCACCAGGGGAGGCAGAACATACTACATGCTCCACCGGGGGAGAGAGAACATACTACATGCTCCACCAGGGGAGGCAGAACATACTACATGCTCCACCAGGGGAGGCAGAACATATTACATGCTCCACCAGGGGAGAGAGAACATACTACATGCTCCACCAGGGGAGGCAGAACATATTACATGCTCCACCAGGGGAGGCAGAACATACTACATGCTCCACCAGGGGAGAGAGAACATACTACATGCTCCACCAGGGGAGGCAGAACATACTACATGCTCCACCAGGGGAGGCAGAACATACTACATGCTCCACCAGGGGAGAGAGAACATATTACATGCTCCACCAGGGGAGAGAGAACATACTACATGCTCCACCAGGGGAGAGAGAACATACTACATGCTCCACCAGGGGAGGGTACAAAGCGCTCCCGTTCACTCCGTTTGGGAAATCGGATCACAACGCCATTTTCCTGATGTCGGGATATAAACACTGAGCATGTGAGGCCGCTGTGGTGACGTGAGACGTGACGCGGTGGTCCGAGCGATCAGAGGCCACGTTACAGGACGATGTCGACTGGGACATGCTCCAATCAAGTTCCAGCGACGTCAGTGAGTTCGCCGATACCGTTGTTAGCTTTATTAGCAACGCTAGCTAACAGTATCGTCCCCACGAAGACGGTTCGGGTTTTTCCGAACCAGACACCGTGGGTTGACAACTCATTCCGAATCGCCCTGAATGCTGCTTACAGCTCTGGCCGTGCGTCCGGAGATATGGACGAGTACAAGGCAGCAGCAGCACTCTCTCTCTCTCTCTCCCCGCGAGGCCGTGACGGCTGCAAGACGGAGATGTGGGAACAGGCTGGAGACACAGATGGATCAGAACGACACCAGGGGCTCATGGCGGAGACTACGGACGATAACTGACTACAAGGTCAGCCCCTCCTCAATCGTGAGTGCCGACGCCTCCCTAGCGAACAAGCTCAACACCTTTTACGCGCAGTTTGGGTCGGGCAGTGGCGATGCTAGCTCAACAGCTAACAGCTAACGGCGCCGCTGACAAGCCGCCTACCGCGACGGGGGGGGGGGGGGGGTTCCTCCACTGGGGATGAGCACACGCTCTCGGTGACGGAGCAAAGCGTGAGGAGAGCGTTTATGGGGGTGAACCCTAGGAAAGCTGCAGGCCCAGATGGGATAACAGGACGAATACTCAAGTCCTGTGCTAACCAGCTAGCCCCGGTGTTCACCACTATATTCAACCTATCCCTGGCTGAGTCCGTGGTCCCTGCCTGCTTCAAGGTGTCGACTATAATCCCTGTACCAAAAAACTCCTCCCCAGCAGGCCTAAATGACTACAGACCGGTGGCACTCACCTCTGTGGTCATGAAATGCTTTTTGAGAAGCTGGTCAAGGATATGTGCCTCCCTCCCCAGTAACATGGACCCACTGCAGTTCACATACAGGACGAACAGGTCCACTGACGACTCGGTCTCCCAGGTACTGCACAACAGCCTCTCTCACCTGGACCGTCAGGGAGGGGGCTATGTGAGACTGCTGTTCATCGACTATAGTTCAGCTTTCAACACCATAGTCCCCACCAGACTGGCTGACAAGCTGATCGATCTGGGTCTGAGCTCCACCCTGAGCGCCTGGACTTTCTGACCGACAGGCCCCAGGTGGTCAGGGTGGGTGGACACACCTCCAACTCAATCACCCTGAGCATCGACTAAATGTCAGTCGTAAAATATGACAAAAATGTACCCAAAAATGCATTGTATGCTTCATTGGTATCCTCTACATCAGTGATTCCCCCCTGGGGGTCCGCCAGGGGGCGCAGGGGGTCCGCCAGACCACAGATGATTTGAGGTTCTTTTTTTTTTTTTTTTTTTTAGAGAAATATTTAATTAGCATATTTTTATCATCAGAAGCATGAATAGTCTCTCCACTACAATAAAAAATAAAGATAAATAAACATCTAGACATGATTTTTGAACGTTAACAGTAGGCTACCGGGTAGCAGCTAAAACGCGAATCAGTTGACTGTATCACTTTCCGTAGCTAGCCTAGCACGCTAGTTAACTTTCTCGGCTCATCTGCAGTCAGCCGCCAGAGGCGAAAATGTGTGACAAACGAAAAGGAGATGACGGCAGCTCATCTGCAAAAAAAGTTAGGACCTACAGCAATCGCGAAAATTACATCACCATGGGCTTCACTGAGGGACCAGACAAACGACCTGAGTGTGTGATTTGTGGAGAAAAGTTGGCAAACTCGAGCCTGAAGCCCAGCAAGCTGAAGAGACATCAGGCGTCTAAGCACCCAGAAACCGTTGGGAAGGATCCGGACTTTTTTCGGAGGAAAGAACAGTCTTTCAAGGCGAACAAGCCTGTTGATGTTAGAGTAGCGTGGAGCAGGGGTGGCAGTGATTTACAGAAGGCTACCGAAGCCTCCTTTGAGTGTTCGCTTTTAATTGCAAAAGCAAAGAAACCGCACAATATTGGCGAGCAGCTCATCAAACCAGCCTGCATCAAAATGGTTTAGAAACTGTGCGGCCCACAGGTGGCGGATAAACTAAAATCAGTACCACTCTCGAACAATGTAGTGAAAGACCGAATTGATAAGATGTCAAGTGATTGCGAGCAGCAGCTGTCAGAAAAGCTTAGAAAGGGTCCATTTGCCATACAACTTGATGAAACTACAACTGTCGCAGACGAGGCTGTGCTCATCGTTTATGTGCAGTATATCGAAAATGAGGATCTGAAGCAGGACATTCTCATGTCAGTCAACCTTACTACCACCACTCGAGGTGAGGATATTTTTACTGCAGTGGATTCTTACTTCATTCAACATAAATGCAAACCGTTCACCATTAGGGCCTGATTTGAGAGGATGAATACAGGATTTGAATATTGGCCAACATTTTGAAATACATATGGTGCAAGATGAGATTTGTTGATTGAAGGCACAAGTCAAAAAAGCATAGTGGGTCTAATTATGATGCATATGCCTGTGTATAAGCAGTTTGTTATTAAAATGACAAAAAAAAGTATTAAAATGACAAAAAAAAGTATTTTATGGTATTTTATTAGGAGGGGGGTCCAGGAATTTCATCAGAGATGTTTGGGGGTCCCTGGGGGAAAAAAGGTTGGGAACCCCTGTCCTAGACCCTGAACATTTATGGAGATGTATGGGCCTTTTAAGTTAGTGGTAAAAGTGTCTTTCAAGAATAAGTGAGCTCCTGCACTGATTATTATAGTTCAATATTCAATATTTGATCACCAAACCCCCCCCAAAAAGCATAAAAAGGTTGGGAACCCCTGCTCTACATAAACCTCCTGCCAATCATGACTCAAACGGTCTGCCTTCAGAGCCAGTCTTGCTTCTGGTGATTTCTTCCTAACCAAATTGTATGAACGCCTATTTGTTCTTATTCTTTATTTATTCTTCATTTCAAAGACAGCAAAGACAGGCAAATTATCACTTACACCCAGGCACGTGCACACATAGAGGCCAAGGGGTGCCTGAGCACCTGCCTTTTTGAGCCTCATCAAAAAAGTGCCCTTTTTTTTATATAATAATAATTACCGTTACGCATATAGACTGCCCTTCCAACTGAAAAATCTCAGGATATAATCAAAATATTAGGTAAAGAGAGAGAGATGCCCCATATTCCATTGCAGTTTGCACGGCCTCCTCAGCGTGCCTCTCCGCGGACCTATATTTTATACATAGCGTGGGTGGTGATGATGATGATGATGATGATAGAAACCGCTGTTGAATGCTGGTATTACACTCATTGAGGGACACGAAGAAGTCAAGTCCGATGGGATTTGGGAATCTCAAATACAAATCGGGATTGGAATAAAAAATGCATTTATATTAAACAATACAGAATATACAGCACTTCTTGGGGTCTGTAGGGTAAGCACTTATTCCCTCCTGTTACGTGCCCCCGTGGGGAGACGCAACACTAGGCCACAGACAGGATAGGTGAGGATGCAGTGACACAAAACACCATAGACGGGTTGTAAAATAACAATATTTATTTTACACAAGTGAGGATCAGCAACACAGAGAGCAAAGAGGACCTACCAGTGAGCACCAAATAATATCAAAATAAAACAAAGCCCCCCCCCCCCTTTACAGGCGCGGACGCCCCAAAGTACAGGAGGTGGTGCTCACTCTAAGCTGGTGTCTTTAACAGTGGTTCTCCTACGTGATGCAGGTGTAGACCCCAGGGTATCTTCACTGCCCTCAATGTCCCTGTGTGCGAAACAAAAGGTTAATATATAAGAAAAACAATCACCATAAGCTGGGTGACGAGAAATACATAAATACAGAAACAGGTTATGGGTAAAACAGAAATGTACAACAGGCAGGATCACAAAACGGTACAATACTATAGGGAATTGCTAGAAAACCAGAGCCTTGACCAGCTCTCACACAAACAACAGCTCCACAGAGCTTTCTACTAGCTCATGCACCAAAACATGAGCTCAACAGAGCTTTCAACTAGCTCAAGCACTAATCATGAGCTCAACAGGGCTTTCACTAGCTCATGCACTAAACATGGGCTCAACAGAGCTTTAACTAGCTCATACACAAAAAACAATGAGAGCTCTACCACAACACCACCAGATATAATTACCCACATACACCGACAGAGCTCTAGCTAACAATGCATACACAGGGATTATATGAAGGGATGTGGAGGCCAATTAGGCTGATGAGCCTCAGCTGTGGTTGCTGCTGCTTCTTCTGTTGGTTGGAGTGGAATGGTGATTGACCCTGAGAGGTAGATAGATTATATAGGAGGGAGACAAGAAAACACTACAACCTGCCTAATAATAATAACCCACACAATATAATATTACATGCATACATAATACATAATGAAATAAGGAATGAAATAAGGACAGAGTCCGTAACACTTCCCCCCCCAAGGAGTCAGCCCATGGCCGACGAAAACACACACCATCAATCACCATAGAACAAATAAAACAAACACCCAACCATCCCGAATAGCAAAACACCTGTTTCAACAGGCTACCCTCGAGAAAGGGCATCGGCAAACACATTCTCTGTGCCCTTCTTGTGCCGGACCACCACGTTATACCCCTGCATAAGCAGAGACCACCGCATCAACCGCTGGTTGTGGTTATACATGCGGTGCAAAAAAACAAGTGGGTTGTGGTCTGTGTGGACCACCACAGGCTCCACACTCGATCCCACATAGACCTCAAAAAATTGGAGCGCCAGCAGCAATGCCAACGTCTCCTGCTCTATTGTTGAGTAGCGTGTCTGGCTGCCACTAAACTTCTTTGAGAAGTAGCCCACAGGATGGACCAAACCCTCGGAATCCACCTGCGTCAGAACCGCACCAGCACCCACACAACTCGCATCAACCTCAATAGAAAAAGGCTTACTGAAATCAGGAGCATTTAGAACCGGAGCACTACATAAAAGGGCCTTACAGCTCTCAAAAGCCGCTTGACACCTGGCCGTCCACTGGTATGGTACCAAGGGACTGATTAGGTCAGTCAGAGGGGCTGCAACCAAGGAAAAATTCTTACAGAACCCCCTGTAGTAACCTGTCATCCCAAGAAAACGACGTAGCTCTCGTCGTGTGGTCGGTACTGGAAACATGGTTATGGCCTCTATTTTGGCTCCTAGAGGACGCACCTTACCACCGCCCACCTGTTTCCCCAGGTAGGTCACTGTTGCTTTACCGAACTCGCATTTTGCCAAGTTCAGTGTCAGAGAAGCGTCTGCCAACCGCTGGAATACGGTTCTCAATGAGCTCACATGAGCAGACCAACTCACTGAATGCACCACCACATCGTCCAGATATGCTGTGCAGTTGGGCACATCCCCCAACACTATGTTGACCAGTCTCTGAAACGTAGCCGGTGCGTTACGCATCCCGAACGCCATCACAGAATACTGCAGGAAAGCATCGGGCGTAGCAAACGCAGATATTTCAGAGGCCCTTGGCGAGAGTGGCACCTGCCAGTACCCTTTTAAAAGATCCAATTTCGTCACATACCGGGCTGACCCAATGGTATCTACACAATCGTCGATGCGCGGCATAGGAAAAGAATCAGGAATGGTTACTGCATTTACCTTTCGATAATCAGTGCAAAACCGATGAGTGGTGTCTGGTTTCGGAACCAGCAGGCATGGTGAGCTCCACGGGCTCAAACTGTGATGAGCCAAATCATGCTCCAGTAAATATGCCACCTCCTGTTTCATTATTTCCCTCTTTACCGCATTTACCCTATAAGGATGCTGTTTGACTGGCCTTGCATTACCGACATCAATGTCGTGTTCCAGAACGGTAGTGCGGGTTGGGACATCCCCAAACAAAACGGGATAACTGTTAATGAGCGCCACCATATCAGCTTCCTGCCCCTTACCCAAGTGTGGCATCAGGGAGGGAAGGATCAACAACATCTCTGAGTTGCATAAACGAGGAGTCTGCTGCTGGACCTCACAACCATTTAAACCATCCTCATCACTCATTGGCAGAGTAGAAGGAACAGCAACCACAGTCACTGGTACCCCTCTCACTCCTGCTACTGCAGCTCCCACAGCGGCCCCTGGGGGCGTACTTTGTCTCTCCAGCTGCAGGTTGTCCCTGGGAAGATAACGCTTCAACATATTAATGTGACAAACACGGGTTTTCTTTCGCCTGTCAGGCGTCCTGACTACATAGTCAGTATTGCTCAATTTCTGCTCGATAGCATAAGGGCCAAAAAAACGAGCACTCAAAGAAGAGCCAGGGATGGGGAACAGAACTAAAACCAAGTCCTCAGACTGGAAAGAACGTGGAACCGCTTTTTTGTCAAACTGCCGTTTCATTGAACCCTGAGCAGCAGAGAGACTCTCCTTAGCGATACTACACGCCTCATGCAGCCGCTCTTTAAATCTACACACATAGTTCAAAACCCCTCTCTTTGGAGGTACGGTGTGCAGAGCCTCCCCCATTAACTGATCCTTTAATACTCTCAAAGGACCCCTCACTGAATGCCCAAACACCAGCTCTGCTGGGCTAAAACCCAGTGACTCCTGAACTGTTTCTCGCACAGCAAACAGAGCTAGGGGAACACCTTCATCCCAGTCTCTGCCGCTCTCCATACAATACTTGCGTAACACCAACTTGAAGGTCTGATGCCACCTCTCCAGGGCACCTTGCGACTCAGGGTGATACGCACTTGAGATCCTGTGAGAAATAGACAATCATCATCATCATCATCATCCTTGGTCCGTTTGCAAGACTTTTGGCAGCCCGAACGTAGAAAAAAACTTGATCAGAGCTTTCACTACAGACTGAGATGTTATCTTTCTAAGAGGAATAGCCTCAGGGTACCGAGTCGCTACACACATAATTGTTAAAAGGAACTCGTTACCAGACTTCGTTCTCGGCAGGGGACCAACACAATCCACTAGCACATGCTCAAACGGCTCCCCCATCGCTGGGACTGGGTGAAGCGGGGCAGGTTTAATAACCTGATTAGGCTTCCCTGTAACTTGACACACATGACAAGAATTACAGAACCTGGTCACATCCCCCTTTAACCCGGGCCAAAAAAAGTGTTTCAAAACCCTGTCATTGGACTTGGTGATGCCTAGATGTCCCGACCAAGGATGATCGTGAGCTAAAGACAAAACAGACTGTCGATACGGTGTTGGCACAACAATCTGGGTAACATAACTCCACTCATTACCAAAATCCATCCGTGATCTCCACCTCCGCATTAGCACATCATTCTCAACAAAATAGGCTACCTCCTTGTTCTCAGCTGTCTCTGGGGCAAGAGCAGCAGCAAAACATTTAGCTAAACTAGCATCCTCCTTCTGAGCAACGATCAGATTACCTCTAGTCATGGGTAAATGCGTTGTCTCAGAGGTGAGCGTATCCTGCTGAAGCGCATTACTGTCACTCGTCTCTATAGCAGGTGGAACAAACATAAGCGGGGAAACAGGCGCGCCAGACAACTGTGTAGCTAGCACAGACTCCGACAGATCAACTACCTCACCCAACTTACGTGCCTGAGCACGGGTGACTGCACAAACTGTAAACACCTGGGGGAACTGTTGCGCCAACACATCTGGACGCAAAACCTCAGGGCGCTCTAAAACCTCCAAAACGGGCATAACTCTGCCACCCGCGATGTCGTTACCCAACAGGAAAGTGACACCCCGTACCGGTAACGACGGGCGAATGCCCACTTTGAATACCCCCTGTGCTAAACCACAGTTTAAGTGTATCAGATGGAGGGGCACCGACACAAAACCCATCTCGATCCCCTGCACCAACACACTTGAGCCATTTGATGACTCATGAGTAAACTGTAGTACGTCTGACAAGATAAAAGACTGCGCTGCCCCAGTATCTCTCAGTATGCGCACCGGACGCTGGTCCAACTCACTACCACTGAGAGAAACCATGCCGTCCAACATAAACGGTTCGTAACTGGGCTCCAGGTCACCACACATTTTTGTGGGGACTACTGACTGTGGAACTATCACCGTCTGCACCAAACCAACCTCCTTTGGCCGACCACTTGGCGTAGACTGTGTGCGTTTATACGCTTGACAGTTCTCTCTAATATGACCCACCCGGTGACAATGATAGCATTCCCGCTCCTCCCTGTAGCGGGGAGATAACAAACGTGGTGGGCTAGTGTGCACTTTAGCTGGAGCCCGAGCAGAGGGATAAAAACCTCTATCCTCCTGTCTTAGTGTACCAAATGACTGTTTATGAGTAAGCACAAACTCATCAGCGAGCACCGCCGCCTGTGCCAACGTCTCAACTTTATGCTCATTGAGATAAGTCACTAAACGGTCATTTAGGCTATTTTTAAACTCCTCCAGTAACATTAATTCAGAAAGAGAATCAAAATCAGCTACATCACAAGCCCTGCACCACCGATGAAATAGGGATTCTTTCTCCCGAGCAAACTCCACAAAAGTCCGGCCAGGTAACTTTCTGTGAGTTCTAAACTTTTGCCTGTACGCCTCTGGCACTAACTCATAGGCTCTAAGCACAGCCGTCTTGATTAAGTCATACGACAAACTGTCAGTCAGAGGGAGGGCAGACAGAATTTCCTGGGCTTTTCCCGTTAACTTACATTGCAGTAAGAGAGCCCAGACCTCTTTAGGCCACTTTAAAGACGTAGCCACCCGCTCAAAAGCATTAAAATAGGAGTCTACCTCCGCCTCACGAAATTGAGGTACTAAAGAAATTAGCCTACTCACGTCGTAAGCCCCCACCGCCGTGGAAGAGGGTTGAGTAGGACTCCCAATCTTAGCAGCTCCAGCTGCTTCATTTTAATCTCTGCGTCCACCCGGTGGCTGTCAGCGTCTAGCCGGCGGGCCTCAGCGTCCAGCTCCATTTTCCTAATAGCTAACCTGTGACTATTCTCCTCCTTCTGCGCCTCGAACTGCAACCGTGCTAAACCCAATTTTAGACTGGCCTCCTCAGCACTCCCACTAGGGAAAGATGCTGCACGTCCGTGCACTGGAGACGTGCCACCCGAAAGGGGAGGCTTATCCTCTACCCCGTCTACCGGGTCCACCACCGCCCCCTCTACCTCCTCATGCTCCGTGTCCGAGGCCGACTGAGGGGAAGAAATAAAAGACGCCCCTTCACCCATACCGAGCACCTTGTTCCACACCAATATGCGCACCACCTCTTCTCTCAGGTCAGCCTTTGCCAAACTTTTAGAAAGGGCGACCTGAAAATGCGAGGCGATGGCAAACAAGTCTTCCCTCCTACACTGATCTAAACGATCAACCGAGGGATCACCCAGGAACTCCTCCACCCCAAAAGACGACATCCCTACCCAGACCAGTGCACACACACACCAAAAACACACCTAACAAATTCGCTTTGACCCTTTGAACCTCCCATACCAGGGCGCAGTTCCTAGGCTAGGTCTCTTCCCACCCCTAGGCTTTACCATCCAGACTCCTCTGGACCGACAAGCCTTAGCTTTCTGCTTCCCGGCATTTTCTTTTCAAAAACACCGATCACAGAAACACTACTCGCTTACTAACTCATTCGGTTTCAGCTCATAGTGGCCTGACTGTACATTGAGCCGAACGCGGCGGCCCCCACCGTGGTCTTACTGCCATATGCGATCCGACCGGCAGGTGACCCAGTCGATAGCGACCCCAGACCCTGTAGTGGTAATCGGCCACCCAGGTAGGAACCGACGGTCTGATCCCCACCCCACTTTGCTATGGGTATGGAAATTTTGACCGTTTTCACCCGCCTTGCCTGTTCACAGAGAGAACACCCTCTGCTAGGTGTGGACTGTCGTCCACGTACCACGTGCTGCCCCCACACTTGCGTGTGCGACACACACGCCGACTAGACGGTACCACGGTGGTATGTTGATTCATACCTCATCAGACACGGGGGCCCTTCAGTCCCTCCCCAGCACTATAGTTTTAATTTTTAACGTGCCCTCGGGACCTCGCAGCCCCACCGCCGCCTGTTGGTGGCCAAGGTTCCGGGGAGCCTACCCCCACCCCAACCACCCAAAACCAAAACCAAGCAACGTGCCCACCGCACACCAACACCAAATGTCTGTCGCCCAACTACCGAGCCCCCATTTATGTTACGTGCCCCCGTGGGGAGACGCAACACTAGGCCACAGACAGGATAGGTGAGGATGCAGTGACACAAAACACCATAGACGGGTTGTAAAATAACAATATTTATTTTACACAAGTGAGGATCAGCAACACAGAGAGCAAAGAGGACCTACCAGTGAGCACCAAATAATATCAAAATAAAACAAAGCCCCCCCCCCCTTTACAGGCGCGGACGCCCCAAAGTACAGGAGGTGGTGCTCACTCTAAGCTGGTGTCTTTAACAGTGGTTCTCCTACGTGATGCAGGTGTAGACCCCAGGGTATCTTCACTGCCCTCAATGTCCCTGTGTGCGAAACAAAAGGTTAATATATAAGAAAAACAATCACCATAAGCTGGGTGACGAGAAATACATAAATACAGAAACAGGTTATGGGTAAAACAGAAATGTACAACAGGCAGGATCACAAAACGGTACAATACTATAGGGAATTGCTAGAAAACCAGAGCCTTGACCAGCTCTCACACAAACAACAGCTCCACAGAGCTTTCTACTAGCTCATGCACCAAAACATGAGCTCAACAGAGCTTTCAACTAGCTCAAGCACTAATCATGAGCTCAACAGGGCTTTCACTAGCTCATGCACTAAACATGGGCTCAACAGAGCTTTAACTAGCTCATACACAAAAAACAATGAGAGCTCTACCACAACACCACCAGATATAATTACCCACATACACCGACAGAGCTCTAGCTAACAATGCATACACAGGGATTATATGAAGGGATGTGGAGGCCAATTAGGCTGATGAGCCTCAGCTGTGGTTGCTGCTGCTTCTTCTGTTGGTTGGAGTGGAATGGTGATTGACCCTGAGAGGTAGATAGATTATATAGGAGGGAGACAAGAAAACACTACAACCTGCCTAATAATAATAACCCAAACAATATAATATTACATGCATACATAATACATAATGAAATAAGGAATGAAATAAGGACAGAGTCCGTAACACCTCCCCCCTGAACATTTATGGAGATGTGTGGGCCTTTTAAGTCAGTGATAAAAGTGTCTTTCAAGGATAAGTGAGCTCCTGCACTGATTATTATAGTTCAATATTCAATATTTGATCACCAAAAACCCCCAAAAAGCATAAAAAGGGGGCTCCCCGCCCGGAAAGGGCCCTTGAAAATCGCCCATGCGCGCTACGTGCGCTCGGTTTATATATACACACAAGTGTAGTGCCCTTTTCAGCCTTTGAGCACCTGCCCCTCTAAAGTCCTGTGCACGTCCCTGCCTGCAGGGGTGGTAGTGCAATACCCGTGGTACGCTCGGCTGAGCGCACCACTCTCTGTAGGGCCTTCTTGTCCTGTGCCGTGCTGTTTCCATACCAGGCAGTGATGTTTCCAGTCAAGATGCTCTCTACAGCTCCAGAGTAGAAGGACTGGAGTATCTTCCCAGATACTCTGAACTTCCTTAACTGTCTCAGGTGGTAGAGGCGCTGCTTCGCCTTCTTTACGACTGAGTCTATGTGTGTTGTCCATGTCAGGTCCTCTGAGAGGTGGACCCCCAGGTACTTAAAGCTGCTCACCCTGTCCCCGGTGGCCCCGTTTATCCTCAGTGGTGTGTGTGTCTCCTGCTGTCCTCTCCTATAATCCACGATCAGCTCCTTGGTTTTACCAATGTTCAGGAGCAGGCTGTTGTTGTGCTTAGTTGTGCTTAGTATCACATAGTTCAATATTCAATATTTGATCACCAAACCCCCCCCAAAAGCATAAAAAGGCCCCTCCGACCCAAAAATGTTCAATGTCCCAATGTTCAGGAGCAGGCTGTTGTTGTGCTTAGTTGTGCTTAGTATCACATAGTTCAATATTCAATATTTGATCACCAAACCCCCCCCAAAAGCATAAAAAGGCCCCTCCCACCCAAAAAGGCCCCCCAAAAATAGCACAGGCCCAGTGCCCTTTTCAGCCTTTGAGCACCTGCCCCTCTAAAGTCCTGTGCACGTCCCTGCGTCCTACACCAACTACACTGGCTTCCCATTAAACACAGCATAGACTACAAGATCCTCCTCCATACATTCAAGGCCATCCACAACCTCGCCCCTCCATACCTGTCCGACCTCCTCCACATCAACATTCCCACCCAGTCCCTCAGGTCTGCCTCCTCCATCAACCTGACTGTCCCCCCAGCCCATCTGTCCCCATGGGGTCAAGAGCCTTCAGCCTTTTAATTGTTGTACGGCGACCTTGAGTGTCTTGAAAGGCGCCTTATAAATAAAATTTATTATTATTATTATTATTATTATTATTATTATTATTATAAAGACATATGGTCAGGGACTCTACTACTGGCCCCTGAGCAGCTAACACTGGAGCGGTTAAAGCTGAGGTGCCTTGCTCAAGGGCACAGCTAGCAGGCACGTGCACACATAGAGCCCAATGGGTGCACAAGCACCTGCCCTTTTGTGCCTCATAAAAAAGTGCCCTTTTTATGCCAATTATTTTTACCATATTTTCTTTTTTACCTCCATATAGAGAGAGTGATCTGCAATCTGCTTGGGTTGGGGGTGCAATTCCTAACAGGCTCAACCATATGGATAAAAGTTCCCATATTATGTGCAAACCTGATAAAAACTGATATTACATTACATTACACAAACTACAAACAGATATTACATTACATTACACAAACTAATGCACCACCTTTGGCTGATAGTTCAGTTCAGTAATTTTTTATTTCGGGCTTTCGACACATAACAACGGTCATTCCATAAATCACCACACTTTTACGAGCTGCTATTGCAGCATTGTCCAATTGTCCGAAAAGGGCTGAAGGGAGAAGCACTAGGCTTGTCGGGCCCTACCCCTGAAGACTTACGCTTAAAAAGAAAATCATTTTTTTACATACATACATAGTAGATACATATAGTACACATTTCAGTGCACACATATAGTACACATTACAGTACACATTACAGTATAGTATACCTGCAGTATATAATAGTATATATAATAGTATATAGTACATAATAGTGTATACAGCACATATATAATTTGATGTGAGATATAAAGTACATGATATATACAATACAATATAGTACCATAATATAATAGTACATACTGCAAATATAGTTCAATATAATATACAAATGAATTATAATATGATTATATAATGTGATATGATATAGCGCACAATACAGTATCATACGTATTTATTATTATTATTAATTGTTTTAAATATGCCATTAAAGCTCTTCTTCCCTTCTGTAATAGATTTTTTTAGTCTAGATTTGAATTGATTTATGTTTTCACAGTATTTTTGCTCATCCTGTAGCCCATTCCACAGGGTGGCTCCGTAAGAGGAGATACACATTATTTTCAGGTTGGTTTTCATCACAGGTTTTTTGAAGTTCAATGGTCCTCTGAGGTTGTATCCCGCCTCTTTATCCAGAAATGTGCTTCTTACATTTACCGGTAATTGATTATTTCTTGCTTTGTACATAACTTGCAGAGTTTTAAAGTTTACCATATCAATGAACCTCAAAATGTGTGCCTGTAGAAACAGTGTGTGTGTGTGGTCCCGATATCCTGCATTGTTTATTACTCGTATTGCTCTTTTTTGTAGGATAGTCAATGTATTTATGGTTGTTTTGTATGTGTTACCCCGTACCTCTGTGCAGTAATGCAGGTAAGGCCAGATCACTGCACAGTACAGAGTGTGCAATGAGTTGGGATGGAGTACATGTCTCACCTTACTAATAATTCAGATGCTCTTTGCCATCTTAGCCCTCACATATTCTATATGGGGTTTCCAGCCGAGTTTATTGTCTAAAATCACTCCTAGGAATTTATTTGCATATACTATTTCTATTATATTATTATCTATTATGGCTGATAGTAATTTATTAATTTCTTAGGATTTATTTTGGTCTAATAAATGTTTAAGGTTCTTAGATGGATCCCCTGCTGCCTCCTCCTCCTCTTCCTCCTCCTTCTCATCCTCATCTTCCTCCTCCTACTCTTCCTCCTCTCCCTCTTCCTCCTCCTCCTAATCCTCCTCTTCCTCATCCTCCTCCTCCTGCTCCTAATCCTCCTCTTCCTGCTCCTAATCCTCCTCTTCCTCCTCCTCCTCCTGCTCATAATCCTCCTCTTCATAATCCTGCTCTTCCTCCTCCTCCTCCTCGTCCTCGTCCTCGTCCTCCTCCTCATCCTCCTAATCCTCATATTCCTAATCCTCCTCCTCCTCCTCCTCTTCCTCATTCTCCTCATCCTCTTCCTCCTCCTCCTCTTCCTCCTCCTCCTCCTCCTCCTGCTCCTCCTCCTCCTGCTCCTCCTCCTCCTCCTCCTCCTCCTCCTGCTCCTCCTCCTGCTCCTCCAGCTCCTCCTCCTCCTCCTCCTCCTGCTCCTCCTCCTGCTCCTCCAGCTCCTCCTCCTCCTCCTGCTCTTCCTCCTCCTCCTCCTCCTCCTGCTCCTCCTCATCCTCCTGCTCCTCCTCCTCATCCGTCTCTTCCTCCTCCTCCTCCTCCTCCTCCTCCTCCTCCTCCTCCTCCTCCTGCTCCTCCTCATCCTCCTGCTCCTCCTCCTCATCCGTCTCTTCCTCCTCCTCCTCCTCCTCCTCCTCCTCCTCCTCCTGCTCCTCCTCATCTTCCTCCCCCTCCTCCTCCAGGGGTCACTGCCTCCTCCTCCTCTTCCTCCTCCTTTCTCCTCCTCCTCCTCCTCCACGGGGAGCAGCGTACTGGCTCATGTAAAATGGCAGGCCATGCATTACGCAGCAGCTTAGGCCATAGCGCTGGATCTTCATGTCCTCGGCTACAGTCCACTTGTTGCTGCTCTGGTCGTAGCGCTCCACGTTGGAGATGGAGGTGTAGCCATCAGTGAAGCCTCCGACCACAAAGAGCAGGTCGTCCAGCACCGCGATGCCAAAGTATCTGCGGGGGGTGAGCATGTCGGGCAGGGCGCTCCAGGAGTCAGTCAAGGGGCTGTAGGCCTCCGCGCTACGCAGGCCGTTTACACCGTCCCACCCTCCCACCTGAGGACAGGACACATGAGAGGAATGTTTTAGTGTGTGGTTAAGGCAGGCAGACACTGTATTAATCCATTTAGGGAAATGAGGGCATCACAGAAGCATTGAAAGTCAAATGATATATCTATACAAATATCTAGTATAAAGCATTTGTCTCTGTGTGCACCTACCGCATAGACATGTCCTCTGTATGCAGCGACTCCCACTCCCCAACGCCTGGTGCTCATGGGGGCGATCAGAGTCCACTGGTCGGTGTCTGGGCTGTAGCACTCTGCTGTGAGCAGACACCTCGTCCTGTTGTAGCCACCACAGATGTAAACCTGTAATAAGAAATAATATTCTAATTTAAAGACAATTCTGATTTCTGATCTAACGTTCCTTGTGTTCATCTAGCACCCTGTGTCCCTCAGTTCCACCCACCTTGCCCTGGAGGGCTGCTGCCCCGGCGCCCCTCCTGTGCTCCAGCATGGGTGAGATCACTGTCCACTGGTTGGTTTCAGGCTCGTAGCGCTCGGCGGTGTTCAGATACACGTCTCCGTCTCTCCCTCCCATGGCGTAGATACAGCCGTCCAACGCGACCACGCTGAGGTGCCTGCGGCGTGAGTGCATGGGAGCCGCCTGCAGCCAGCTGCGAGTGACGGGGTTGAACCTGCGCACACTGCTGACAGGCTCTCTGTGGCTGTTATAGCCACCGACGCAGTAGACCAGACCGTGGAGATAAACGGTGCCATGGCCCCACCGGGGACTCTCCCCCTCAACGCTCACGTCCATCCATCCACCGGCTCGGATATCGTAAGCCTCCATGGTGGTGCTGCCGCCACCCCAGCCTCCGATGGCCAATAGGACCTCCTGGGGCTGGCGTGGGCGGGTCAGGGGGTTTGGGAGCCTGTCGGAGCCAGAGGGGTTCAGGACGCTGAGGATGAGGGGCCTGCAGTCGTGGCTGTCCCTCACCACAGGGTTGTTCTGGACGTTGCTCCTGAAGTAGTCAGGCCTCATCAAGCCCATGCGAACCTGGGAAGACAGCGGGTACAACTTAGACATCGGTTGTAGACGGTTTCTGTTGCTAGGGAACAGTTTGGACCCAAATGTTTGAGAACCACTGTACTAGGGAACCTAGTGTTGTTTTAATGTAATGCACAGTAATACAATTAGTTTTATTTTATTTTTTTATAAATGTTTTTATTTAATTTTCATACATAAAACAGAACATAACAGTACAATAATAATAATAATAATAATAATAATAATAATAATAATAATAATAATAATAATAATAATAATAATAATAATAATAATAATAATAATAATAATAATAATAATAATAATAATAATAACAATGACAACAGCGACAACAGCGACGACAACAATAATAACAGTAACATGAATCATAATGACCTTGGCAAGAGACAGACAAACAAGGAAAAGTAAAATAATAAAAAAATAAATAAAATAAATGTGGCTCAGGCAATAGCAACCATGTTTGCGTATCCATAATACAATTAGTTACCTTGGGCAGCAGCAAAGGGATGTGTGTTTTACGCTCCTCACGGGAGTGGTCGATCCAACGGAGGACGGCCTCGAACACCGTCTCCTCGTTCTTCACGTTCAGATCATCCCTCTCAATGATGTCCACCAGTTGCTGCAGGGACAGCTCCACAAACTCCTGTGAGACGTGCAACATCTCCTCAAAGTGGCACACGATGCAGAGATGGGCCTTGCGCCTCAGGTCAGGGCAGCAGTAGATGTCCGTGAACCTCCAGATGCCGACACAGTTTTCCAGAGACAGCTGGCCCTCTAGGAAGTCAGAGCACGCTCCTACTATGCCAGTGACGCGAAGCTGGTCTGCAGCCACCAGAAGCTCTTCCACGTTCTCTGCTGTCACCAGCACAAAGTGTGTGTAGGAGTACTCTATGATGAGCTGCATCATACCCGGGGACACCCCAGGGATAGTGTGGACTGCTTTCTCTGAGTCGCTCCAGCGAGTGAAGAGGGCTCTGTGGGACGCAGAGTATAGAGATATCTGATGAGTAAACAGTAAGCAACATTCTGTCCTGTGTAGTAATATATTTTCACTGTAGAAGTATAGGGTCTTAGCACAGTAGAAGTATAGTATCTTTTTAGGGTAGAAGTACAGTATAGTATCTGTTTACAGTAGAAGTACAGTATAGTATATGTTTACAGTAGAAGTACAGTATATTATATGTTTACAGTAGAAATACAGTATAGTATATATTTACAGTAGAAGTACAGTATATTATCTGTTTACAGTAGAAGTACAGTATAGTATATGTTTACAGTAGAAGTACTGTATATTATCTGTGTACAGTAGAAGTACAGTATAGTATATGTTTACAGTATAAGTACAGTATATTATATGTTTACAGTCGAAGTACAGTATAACATATGTTTACAGTATAAGTACAGTATTGTATATGTTTACAGTAGAAGTACAGTATATTATATGTTTACAGTAGAAGTGCAGTATAGTATATTTTTACAGTATAAGTACAGTATATTATCTGTTTACAGTAGAAGTGCAGTATAGTATATTTTACAGTAGAAGTGCAGTATAGTATATGTTTACAGTATAAGTACAGTATAATATATGTTTACAGTATAAGTACAGTATTGTATATGTTTACATTAGAAGTACAGTATAGTATCTGTTTACAGTAGAAGTGCAGTATAGTATATGTTTACAGTAGAAGTACAGTATAGTATCTGTTTACAGTAGAAGTACAGTTTATTATCTGTTTACAGTAGAAGTACAGTATATTATATTTTTACAGTATACGTACAGTATAGTATATTTTTTACAGTAGAAGTACAGTATATTATCTTTTTACAGTATATATACAGTATATTATCTGTTTACAGTAGAAGTACAGTATAGTATATGTTTACAGTAGAAGTACTGTATATTATCTGTGTACAGTAAAAAGTACAGTATGGTATCTGTTTACTAACCAAGCTAACCTGAACCAAGCTAACCTAAACCAAGCTAAGCTGAAGCAAGCTAACCTGAACCAAGCTAACCTAAACCAAGCTAAGCTGAACCGAGCTAACCTGAACCAAGCTAACCTGAAACAAGCTAAGCTGAACAAGCTAACCTGAACCAAGCTTACCTGAAATAGTCGCTGCAGTCACACAGGAGGGCCTTGTGGGCATTCAACTCAGTGCTGTTGACTTTAATAACCACATCACAGAGCCTTCCCTCCAGACGCAGCTCATTAAGGATTGTACAGGACATTGTTTCCTTTTCCATGTGGGGATTTTAAATTGTATCTACAGAATATATTCAAGCTTACAGACAAATAGCCAGGAACAACAAGTGAGATCTTCACTTGTCTTCTGAGATCTGAGAATTGTTGAATATATACTCTACACAAATGTTCTAGAATGTTTGATTATGACATCATACTGTGACATCACAAATGTTCTAGAATGTTCTATTATGACATCATACGGTGCCATCACGAATGTTCTAGAATGTTTGATTATGACATCATACTGTGACATCACAAATGTTCTAGAATGTTCCATTATGACATCACAAATGTTCTAGAATGTTCTATTATGACATCATACTGTGACATCCAGTGATGGGAATATTTTTCAGTAACGAGTAAACGGATTTCTCTTCCAATCTTAATAACGCTGTTACCGTTATTGCCAAAAAATGCGGTGCGTTACTATGATTGAAGCTGTTTTTTTCAGATCAGACAGATCTCTGCGCTGAGAAGCAATACTTTTTTCCTTGGTTAGTGGGCAGTGCGCGATTGGCTGAGGTTGAGTAAAATGTCATGGTAAGCCAATCAGAGGTAGAGGTGGGCGGGTGTTCGAAATAATCCAGAGTCTGACACACAGCGACAACACAAGCGACTCAGTCAACGACAGACCGCGGTTCCGTGTACGTTTTGATAGTTTGTTTGGCGAGCCCAAATAATCCAAAACTAATCCAACGAACAACACAAGCGAGCAGTCAACGACAGAACGCGGGTCCATGAGCATTTTTTGTTCACTCTTGTGTTAGTTGTGTTGCAGCGCAGGGCACTACAGTAGTGGAGGCTACAGCCTTATCAACAGTGCTGCACTTCCTGGTTTAATAGCACAGTCTTCAGGTGCTCAGAGATATATATATGTATGTCATGCATGTCTTAAATGTCACGATTAGATTAGTTTAGATGATTAGATTAGATTCTTATATCTGTATGTTGTGTATGTCATAAATGTCATGAATTGAAAATGGGGGACCCTGATGTAAACAAGACGAAAGTCTCTCTGGTCTGCATCCCCTTAACAATTGTGTGTATTGAGCTGTACTGTACTGTACCCATTCTGCAATCTGTTCATTAAAATGTTCAATCAATCAGTATATATTTGTTATTTATTTTTGATATAGTGCTTAACAAGCATAATTTAATGTTGCCCAGCTGTGGCCTGTTGAGGGGCAATACATATCAAAAGTTCCAAAACATCTATTGTGTTTGTATTTGTATGATCCACTATATAAACATAGTAATTATAATATCTACATACATGACATTTGATTGGAGGCTAGTCTCACTTTGTCCCACAGCAACATTAAAATAGTTTAGATTTGTGTATGTTGTTCTTGAAAGTAACACAATAGTTACTTTCTGAAGTAACTAGTTACTTTTATAATTTGTAACTGAGTAAGTAATTTAGTTACTTTTTGGAAGAAGTAACTAGTAACTGTAACTAGTTACTTTTTAAAAGTAACTTGCCCAACACTGGTGACATCACAACGGAACATGTTTGAGGTCTATTTGAATAATTTAAATAATATGTTGACATTAAAAAAAGAACAAATAAAATGGAAAAAGAAACTACATAAAACAATGATACACATTATAATAAAATATTTAAGTAAAATGTATAGAAATAAAGAAAAATAAGACAATGAAATAAAGATAACAATTCATTTAAAAGCTATTTTAAAAAGGTAAGTTTTGAGCAGTGCCAACTAGGGATGCCCCCCGGACCCCGGTTCTAAACGGGAACCGGTACTGAATTAGAAAAAACCGGAGTATTAATAAGCTCCGACGTTATCGGTACTGCTATCGATACTCGAGAAAGTATTATTATTATGAGTTTTTTTTCCAGGAATTTAAACGTTGCAAACTATCTCTCCTCTCTCTGTCTCTGCATGAGAAGCGAGCCGCAGCAAGCCATTACACACACTTGTCACGAGCCGCTCACACTCACACATACACGGGTAGGGACTGGAGGTGCCTGTCCGTGGCTAGCTACGTTAGCTACGGAGCTAATAGTCAGTTTCAGTGTTGCTGGATGGTACACTCTAACGTTAACGTTATGCCGAGTTCATACTACACTACACGTATGAACTCGACATAGCGTTAACGTTACTCCGTTTCCATGAAGTGTTTAATTAGCAGCAATCTGTTGTTGAAAATTTAACGTTAACGTGGCTAGCTACGTTAGCTACGGAGCTAATAGAGTGTACCATCCAGAAACAACGTTAACGTTATGCCGACTCGCCGAGTTCATACTACACTACACTTATGAACTCGACATAGCGATAACGTTAATCCGTTTCCATGAAGTGTTTAATTAGCAGCAATCTGTTCTGTTGTTGAACATTTAACGTTAACGTGGCTAGCTACGTTAGCTACGGAGCTAATAGAGTGTACCATCCAGCAACACTGAAACTGACTAACGTTAACGTTATGCCGACTCGCCGAGTTCATACTACACTACACGTATGAACTCGACATAGCGTTAACGTTACTCCGTTTCCATGAAGTGTTTAATTAGCAACAATCTGTTCCGTTGTTGAAAATTTAACGTTAAGGTAGGTATCCGATGCACTTCCGGCGTGGACAGGAAAACGTCGTGAAATCGTTGTAGTCATTTTGTAGTCTTATTAACTAAAATATTTTAACAAAATAAAAAGCAGCAGCACTATTGCATAACTGAGTCATGTTTGCTATGTATTTCTTTCTTTAGGGGAGTAGGACATTTGTTTCACAGTTTTAGCATGATGTTTTATAGATGGCCAGGTTAAACAGGTTTTTGTTTTTTAAGAGGGGGGGTTTGATTTGATTGAAGTTTATTTCAAATATGCAACACAACAAACAAATATCAAGTACAGATATAGCCTTAAGCCGTTCAAATAATAATTTATAATTTTTTTTTAAATTTAAATATATTTAAATAATAATCTAAAAGAACCGATAAGAGTATCGATAAAGTACCGAACCGTTAAGCAGTATCGATAAGAGTAGCAGTATCGATAAAATCCTAACGATACCCATCCCTAGTGCCAACCGAGTCTGCTGGGGTCTGTAGGGTAAGCACTTATTCCCTCCGCCCTGAACATTTATGGAGATGTATGGGCCTTTTAAGTCAGTGATAAAAGTGTCTTTCAAGGATAAGTGAGCTCCTGCACTGATTATTATAGTTCAATATTCAATATTTGATCACCAAAACCCCCCCAAAAGCATAAAAAGGCCCCTCCCACCCAAAAAGGCCCCCAAAAATAGCACAGGCCCAGTGCCCTTTTCAGCCTTTGAGCACCTGCCCCTCTAAAGTCCTGTGCACGTCCCTGCTTACACCAGTCACTAATAGTCCACTTATTAATTATCTTCTCACCCATTACATTTGTAAAAATATTGTCAATCAGTGTGTTGCACTGTCCTTTGTTATTCCGCTAGGTTTTACAATTAAGGGACTCATTACCTTTAATTCGTGTAAGCTTAGCATTGTATCGTATTTTATCTTAGTACCTTTTATCATGTCTATTTTATTATCTATCCTATTTTATTCTATTATTGTTTGTATTTTTGCACAATCAAGGCGGGCAGCATGGCCACCTTCATGTCACTACATGTCTCGTGTCTGTACTTACTGTACTTACTGTACGTGACGAATACATCTCTTGAATCTTGAATCTTTAACCCTTTCACTGCCACACGACAGAAGGTTAGCCCTTTACTATCACACAACCGACGGCGATGCTCCATCATTAGCATCATTAGCTCCGCAAATGCGGAGCTAATGATGCTAATGATGGAGCATCGCCGTCGGTTGTGTGATAGTAAAGGGCTAACCTTCTGTATTGTCACAGTGAAAGGGTTAAAGAAGCTGTGACAATAAAATAATCTGAATCTGAACAACAACAACAACAACAACAACAACAACAACAACAACAACAACAACAACAACAACAACAACAACAGAATGGATTTCCTCATCAATAATCGACATCCTGAATTAATTAGTCTCTTTCCCTGGTTGCAGAATTGAGCTGCATTAGTGACCATTGGCCTGATGGTGTCATGATGGTGTCTCAGCCCTGATGGTGTCTCAGCCCTGATGGTGTCATGATGGTGTCTCAGCCCTGATGGTGTCATGATGGTGTCTCAGCCCTGATGGTGTCTCAGCCCTGATGGTGTCTCAGCCCTGATGGTGTCTCAGCCCTGATGGTGTCTCAGCCCTGATGGTGTCTCAGCCCTGATGGTGTCTCAGCCCTGATGGTGTCAGCAGCCCTGATGGTGTCTCAGCCCTGATGGTGTCTCAGCCCTGATGGTGTCAGCCTGATGGTCAGCAGCAATGATGGTCAGCAGCACTGATGGTCAGCAGCCCTGGTCTCCAGCTGTGAGCGAACTGCTGATCTAACCAACAGAACCTGAACACCTCACTGGTCAGTTCTGCGCCGCATGGAAACACATGTTTCTGGACGTTCCAGAGCAACAGATCAACACCGATGTTTGTGTTGTTAATGTTTGTGTTGTTAATGTTTGTGTTGTTAGTGTTTGTGTTGTTAATGTTTGTGTTGTTAGTGTTTGTGTTGTTAATGTTTGTGTTGTTAATGTTTGTGTTGTTAGTGTTTGTGTTGTTAGTGTTTGTGTTGTTAGTGTTTGTGTTGTTAGTGTTTGTGTTGTTAGTGTTTGTGTTGTTAATGTTTGTGTTGTTAGTGTTTGTGTTGTTAATGTTTGTGTTGTTAATGTTTGTGTTGTTAATGTTTGTGTTGTTAATGTTTGTGTTGTTAGTGTTTGTGTTGTTAATGTTTGTGTTGTTAGTGTTTGTGTTGTTAGTGTTTGTGTTGTTAATGTTTGTGTTGTTAGTGTTTGTGTTGTTAGTGTTTGTGTTGTTAATGTTTGTGTTGTTAATGTTTGTGTTGTTAGTGTTTGTGTTGTTAGTGTTTGTGTTGTTAATGTTTGTGTTGTTAATGTTTGTGTTGTTAGTGTTTGTGTTGTTAGTGTTTGTGTTGTTAGTGTTTGTGTTGTTAGTGTTTGTGTTGTTAATGTTTGTGTTGTTAGTGTTTGTGTTGTTAATGTTTGTGTTGTTAATGTTTGTGTTGTTAATGTTTGTGTTGTTAATGTTTGTGTTGTTGTTGTTAATGTGTGTGTTGTTAATGTTTGTGTTGTTAATGTTTGTGTTGTTAATGTTTGTGTTGTTAATGTTTGTGTTGTTAATGTTTGTGTTGTTAATGTTTGTGTTGTTAATGTTTGTGTTGTTAATGTTTGTGTTGTTAATGTTTGTGTTGTTAATGTTTGTGTTGTTAGTGTTTGTGTTGTTAATGTTTGTGTTGTTAATGTTTGTGTTGTTAATGTTTGTGTTGTTAATGTTTGTGTTGTTAGTGTTTGTGTTGTTAATGTTTGTGTTGTTAATGTTTGTGTTGTTAATGTGTTGTTAATGTTTGTGTTGTTAATGTTTGTGTTGTTAATGTTTGTGTTGTTAGTGTTTGTGTTGTTAATGTTTGTGTTGTTAATGTTTGTGTTGTTAATGTTTGTGTTGTTAGTGTTTGTGTTGTTAGTGTTTGTGTTGTTAGTGTTTGTGTTGTTAGTCTTTGTGTTGTTAATGTTTGTGTTGTTAGTGTTTGTGTTGTTACTGTTTGTGTTGTTAATGTTTGTGTTGTTAATGTTTGTGTTGTTAGTGTTTGTGTTGTTAATGTTTGTGTTGTTAATGTTTGTGTTGTTAATGTTTGTGTTGTTAATGTTTGTGTTGTTAATGTTTGTGTTGTTAATGTTTGTGTTGTTAATGTTTGTGTTGTTAATGTTTGTGTTGTTAATGTTTGTGTTGTTAATGTTTGTGTTGTTAATGTTTGTGTTGTTAATGTTTGTGTTGTTAGTGTTTGTGTTGTTAATGTTTGTGTTGTTAATGTTTGTGTTGTTAGTGTTTGTGTTGTTAGTGTTTGTGTTGTTAGTGTTTGTGTTGTTAATGTTTGTGTTGTTAATGTTTGTGTTGTTAGTGTTTGTGTTGTTAGTGTTTGTGTTGTTAATGTTTGTGTTGTTAATGTTTGTGTTGTTAGTGTTTGTGTTGTTAGTGTTTGTGTTGTTAGTGTTTGTGTTGTTAGTGTTTGTGTTGTTAGTGTTTGTGTTGTTAATGTTTGTGTTGTTAGTGTTTGTGTTGTTACAGTGTTTGTGTTGTTAATGTTTGTGTTGTTAATGTTTGTGTTGTTAATGTTTGTGTTGTTAATGTTTGTGTTGTTAGTGTTTGTGTTGTTAATGTTTGTGTTGTTAGTGTTTGTGTTGTTAATGTTTGTGTTGTTAATGTTTGTGTTGTTAATGTTTGTGTTGTTAATGTTTGTGTTGTTAGTGTTTGTGTTGTTAGTGTTTGTGTTGTTAATGTTTGTGTTGTTAATGTTTGTGTTGTTAGTGTTTGTGTTGTTACAGTGTTTGTGTTGTTAATGTTTGTGTTGTTAATGTTTGTGTTGTTAGTGTTTGTGTTGTTAATGTTTGTGTTGTTAGTCTTTGTGTTGTTAATGTTTGTGTTGTTAGTCTTTGTGTTGTTAATGTTTGTGTTGTTAGTGTTTGTGTTGTTAATGTTTGTGTTGTTAATGTTTGTGTTGTTAATGTTTGTGTTGTTAATGTTTGTGTTGTTAATGTTTGTGTTGTTAATGTTTGTGTTGTTAGTGTTTGTGTTGTTAGTGTTTGTGTTGTTAATGTTTGTGTTGTTAATGTTTGTGTTGTTAGTCTTTGTGTTGTTAATGTTTGTGTTGTTAGTCTTTGTGTTGTTACAGTGTTTGTGTTGTTAATGTTTGTGTTGTTAATGTTTGTGTTGTTAGTGTTTGTGTTGTTACAGTGTTTGTGTTGTTAATGTTTGTGTTGTTAATGTTTGTGTTGTTAATGTTTGTGTTGTTAATGTTTGTGTTGTTAATGTTTGTGTTGTTAGTGTTTGTGTTGTTAATGTTTGTGTTGTTAGTGTTTGTGTTGTTAATGTTTGTGTTGTTAATGTTTGTGTTGTTAATGTTTGTGTTGTTAATGTTTGTGTTGTTAGTGTTTGTGTTGTTAGTGTTTGTGTTGTTAATGTTTGTGTTGTTAATGTTTGTGTTGTTAGTGTTTGTGTTGTTAATGTTTGTGTTGTTAATGTTTGTGTTGTTAGTGTTTGTGTTGTTAATGTTTGTGTTGTTGTATTTAGAACACCTTGAATATTCATGTGTAAACAACGGTATAATTTCATTCACACACTTTTGCTTCAGCAGGCAATATGAGGCACTCTCCCCCCATTCTTTACACATACACAGGCCTGTACGTACACATGCACACATGCACACACACACACACACACACACACACACACACACACACACACACACACACACACACACACACACACACACACACACACAAACACACATACCCAATTACTCAAACACACAGAAGCACACACAGAGACAGAAACACACACACACAGAGACAGAAACACACACACACACACACACACAAACACACATACCCAATTACTCAAACACACACACACATACACAGAAACACACACACACACATACAGGCTGGGGAAATTAATGAGCTCTCCTTCATAACGCGGCACAGAAAGAGCCATATTCACCCTTGGATGGTTTATTGACTGATTTCATTTATTTGTGTGAAATGAACAGCGAGGTAAACACTGGCTGGCTCGCACACTTTCAGCGACACACTCGCTGCACAGCATTCTGGGAGAAATGATCCCACCAACAGCAGGGTCACTGATTGGCTACCTCGTCAGTGTGTGACAAATTACCCAATGAGAAATGGGTTACCCATTTCCACAAACTAATTAACCTGGGTGATAGTGAAACAAATTATTACATTTATGTAATATTATTTCGCATCTGTCGCCACGACTATGAAAATCTTTATCCCCCCCCCCCCCCTACCTGATCTGATTATAAACACATCCAGACATCAGGCCTCCACACATATGAACATATACAGAAAATACACATATTGCTTTTGGATGCTGGGGAGCCTTTGTACAAACAGGTTACAACGTGATAATAAATTGGAATTTGACAATTTGAACATTAGCAACGATGACAATATTCAACTGCACCCAATCCATTCTCAAACATTAATCAAACTCAATGGGTTCCTCCCATTTTTATTTATTCTCCGCTACGAGCTCTAAAACAGACCGCTGATCGCATGGAGGTGAATCTAATGGAACCCAACAGACAACAGCCCAGTCAGTCAACAATCACAGTAATAGTGACTCGTGACTTCGTGACACAATCTGTCATTACCTTACATTACATTACATTACATTACAGGAAAAGCATCAGAATTGCACTATAAAGTATTGTATATTAGTACACTGCATAGTATATTGTATGGTAACTCAGTTACTTCTATTCTGCATCGAACATTGTACATATGTCTATACTGAACACTGTGACCTCTTTTTTTACTTCTAATTTACATGCTATACTATTTTATTTCATACTTATCTTGTCTTGCACAGTCTCTGGAGCGTAACAGTAAGAAGCATTTTGTATAAAAGTATTCTGTACTTCTGTACGACAACTAATAAAGAAACTTGAAACTTGAAACTTTACTTGATGTTTTTCTCAGCAACAACAACAACAACAACAACAACAACAACCACTAGTAGACTCAATATAATATAATAGTAGGACTCGATTCCAAGGACACTAATAACACAAAAAAGAAATAATAGTTGCAATTACTATTACATTGTCACTCTGGTTCGATGCCAAACTTCTTTTCGTTGTAACAACCTGGTCTCGCTGAGTCATGGTGTCTCTACTGTAACAACCCTGCTGTCAGAAGGGCTGAGTCATGGTGTCTCTACTGTAACAACCCTGCTGTCAGAAGGGCTGAGTCATGGTGTCTCTACTGTAACAACCCTGCTGTCAGAAGGTCTGAGTCATGGTGTCTCTACTGTAACAACCCTGCTGTCAGAAGGGCTGAGTCATGGTGTCTCTACTGTAACAACCCTGCTGTCAGAAGGTCTGAGTCATGGTGTCTCTACTGTAACAACCCTGCTGTCAGAAGGGCTGAGTCATGGTGTCTCTACTGTAACAACCCTGCTGTCAGAAGGGCTGAGTCATGGTGTCTCTACTGTAACAACCCTGCTGTCAGAAGGGCTGAGTCATGGTGTCTCTACTGTAACAACCCTGCTGTCAGAAGGGCTGAGTCATGGTGTCTCTACTGTAACAACCCTGCTGTCAGAAGGTCTCGCTGAGTCATGGTGTCTCTACTGTAACAACCCTGCTGTCAGAAGGTCTGAGTCATGGTGTCTCTACTGTAACAACCCTGCTGTCAGAAGGGCTGAGTCATGGTGTCTCTACTGTAACAACCCTGCTGTCAGAAGGTCTGAGTCATGGTGTCTCTACTGTAACAACCCTGCTGAGTCATGGTGTCTCTACTGTAACAACCCTGCTGTCAGAAGGGCTGAGTCATGGTGTCTCTACTGTAACAACCCTGCTGAGTCATGGTGTCTCTACTGTAACAACACTGCTGTCAGAAGGGCTGAGTCATGGTGTCTCTACTGTAACAACCCTGCTGTCAGAAGGGCTGAGTCATGGTGTCTCTACTGTAACAACCCTGCTGTCAGAAGGGCTGAGTCATGGTGTCTCTACTGTAACAACCCTGCTGTCAGAAGGTCTGAGTCATGGTGTCTCTACTGTAACAACCCTGCTGTCAGAAGGTCTCGCTGAGTCATGGTGTCTCTACTGTAACAACCCTGCTGTCAGAAGGGCTGAGTCATGGTGTCTCTACTGTAACAACCCTGCTGTCAGAAGGGCTGAGTCATGGTGTCTCTACTGTAACAACCCTGCTGTCAGAAGGGCTGAGTCATGGTGTCTCTACTGTAACAACCCTGCTGTCAGAAGGTCTGAGTCATGGTGTCTCTACTGTAACAGCCCTGCTGTCAGAAGGTCTGAGTCATGGTGTCTCTACTGTAACAACCCTGCTGTCAGAAGGTCTGAGTCATGGTGTCTCTACTGTAACAACCCTGCTGTCAGAAGGGCTGAGTCATGGTGTCTCTACTGTAACAACCCTGCTGTCAGAAGGGCTGAGTCATGGTGTCTCTACTGTAACAACCCTGCTGTCAGAAGGTCTGAGTCATGGTGTCTCTACTGTAACAACCCTGCTGTCAGAAGGGCTGAGTCATGGTGTCTCTACTGTAACAACCCTGCTGTCAGAAGGGCTGAGTCATGGTGTCTCTACTGTAACAACCCTGCTGAGTCATGGTGTCTCTACTGTAACAACCCTGCTGAGTCATGGTGTCTCTACTGTAACAACCCTGCTGTCAGAAGGGCTGAGTCATGGTGTCTCTACTGTAACAACCCTGCTGTCAGAAGGGCTGAGTCATGGTGTCTCTACTGTAACAACCCTGCTGTCAGAAGGGCTGAGTCATGGTGTCTCTACTGTAACAACCCTGCTGTCAGAAGGGCTGAGTCATGGTGTCTCTACTGTAACAACCCTGCTGTCAGAAGGTCTGAGTCATGGTGTCTCTACTGTAACAACCCTGCTGTCAGAAGGTCTGAGTCATGGTGTCTCTACTGTAACAACCCTGCTGTCAGAAGGTCTGAGTCATGGTGTCTCTACTGTAACAACCCTGCTGTCAGAAGGGCTGAGTCATGGTGTCTCTACTGTAACAACCCTGCTGTCAGAAGGTCTGAGTCATGGTGTCTCTACTGTAACAACCCTGCTGTCAGAAGGTCTGAGTCATGGTGTCTCTACTGTAACAACCCTGCTGTCAGAAGGGCTGAGTCATGGTGTCTCTACTGTAACAACCCTGCTGTCAGAAGGTCTCGCTGAGTCATGGTGTCTCTACTGTAACAACCCTGCTGTCAGAAGGGCTGAGTCATGGTGTCTCTACTGTAACAACCCTGCTGTCAGAAGGGCTGAGTCATGGTGTCTCTACTGTAACAACCCTGCTGTCAGAAGGTCTGAGTCATGGTGTCTCTACTGTAACAACCCTGCTGTCAGAAGGGCTGAGTCATGGTGTCTCTACTGTAACAACCCTGCTGAGTCATGGTGTCTCTACTGTAACAACCCTGCTGTCAGAAGGGCTGAGTCATGGTGTCTCTACTGTAACAACCCTGCTGTCAGAAGGTCTGAGTCATGGTGTCTCTACTGTAACAACCCTGCTGTCAGAAGGGCTGAGTCATGGTGTCTCTACTGTAACAACCCTGCTGTCAGAAGGGCTGAGTCATGGTGTCTCTACTGTAACAACCCTGCTGTCAGAAGGTCTGAGTCATGGTGTCTCTACTGTAACAGCCCTGCTGTCAGAAGGTCTGAGTCATGGTGTCTCTACTGTAACAACCCTGCTGTCAGAAGGGCTGAGTCATGGTGTCTCTACTGTAACAACCCTGCTGAGTCATGGTGTCTCTACTGTAACAACCCTGCTGTCAGAAGGTCTGAGTCATAGTGTCTCTACTGTAACAACCCTGCTGTCAGAAGGGCTGAGTCATGGTGTCTCTACTGTAACAACCCTGCTGTCAGAAGGGCTGAGTCATGGTGTCTCTACTGTAACAACCCTGCTGAGTCATGGTGTCTCTACTGTAACAACCCTGCTGTCAGAAGGTCTGAGTCATGGTGTCTCTACTGTAACAACCCTGCTGTCAGAAGGTCTGAGTCATGGTGTCTCTACTGTAACAACCCTGCTGTCAGAAGGGCTGAGTCATGGTGTCTCTACTGTAACAACCCTGCTGTCAGAAGGGCTGAGTCATGGTGTCTCTACTGTAACAACCCTGCTGTCAGAAGGGCTGAGTCATGGTGTCTCTACTGTAACAACCCTGCTGAGTCATGGTGTCTCTACTGTAACAACCCTGCTGTCAGAAGGGCTGAGTCATGGTGTCTCTACTGTAACAACCCTGCTGTCAGAAGGGCTGAGTCATGGTGTCTCTACTGTAACAACCCTGCTGTCAGAAGGGCTGAGTCATGGTGTCTCTACTGTAACAACCCTGCTGTCAGAAGGGCTGAGTCATGGTGTCTCTACTGTAACAGCCCTGCTGTCAGAAGGGCTGAGTCATGGTGTCTCTACTGTAACAACCCTGCTGTCAGAAGGGCTGAGTCATGGTGTCTCTACTGTAACAACGCTGCTGTCAGAAGGTCTGAGTCATGGTGTCTCTACTGTAACAACCCTGCTGTCAGAAGGGCTGAGTCATGGTGTCTCTACTGTAACAGCGGCCCATGCTTTACCTATTTTATTAACGTGCCTTTAAAAGGTCATTAGTTACATCAACACGGTGCTGAACAGCTTGTTGTGCAGGTGAAGTTTAGAGGGGCTCTATTATTTAGTACTACTATATATTTAATGAAACACCAAACAACTGTTTGCTATGTAAAGATATACTGCAGTGATGCCTCTTGTTAACCCTTTCACTGCCACACGACAGCCGGTTAACAGCAACAGACTGAAACAGAGGTTAAGATTAGATTAGATTCACTTTATTGTCATTACAGCTACAAGACAGAGAGACAGAGAGACAGAGAGACAGAGAGACAGGGAGACAGGGAGACAGAGAGACAGAGAGACAGGGAGACAGGGAGACAGGGAGACAGAGAGACAGGGAGACAGAGAGACAGAGAGACAGGGAGACAGGGAGACAGAGAGACAGGGAGACAGGGAGACAGAGAGACAGAGAGACAGGGAGACAGAGAGACAGAGAGACAGAGAGACAGGGAGACAGAGAGACAGAGAGACAG
The DNA here is from genome assembly GCF_963971535.1 of Notolepis coatsorum. Lineage (NCBI taxonomy): Eukaryota > Metazoa > Chordata > Actinopteri > Aulopiformes > Paralepididae > Notolepis > Notolepis coatsorum. Next base: position 170,759 of record NC_140175.1, on the reverse strand, counting down.
GTCCTCACAGGGAGACAGACGTGAGACAGAGAGACAGACGTGAGACAGAGAGACAGGGAGACAGAGAAACAGGGAGACAGAGAGACAGAGAGACAGGGAGACAGAGAGACAGACGTGAGACAGAGAGACAGGTCCTCACAGGGAGACAGACGTGAGACAGGGAGACAGAGAGACAGACGTGAGACAGAGAGACAGGGAGACAGAGAGACAGGGAGACAGAGAGACAGAGAGACAGAGAGACAGGGATACAGAGAGACAGAGAGACAGAGAGACAGGGAGACAGAGAGACAGACGTGAGACAGAGAGACAGGGAGACAGAGAGACAGGTCCTCACAGGGAGACAGACGTGAGACAGAGAGACAGAGAGACAGAGAGACAGGGAGACAGAGAGACAGAGAGACAGAGGAGACAGAGAGACAGAGAGACAGAGAGACAGGGAGACAGAGAGACAGAGAGACAGGGAGACAGAGAGACAGAGAGACAGAGAGACAGAGAGACAGAGAGACAGAGAGACAGAGAGACAGAGAGACAGGGAGACAGGGAGACAGAGAGACAGAGAGACAGGGAGACAGGGAGACAGAGAGACAGACGTGAGACAGAGAGACAGGTCCTCACAGGGAGACAGACGTGAGACAGAGAGACAGTGAGACAGAGAGACAGAGAGACAGAGAGACAGAGAGACAGGGAGACAGAGAGACAGAGAGACAGGTGGATCAGGTCCAGATCAGGGTCTGGTCCACACTGCCGACCAGAAGGGTTTTTGTGTGTGTGTGTGTGTGTGTGTGTGTGTGTGTGTGTGTGTGTGTGTGTGTGTGTGTGTGTGTGTGTGTGTGTGTGTGTGTGTGTGTGTGTGTATGTGTGTGTGTGTGTGTGTGTGTGTGTGTGTGTGTGTGTGTGTGTGTGTGTGTGTGTGTGTGTGTGTGCACTACCAGCAGGGGGCGCTAATCCCAAAACAACAGAAAATATCTCCACAGGCTTTACAGTTTTGCACAATTGCTAAAACACATTTCACGAAACTGCCCTCCCTTTTCCCAAAACTCTAAACACAAAACACTTTTATCGAGCTACATACTGTACACAAAACCTCACGTTCTCTTTTCAAAACCAAACACCAAAACAGTGGCCCGTTATGCTCAAAAGCAAACTTTGACACCCAAATCCCTCTGAAGGCCTGCAAAAATGTAAACAGTACTAAGCATCATTCATTACACACCACAACAAATAATTGAAAACACAATGTTCAGAGTGTGAGAATGTTCTTCTTACAGTTTCACAACTGCCAGGACACATTTTTAGAAACCTTCTTATCTGTTCTCAAAATATATGTATTGGGCATTTATAGATGTGTGTGTTTCATAGGATTTGTATGTAAATTAAGAAAATTAAGAAAAGACAGTTACAGTAAGCACTATACAGTAAAAATGCAGCAGGTGAGTTCACCTGTCTTCAACCTAAATGGAAGGAGAGTGAAGTACACAGAGAATGTGCAAATATACAATACACTGCAAGACCAATGATGCAGACTGATATGTTTCTCTCCCTATAGTCGGTCAACATGTCAACATGGAGAATCACAACAAAAAGTGTCCCAGTTGCCCATTAATTTTCTGGCCAGACCCAGCTAGGCGAACACATAATGTCTAGCATTTTCTGTACTCTATTTTCATTTCTTCTATGTTTTTGTGATTCTAACAACTGTAATTGTAACCTGTACTGGATACAGTATGTGTGTCTGTTACAGTGATATGCACACTACTGTAGTAGCATGAAAACTGCTACATGTTTTGTTGGGATTCTCCATGTTGACATGGGCCTATATGGAGAGAAATAAATTCCATTTTCATCAGTCTGCAGCATCGGTCTTGTGTAGTGTTTGGTGAATTTATTGTATATTAGCACATTCTCTGTGTACTTCACTTACAGTACTCTAATCATTGAGAAGAAGAATTGCCACATGAAAGTGTTTTAGGTTAAAAGCACCGCAGTGTGTAACTGGTTCAAACAGAAGTACAGTCATGTGAAACGTGTTTTGTGTTTTGAGTTTTGTGAAAAGCGAGGGCAGTTTTGTGAAATGTGTTTTAGCAATGGTGAAAAACTGTAGAATTAGTTATTTTTTTTTATAAATTAGTGTATAGTTTTTACAAGAGTGTGTTCTGCTCATTGTGTGTGTGGTTGTACTAATTGTGTGTAGTGTTTTGAAACATCTGGCCCTGTTTTCAAAACCGTGCTTACAGTAATAATAATAATAATAATAATAATAATAATAATAATAAATAATAATAATAATAATAATAATAATGATAATAAAAAAATAATAAAAAAAATAATAATAATAATAATAATAATAATAATAATAATAATAATAATAATAATAATAATAATAATAATAATAATAATAATAATAATAATAATAATAATAATAATAATTTATTATTAGCTAGGTAGCTAGCAGGCTGAATGCTCCGCGACGCTGGTTGAAGTGGAGCTAGGTAGCCAGCAGGCTGAATGCTCCGCGACGCTGGTTGAAGTGGAGCTAGGTAGCCAGCAGGCTGAATGCTCCGCGACGCTGGTTGAAGTGGAGCTAGGTAGCCAGCAGGCTAAATGCTCCGCGACGCTGAACTGCCTGGGCCGGTCTGTCTGTCGAAGACCGAGGGAACCGCATCAGGCTTCAGCTGATTAGTGGTCTTCTGGACAACAACAACAACAACATAATCCGAGGCAATGAAGTGTTCTCTGGAGATCTTCATTCCCTGTCCAATAGACTGATCGCGCCGCCTGAGTGCAGCCAGCCTGAGTGCAGCCAGCCTGAGCCAATGTGCCAACAACACTGTTTTTTTCACTGGTAGTTTGTGGAAATTAACCAACTTTCCTCTCTTTCACACGGTAAAATTAGTTTGAACAGCCAGGAGCAATACAAAAAGAACCATGCGGTCCCGTTGTTTTGTAGGCAACATTTTATTTACTGACTGACCCATTCACTATAGGCAGCTAACCAGCAGTGTATACACCAAACCAACACCGTGACGTCAGCAACAAAATGGCGCCGCCCATGGCGAAAACAGGGAAATTATATTTGATTTTTCAGACAAATAAGCAGGATTTCACATTTTATTATAGGACCCTGTCTTACACAAGGTACACAACAAACAAACTAGGATCACATTGTTCACTGCTTCATCTCCCCTTTAAGCTTGAGTCCCAAATATCGTTGTATGCCAATATAATGACAATAGAGTACAATCTAATCTAATCTAATCTAATTAGGCCTAATATTGTATAGCACCTTTCATACAGGGGGATTGCAGTTCAAAGTGCTTTACATCAGTAAGAAATAACACATAAAATCTGTGTAAAACAAGCAGCAAGAGCAAAGCATAAAGTGGGATAAAATAATGCAGATATATTAATCAAATCATATCAGAACCTCGCATTCCAATAGGCTTCTTGAATTTCTGTAATCTGTTACAAAACATGATAAAGGTTATAGTATGCACCCAGCGGGTAGTGGGGCGTAAAGATAAAAGTAAAAATAAGTAAAATAATATCAAGGGTAAAATGAGCAGACATATAAAATCACAGTTTTTCACATTAGGATCTTACATCCCAACAGGCCACCTTGTTTATGGTTTGAGTCAGTTTTAGTAGAATGTAAAAGACATGAATGATGAAACGAGTACATAAAGTGCAGACATACTATAAAATCACAGTTTCTTTACAGTGCAATAAAATAGGTCTGGATTACCGTTGCCGTACAGTTCAAAGTTGTCTTTACCTTCTCTGTTTGGTATCCACAGTTTAAAACTTAAAACTTGTCTTCCCTCCTGCCTGACACCCACTTTGACCCTTTGAACCTCCCCGCCAGAAAAACCAATACGCTTTTCAAGTAGATTTATTAGGATGTTGTGATCGATAGTATCTGTAATGGCAAATGTTCATGTTCCAATGTCCTGTTCTACCTTTATTAAAGGAGCTCCCGTCTTATACGGAGCTACTGAGAAATCTTGATCCCCAGTTAGACTGGCTGACGCGCAGTTATATTCCTGGTCTCATACCAAACAGTCCTTGTCCCAATGACACAATGCAGGCAGCTTTCTTGGAAAATGATATTTATTTGCTTCACCGTGCAAACAGAATATCCTTGTTTTTGTTCCTTAAACTGATTAAACGATAATGAATATGATACCTAATTGGATACAAACATTTCGACCTGAGACCTGCGTCGTACGTGCGGTCAAAAACCATTGCATTTTCCGGGTCAAAACTCCTCCTCCTACAGGTGTACCTGACGCTTATATAAAAGAAGCGCCACCCCCTGGTCACATAAATCCATTGCACATTAAGTCCATTTTGGCCGTTACACACCGGCCCCTAATTGTTAAGGCAGGCAGACATAACAATTCAAAAAATAAACAAAACAAATAAGAGCCAAAACATGTCATGGATTAAGTGCATGGATCCACATTTTCATGAACCAAACACAGTTGTCACTGGCCTTACAATGGTGCTACTTGTTCGTCTGGAAAGACCTCCAGAACCCTGCCAAGTGGCCAGGACCCACGAAGAGCTGAAGAGTCCATGACGACTACAATATCTCCAGCTGCCAAACTAATTCTACTTATGTCCCAGAGAAAGCACAGAAAATCACTGCCTTCCTCAGCGACCTTCACTTGGCGGAACATGGCTTGAATGTCACCCATGAATGCCACCGGTTCCTCTCTGAAGCGAGTTAGCACTCCTGGCTCCTCCTCCTTTCCTGGTTCTTCGACTTCCTGTTCCTCCTCCTTTCCTGTTTCCTCTTCCTTTATCCACCCCTGTGTTGGTAAAAGGTGGTAGGTCAGGAAGGATTCTGTCTGCTGGAAGATCCGCCATCTTTTGCTCCACTGCACTGTCACTGTAGTGTTTGCAAAAGCTGCATTCAGCGATGATCTTCTCAGCTGCATGGGCGTTGGTGAACCAACATTTCTTCCTCACTTTGGACATTGTGTGAGTCCTTCCACCATGTCTCCGATTCTGGTGTACATGCTTGAGAATGAGCATTGAAACATGCTGGTCCTTGGAGAGAATGAGTGGAGGTTTAGCTTCCTCTGGTGTTGATCCTCTGCTCAATGTTCCTACAACTCTCAAGAGTCCATCCTCAAACGCTGTATCAAGCCTAGTCACTCCCACATTGTTGGGCAGACAGACCTCCTTGTTAAAAGGTAATTTCAAGCAGTACCTCTCCTGCTGAAGCACTGCTGAACTTTCAAATTTTTCCAGATGGCTTAGGTCTTCTCTGGACACTTCCTTCTCCTTCACAGCTACTTCTTTGAAGTTGTGTTTGTCCTGATCGGCCAGCATTTCTTCCCGTCTGCACACAGAGATCCTGTTCACTGTAGCAGAGGGAAACTCTGACTCCACAACACCACTGTTTCCATTCAGTGGACCATTAACGACCCATCCCAGCACTGTCCTTATAGCATACGGGCCATTCCAGTGACTGTTGATGACCTCCCAAGGTTCCAATATCTTGGGAGTGTTGGTTCCAATCAACAGGTCGACATTTGCTTTTAGGCGTGGGATGTGTACGTTGGACAAATATGACCATTTAGACAGTTCTTCAGGTGTCACCATGTTCTCAGCCGTGACTGGCATTTTCTTCTGTGTGAGAACTTCCGGAAGAACATAAAAGTCATCGCTGTCCAAACCAGCTACCTCCAACCCAGTCAAGGAGTAAGCTGGAACACCCGTCTCTTGCCCCATGGTGCTCAGTAGGAAGGTGGTTCCTCTGCCTGTGATATTCAGCCTCTGCATTAGGCGTTCAGAGCAGAATGTGGCTGAGCTACCAGGGTCTAAGAAGGCGTATGTTTGTACTATGTTTCCGTTTGCTGCTTTCACATTCACAGGGAGAATGGCTAATACACACCGGTCCTTACCGGCCCCTGTATGTCCACATGTTTGCAGTGAAGTTGGTTGCTGTAACTGTTCTGGAGAAAATGGTTGCCTTTTGATGTGAAGCAGGGTGGGGTGAGTTTGACCACAGACTTTGCATACCAAGCGCCTTTCGCAATCTCTGCTCATGTGACCAACACATAAGCATGCAAAGCAAACTCCCTTTTCCCTCAGAAAGTACATTTTCTCCTTGTGCCTCTTCTCCTGCAGTTGTTTGCACTCCTCCAACGAGTGACTGCGAGCACAGCAAAGGCATCCAGCTCTCCTAGCATTCACTGTACCTGGTGTTGGTGATGTCAGCTCCTTGGCTCTCTCAGATATTACTGTGGTGGCGACAATGTTTCTTTTCACTCTGTTGGGATATGATTCAAACCTGGTGAGAGATGTTGTGCCAACCACACCAGAATTTGGATCCTGTATGTCACCAAACAGAGGGTCAGAAAGAATACTGACGCGTCGCTCCACAAACCTGATCATATCACCGAAGTGAGCTCTTTCCTGTGTATTTTCCATTATGCCATGAGCCGTACTCCTCCATTGCTCCCTCATCTTGAATGGCAATTTTGATATAATGGCCCTCATGTTGACAGGCATGTCCAACTCCTGCATGTACTGAAGCTCCTCCATTGCATTGCAGCAGCCACGCAAGAATAAGGAGTAGGCTTGAAGTGCCTTGACATCCTCAGATTTTATTGTTTGCCATGCCAAGGCCTTTTGCATGTAGGCATTTCCTATTTTGTACTGGTTTCCAAAGTGTTCTTTAAGAAGACCCTTTGCCACTGCGTAACCACGCTCAGGAGCCATATGCTGGCAGCTACGCACCAATTCCTGTGGCTGTCCTCTTGTGAACTGCTCCAGATAATACAAAGCATCAGCGTCTGTTGCCTTTTCCTCCACTCCTTGTTCAAATGCTTTGATGAATGTTCTGTATTGGAGAGGGTCACCTTCAAATGTTGGGATATTTCGTGGTGGCAGAGACCTGGAATGCTGTTGCTGCACCAGAGCAGCAGTTATCTCATTTTGCCTCTCCATGATGGTAAGCATGTTTGCAGGTTGGTTTGAATTGATATGAACATTGTCAGTTGTTCCCATTCTGCTTTCCTGTTCCTTGTGGTTGTGATTATATTGGCGGTTAGCAGCAGTGCTATGCCATTGACCACGTTCCTTTGGTCTCACATCCACAGGCTTGTTTGGTGGTATTGACAATTGTGTCAATTTACTTCGTTGTGTTAATGTTCCAGGTTGGTATTCTCTTGCAACAGGATTTAGCTTGTGGTGTTCCCTTTCAAAATAGGAATTCATTGCATTTGAAGGTGCACGAGATGAACGCTTACTTTCAGAGGAGTGCAACACGGCCAACCTTGCAGTGCTTGCAGCCAATTCAGTGTCCACCTCTAGTTGTTCCTTTTTTCTTTTCAACTGATGCTCCTGCTCCTTCAACTGATGCTCCTGCTCCTTCAAAGCATGTTTTTCTTTTAGAGAATCAGCACGAGCGAGAAGTGCAGCTCTATCGGCTTCAGCTAAAATCTTGGCAGATGACCTGCTACTTGTTTTAGAATATTTGCTCACAATGTTTGACACACTGTCATTTGGAGCAATACCATCATCCATTAAATGCAAATCACCTTCAGTTGTTTTACCATCATATACATTCGTTATACCTTCAATATTTGAAACCCACAGTTTTGCATTTGAAATACACTCATTGATTGACAACATTTTTGCTTTAAACCAGGTGTCTTGTTCTTCTTTTTCATCATGTAACGTATAACCCAACAGAAGATTGTCATGTATGCATTTCGCCTCATAACACACCTGATTCAAATCTGTAAGAGCATTCTCTACTTTTTCCTTCTCATTATTTAACATGAAACCAAGAATTGAATCTTTTATCTTGGCTGCCATGTTAAATTTACGTTTTCTGCTGGCAACCAATTTGCCACAATGTTCTGCAACAGCCTTGGCAGTCATTTTAACGACACGTTTCCCAGTGACGTCACCGCTAACAGCGGAGTGCGCTGTGGTCTCCATGGAAACGTTTGATGCCGTTTTGCGCGCCGCCATGTTATTAGATTGTCTGAATTAAAACGAGACGGCTGGTGACGAGTCGCGCAACATAGTCACTACAAAAAAGGTCCGCGTAGTCAAGTGTTATTCCTCTTCAGCAACCATGGATTTACGCTCAACCCCAAGTTATGTGTGCACACAATTTTACATGGCCATGTATTTATATAGCGCTATTCACATACCTCCTTGCGTTGGGTACCATGATGTCGCCTCACGGAACAGTACTCGCGGTCCAGTACTGATCCTCAGCCACTTCGGGTCAGCACCGGTGTCTTCCTCCTCCACGAACGGCTGCAGGCGAATCCGCGATGCAGCAGCAACAGTAGAATCCTCTTCCTCCACACAACAACAGCAGCAGCTCCTCGCCTTTCTCCGGTGGAGATTCTCCGACGTCCCCTAACGCATCGAATCCTCCCCAGTCTCCAAGCAAGAGTCCAACTGGTGCGTGGTTTTTGACTAATATTAAAGGAGCTCCCGTCTTATACGGAGCTACTGAGAAATCTTGATCCCCAGTTAGACTGGCTGACGCGCAGTTATATTCCTGGTCTCATACCAAACAGTCCTTGTCCCAATGACACAATGCAGGCAGCTTTCTTGGAAAATGATATTTATTTGCTTCACCGTGCAAACAGAATATCCTTGTTTTTGTTCCTTAAACTGATTAAACGATAATGAATATGATACCTAATTGGATACAAACATTTCGACCTGAGACCTGCGTCGTACGTGCGGTCAAAAACCATTGCATTTTCCGGGTCAAAACTCCTCCTCCTACAGGTGTACCTGACGCTTATATAAAAGAAGCGCCACCCCCTGGTCACATAAATCCATTGCACATTAAGTCCATTTTGGCCGTTACAACCTTGTTTACCCTGTTTCACCTTCTGCATGTTACTTCACAGGTAGGGTATGGGAGTGATCCTATACGCAGTAGACACAGCAACAAACACAGACGGATGTTCAGTCGTGATGCCAGGTTTAGGTGTATTTATTGCCTTGAAGTTGAAGTTGCAGTTGTACATTCCATTTATAATGCCGGTGTGGGTTCTGTAGTGATTCTCTGTATTTCTGTATCTCTGTGATATCTCTGTCTGAGCTGCTGAGCTGCTGGTAAGAACGCTGTGCTCCTCACTACCTGTGTCCTCCCTAATCACTGCACCTGTGACCCCCTAAATACATGACCAGTGCTGTCAAATCTAAAGGCCGCCACCAGGTGTCCAATAATAATATTACAAATAATAAATAATATGCCACCATCATAATGGCTCCTACAGTATCAAAAGCTGCACTGGGATCTAATAGGATAAGGATGGAGATTGTATTTGCATCAGAGTTGAGTCTGAGGTCACTAATTACCTTTGTGAGTGCAGTTTCCGTACTGTGGTATCTTCTGAAACCTGACTGGAAGACTTCTAAGATGTCGTTTTCTTTAAGATAGGAGTTTATTTGGACTGAGACCATTTTTCCCAATATTTTACTGATAAATGGTAGATTTGATATTGGTCTGTGGTTTGCTACTGTGTTGTTATCCAATTTAGGTTTCTTTAATAGAGGCTTTACAACAGCTGTTTTAAAGGCGTCTGGGAAGACGCCAGTTTTAATCACAAAACCTTGAGGCCTGCTTGCTTGCCGTCAAAAAGTGGATGTCGCAAAACTTTCGACTCCTTAATGCAGATAAAACTGAGATGTTAATTGTTGGCCCCCCAAACCACAGAGGCCTGTTTCAGGACATCTCCCTCAACTTTGATACTTGTCATGTATCCCAGAGCTCCACCATAAAAAACCTCTGAGTAATTTTTTATTCCTCCCTCTCATTTAATGCACATATAAAAAAATTCACCAAAATTGCCTTCTTCCATCTTCGTAATATCGCAAAAATTCGCCCCATTTTAACTCTGGCTGATGCTGAAACCCTGATTCATGCTTTTGTTTCATCACGTCTGGACTACTGTAATGCACTTTTTTCAGGCCTACCTAATTCAAGCATCAAAAATCTTCAACTCGTGCAAAATGCGGCTGCACGGATACTAACTAGAACTAGAACATTTGATCACATCACACCAGTTGTGTCCGCCCTACACTGGCTTCCTTCAAGCCCGATCTGACTTTAAAGGGGAACAATTTTACTATTTCTTTCACTATTTGGGCACTTTTACACAATTCCTGTGAGTTTATGGAACACCTCTGTCTGTTTTTCTCAAAAGAATTCATTGTTTTGTATTTCTAATCAAGTACTCAAAAACAGCATTTTCTACCTCAAGATCTTAAGCCGTTTTGAGGCTGGGCTCCAACCACTGTGTGGCCTGGTGGCAACTGCCACACCAACTGCCACATTATTATGCAGCTGAGAAATCTCTGACATCACAGATATGCACATTTTCAGATGACTCAGTTCAGTGAGGGTGAATATTGTGAGAGGAGAATTGGAAGAATGCGCCAATATGAGAATTAGAGACATAGATCCTATATATATATAATATAATAATATAATATAAGTCCACATAGCTAGGAAACAATGCTAAACACTGAAAAAGGCCATTTATAAGATAGTTCCCCTTTAAAGTGCTACTCCTCACCTACAAAATTTTAAATGGGCTTGCACTGCTCTATCTATCCGATCTCATCTCCCGGTACTCGCCCGCTCGTGCTCTGCGCTCACAAAATGCAGGGCTTCTATCGATTCCTAGGGTTAAAAAGAAATCCGCCGGCCACAGAGTCTTTGTCTACTGCGCTCCCTACCTGTGGAACAAATTACCTGCCGTCGTCAGGGGCGCCTGCTCTGTCGAAGCTTTTAAATCCCTGCTTAACACCCATCTGTCTAAACTGAACACTGTGACCTCATTTTTTTTACTTCTAATTTTACTATGTTATTTTATTTCATACTTATCTTGTCTTGCACAGTCTCTGGAGCGCAACAGTAAGAAGCATTTTGTATAAAAGTATTCTGTACTTCTGTATGACAACTATTAAAGAAACTTGAACTTGAAACTTGATCTTTTCTCTCTCTCCTTCAACCTACCCTGATCTCACCTGGTCGGGGACTGACCTTTAGATTAATCTGTCTAGTTTAGTTAGGATGTCTATTTTCTCCCAACTCTGCTTTTCCGCAGCACTACAAACATGGGAACTCTCTAACCCCCCCCTGCCCCCCCCCCCCCCCCCATCTCTCTGAGTGCCTGCTGTCTCGTAGTGCTGACCAAGGTGATGGATGTCTCTGGGTCTTGGCCAAGATTGCAGAGACTGCTCTACATGCACCACCGAGGCCACGGATCAGCTCCTTACCGTCTTCTGTCCGTGGTCTGTCAACATGGTTTCATTGCTGGGTTAAGTACTTCTATACTATTCACATAATATGCTTACTTCATATATCTACTCTATTCACATATGCTTACCACTTGTATCTATTGCTATGTCCGCCCACTACAATCACGCAAACTGTCTAACGCCTGTCCCATCTCCCTGTCTCCCTGTGAGTGTTGACCGGAGTGTCGGACGTCCCGTGATGAAGGCCGGGAGGATGTGACCCTCTCTGCGTGCCCCCCTGTCTCCCTGTTTCTGGAGGTCTCGTAGTGGTGACCGGAGTGCTGGACGTCCCGCGATGATGTCGGGGAGGTTGCGACCCTCTCTGCGCCGCCCCCCATCTCCCTGTCTCGGGCTGTCCCTGAGCAACGACCGGAGTGTTGAACGTCCCGTGATTAAGACGGGGAGGACGTGACCCTCTTTGCGTCGCCCCTGTGCCTCAAATAGATTCGCTATCAGCTCTATCTTCAATCTTTCAAAATGTTCAGTTGCTATCGCTATCAGCTCTATCTTTAATTTTTCAAAATGTTCAGTTGCTATTATTTGCATTTATTTTAAATTTGTTGGACCTTATGGTGTTCTTGTTTTGTTCTTGACTTATTGTTATGTTTCTTCTTGACTTGTTTAAAGAAGACGTGTCCGGCCCATGGGGACATTAATGTGTGTTGTCGGGCCTTACAAATAAATTTGAATTGATTTGATTTAAGGGATGTGTTTATAATGTCCAGGACTGAACTGGAGACGCTATCAAACACTGGCTTAAAGAATTGTGTGGGGATAGGATCAATATCTGAGGTTGTGGAGTTTGCTTCTGAGACAGTTTTACAAAGTTTGCTTAATGTGATGCATGTAAAGTTACTCATGGTTATGTAGCCGGTTCAACGCTGAACCTGCCACTACTTCGACCGTGCCTTGAGTGGGAGTCGAACCCCGGGCGTCCGCACCGGGGCCAGCATCGCAAACCGCTGCGCCAAGAAAGGAATTCCCTTCTAAGCGCTCAGTTTGGATGCCTCTGGGGAGTGAGTTTTACTTCTATGTGCCGTAGTCACACTATCGCGGCACATATCCGTTACAGTTACATTGCATAATCTACTGAGATCGGTTTCATCTCCACCTCCACTAGTAGGCCTTACCTTCACTAGGATGTACCCCACAAAGAATATTCCAATTATCAGATTGCGAGTCCCAGTATTGGTGTCGATCGTGTCGCCAAACATAATCCGCCACACATCATGGACCGGGAGGAATTCACGCTTCTCAATCCGATCGAGACAACCGGTCCCCTTGCCCGACCAATAGAAATCTGACTGGAGACCTCTGATCGACCCACAGGCCAAGATATCATGTTTCAAAGGGTGCTCGATACTGCCACCTGGGTGGATGCGGCCGGTATTGCACATCGGCATTCTCAAAATGATTCCCCATGTTAACCCAGATGTCCGTGTGCCTGTAATTAATGGAAATATTGAATAAAAGAAATAATGATGAAAACTTGACTATACTCGGGTCTGGCGCTGAACGTTCGGCGAGTTAACCCGACTATCATCGGGTATGGCGTCCAAAGTGTTGAGCCCGAGCCATATTTTGTGAAAATTCACCTAAAAATACATACCTAAGTAAATGGAAGATTGCTCCACTTCTACAAGGTCAATTTGCATGTTATTCGTATCTACTGTCTGTTACTAGGCTTGAGTCAATTGTAATGAACCAAAGGAGAATACATACATAAATTGTTTATCTTTTATTTTTTCATCTTTGACGGTGAATAACACCATGCTAAAATGTACCAGAAATCTAAGCAAATTAATAAAGGGCAGATGATTAACAGGAGGTTTTTATACATACAGTACTGAATTCTGCCATCCGGACCAATGCAATTTGAAATATTATTATAGAATATAGAATATCAGGCCTAATTGACCTTATTATGGCCAAGTCACACATCTCTGGATCGAGTTCAATCTGGATTTAGTACCACCAGGCACCCCTAACAGCAAAAACCGAGAATGAAATCTACCTTTTTTATGGCAATAACGTTCAGGTTTGTTCCAGCCGTGAGATATGATCCCGGAAAAAAAAGAGAAAGAAAAAAGCTTTTTTTTATTGACAGTAAGCTGGGAAGTGTCGTTTTTTATTATTCAGAAGCCCTGGGTCTTTTCTCTCAAAAGACTACATTCAAGTTAGTTTGCGCCAAATCCTCGCGTCAATAAACGCCTTTTTCTATATTTCTATAAACATTAATTCATACATTCTGTAGAGATGGATTTATGGCGTGATATCAATCTCGTACCGGTACCGGACCGCTCGGGCTTAAGAGGTTAACATTCACTTAAAGGTCCACAATTGTTCACTTGTTGGGCAATTGTACACAATTCCTGTGAGTCTATGGAACACATCTGTACGTTTTTTTTCAATAAAATTCATTGTTTTGTATTTTTAATCAAGTACGTTGGAGCACCACTTTCTGCCCTTCCAACGTACTCGCAATGTGCTTTGACTGACACCCACCTGCACTATAGCCTAGCTAAGAGATGGCAGATACGCTAGCACGGAGGAACACCGCAAACGCTACAGTAAAATAGTAACGTTGATACACTATTGAGACAAACAGAAAATATTAGCCAAATTAGAAAAGGGAATAACCTTTACCACTATCGCAAATAATCTGTCTGTTTGCGCGTGTGTTCTCCTTGCGTTATATGACACTAGTCCAAAGTGCATCATAGTTGTAGACGTTTGGTAATGAATGTATGAACGAGGTCCTACTGCTAATTAACTAATTACGACTTATGTACTTACTGATTCGATACGTTCTTTTGGGTCCCGAAGACTTGGTACAGGCTAGCTCCCTTCTTTAGCAACAGCCAGGAAATCACCCCAGCATTATTTAAAGTCCTTGATTCTCAATGTCGTCTTTGCAAAAATCCAAAAACGAACTTAGCCCATCGCTTGCGGAGCATGATATCATTAGGAAACGAGTGCACGGACGTATTCGCTGCTCGGCGGCCAGGAACAACACATGTCCTGCTCATAATTTTAACGTTATGCTAACTTACTCGAATCACTGTTGATCTTCAGTTGATTGTGGGCGGTGGCTACAACCACAGTAGCGGCTCAGTATGCAGATATTAGCTTAACAGTGATTGGCCAGCGCCTCTTAAGTTAACACGTCACAGATCCAGTACATTCTGAACGGCTTATTTCAGTCGGGAGAGTTCTTGTCTCAGCTGAACAGCAGAAACTGCACTTGGTACAGATTTCACTTTTTCTCAGTGTTGGTACAAAACCCCACATTGCTTGAAAACAATGCAAAACACTGGAAAGGGAATTTTTTTTTACAATAGGGGACCTTTAACAGTTATTGTTAAGACATACAGTTAGGGTTACGGTTAGGTTAGGGTTCCATCCCCAGCAAGGGAACTTTCATAAACATATGTTTATGAATATGTAATATATGTACTTAAGCAGACAGGATCAGTGATGTGACTTCAGACTGTAGCTACAAGCAGACAGGATCAGTGATCATGTGACTTCAGACTGTAGCTACAAGCAGACAGGATCAGTGATCATGTGACTTCAGACTGTAGCTACAAGCAGACAGGATCAGTGATCATGTGACTTCAGACTGTAGCTACAAGCAGACAGGATCAGTGATCATGTGACTTCAGACTGTAGCTACAAGCAGACAGGATCAGTGATCATGTGACTTCAGACTGTAGCTACAAGCAGACAGGATCAGTGATCATGTGACTTCAGACTGTAGCTACAAGCAGACGGGATCAGTGATCATGTGACTTCAGACTGTAGCTACAAGCAGACAGGATCAGTGATCATGTGACTTCAGACTGTAGCTACAAGCAGACGGGATCAGTGATCATGTGACTTCAGACTGTAGCTACAAGCAGACAGGATCAGTGATCATGTGACTTCAGACTGTAGCTACAAGCAGACGGGATCAGTGATCATGTGACTTGCAGCTCCACACTGATGCCAGGAGAGGAAATGAGATTGGAAATAGTTTAATGGATCAACCCTCCACTTAATGTCATGACAGGTTGTTCTGCGCTGAATAAATGATGCCGCCAGCAGCCTATAGGTTATACGAGTTGTAAAATGGTGTGTCCCTGTTTTGTTGGGGGGGCGATTATGCGCCTGGATGTGGTTGACAAGGCAGCCGCTTTTAGACGAGCGATATGACGATGTGATAGATTCTATGGAAAATATGCAAACAGTCCATCAACACCAGGGGTGTATCAAATCTGAGGTCAACCCTGTCAGGGGGGGTGGAGGGAGACTAACCGGACAGGACACGTGAATGGCACCTCCTTAAACCAACGCGTCCACGTTTCTCCGCCGGCCAGGTGGCCACTGGCGAGACAGCGTTGCATTAAAACAAATGTAATGTGGTAAAACAGGCGATTGTGTTTGGATTTGAGATTGATAATTGCTGGGTTGCATGTTTCATCATCAAGCTGGTTTTGACTCGACGTTAGCTTCTCAGTTCAAGGATGTCCCCGTGCGATACCAATATGTGGATTAAAGCTGTAAGTGGTATTTATATTGTTAAAATAAGTGGTTCACATGTTAAAATAATAGCTCTACACTACAGTAGCTCTCTCTGCCTCTCCACTCTGCAGTAAACACAAAATACATTTTAATAATAGCTCTACATTATATCATGGCTCTGTCTCTCTGCTCTGCAGTAAACACAAAATACATTTTAATAATAGCTCTACATTATATCATGGCTCTGTCTCTCTGCTCTGCAGTAAACACAGAATACATTTTAATAATAGCTCTACATTATATCATGGCTCTGTCTCTCTGCTCTGCAGTAAACACAAAATACATTTTAATAATAGCTCTACATTATATCATGGCTCTGTCTCTCTGCTCTGCAGTAAACACAAAATACATTTTAATAATAGCTCTACATTATATCATGGCTCTCTCTGTCTCTCTGCTCTGCAGTAAACACAAAATACATTTTAATAATAGCTCTACATTATATCATGGCTCTGCCTCTCTGCTCTGCAGTAAACACAAAATACATTTTAATAATAGCTCTACATTATATCATGGCTCTGTCTGCCTCCCACTCTGCAGTAAACACAAAATAAATGTTCTCGTATCTCGTTTCCACTTTATCCAATCAGGACACACTGCCAGGATTGTCGGACAAAAATAAGAAATAAAAACGAAAACAACAATAAAAAGAAATATGTGCTTGAAACAAGTAAAATAACCAGTAAGCAAATGTGGCTTGATAAGATTTCTTAAAATAAGTAAACATATCTATAAGGTTCTCTCTCCCAACCATGACAATCCATATCAGTGCTGGGTGTAGAGCTGTTTAATCTAACACAAAATACCACTTACATCACCAGTAAATAGATACAGTATAGTTAGCCTACAACTGTTTATACTGTCTCTTAATGCAGTTGTTGTTCCCGTGCGACACAAACAGACCCTGAATCAGTTTCTTCATCAGCGATCGCTCCAAGAAAAGAGGGTTGATTCGTGATGTGACATAAATTGAAAATGATTTTTATTTGATCATTTACAGGTAATTCGATATAAACATGTCCATGAAACGAAATGGTTTTGTTCAAACATTTAGAAGAAATTCATATTTGATAATAAGCACAGAGACGATAATTTAGAACATAGGTAATCACAAACGGACCAAATGGGAACAACAAGAGTAGCTCCGCCACACAAAACATCCTATATAACAGATTATATTTAAGTAAATCTTCCGTGTCTTAGTTTATAGTAATTCCGTTGTTTCTCGCCTCGGCGCGGGACATGCAGTCGAGTTCGTTTCCATGTCGTCGTCGTGATTCAGATTCGTCTCCACGTCGTTTCAAACCGTCGGCTGGTGTATTTTCTAGTGTTTGATCTCTTATTGTCTCACAAACACGCCTCCCCCAGGTGCGCGGACTCTGCACTGCGCATGCGCATGCTCTCGGCCCGTCTGAGCCGCATGCTGTGCAGGTGACGTCACGTGGAACCAGCTCCGCTCGGCGACGTTTTCAACCGTCAGGTCGCTGATGAGCAAACACCGTCAGAAGAAGAAGCCCGTGGGCGGTGAAATAAATAAATAAATGTGCCGAATGAATAAATAAGCTGAACATATAAATTAATTTAAATATGTAAATAAATGATTTTCATAGGCTACATGCGAAATATCAAATCATAGCCTAAAATAGCCCGGACCCTTAAAGACGTTACGTCACGGGGTCACATGTCCTTGTTTGATTTGGATGTAACTGGAGCGAGGATGAAAACTATAGACAAGTGAAAGAAACCCCCTTAACCCTTTCACCGCCACACGACAGAAGGTTAACCCTTTACTATATATAACACAACCGACGGCGACGCTCCATCGTTAGCATCACGAGCTCCGCATCCGCGCTAATGACGGAGCAACGCCGCCGTGGGTCGTGTGACGGTAAAGGGCTAACCTTCTGTGTCGTCACAGTGAAAGGGTTAACCGGCGGGCGGCCGTGTGGCAGTGAAAGGGTCTTTAACGTCACTAGGTGAAGCTCATGGACACTGTGTGCTCCAGCGCCTTGCGCCGCAGCGAGGCGATGCTCGTCCCCCTCCAGACGTCACTGTCCGGGGAGCCGCACAGCTGGGGGCCGCCGCTCACGTTGTTGGGGCCCCCGGAGAGCGAGCCGGGCCCCACCATGCCGGGGAAGGAGGGCTGGTAGAGGTGCGACTGCAGGCCGGGCCCGTTGGGCGACATGTTGGACAGGCCCATGGAGTTGGGGGGGGGCCCGCTGAGGCTGCACTGCGAGAGCGACTGGGCCATGGCCTGCTGGCGGCCCAGGGAGGGGGGCAGCTGCAGCTGGGAGGGCATGCCGGCCGTGGCCCAGCGAGTGTCGTTGGCGTGGAAGGAGCAGAGGCTGTCGCCCATGGCCGCCGCGGCCGCCGCCGCCGACTGGAACTGCGGGAGCCCGTGGTGGTGCGTGGGCAGCAGGGTCCCCGGGGAGCGGAACACGTTCGTCGTCTTCTTGCGTTTCTTCCACTTGGCGCGACGGTTCTGGAACCAGACCTGGAAGCAGAGGTTCTGTTTGTTAGGCTGCTGCCGCTCCCGGTGTGTTCTAACCCTAACCCTAACCCCAACACACAGGTCCGGTTCTATAGAGGTTCTGTTTGTTCTCCTGGTGTGTTCTAACCCTAACCCTAACCCCAACACACAGGTCCGGTTCTATAGAGGTTCTGTTTGTTCTCCTGGTGTGTTCTCTCTGTACAACAACACACACAGGTCCGGTTCTATAGCACAGCACTCTCGCAGAGTAACTTTAACTCAAGCTGAGTAACTTTAACTCAAACTGAGTCACATTTAACTCAGTTTGAGTCAAATGTACTCAGTTTGAGTCAAATGTACTCAGTTTGAGTCAAATGTACTCTGTTTGAGTCAAATGTACTCAGTTTGAGTCAAATGTACTCAGTTTGAGTCAAATGTACTCAGTTTGAGTCAAATTTACTCTGCGAATTGTACTGTGAGTTATTATCGATGTGGATTGATTGATTGATTGATTGATTGAATGTTTTATCGAGCAGAGATAACAGAGCACACGGAAGGAAGGAGGGGTCCCATGACGTCGCGCCAAGTGGAAGGAACGCAGGAAGACGATGAACGTGTGCCTCTCCCCGGGGAGGCAGGAGTAAGGGTTAGGGTTAGGGTTAAAGGTTACAGGTCAGTGTTAGGGTTAAAGGTTACAGGTCAGTGTTAGGGTTAAAGGTTACAGGTCAGTACACCTGCAGTCAGTGCATCATGGACATGTGCGTGAATGTAAAATATTACCTTCACACAAGAATACAGTCACTGTCACTAATGTACAGTCTCCTCCCCACCGTGTGTATATATTTATATATTTTCTCCACCCTCCCCCCTCCTATACAGTCTCCTCCCCACCGTATGTATATATTTATATATTCTCTCCACCCTCCCCCCTCCTATACAGTCTCCTCCCCACCGTATGTATATATTTATATATTCTCTCCACCCTCCCCCCCCTCCTATACAGTCTCCTCCCCACCGTATGTATATATTTATATATTCTCTCCACCCTCCCCCCTCCTATACAGTCTCCTCCCCACCGTATGTATATATTTATATATTCTCTCCACCCTCCCCCCTCCTATACAGTCTCCTCCCCACCGTATGTATATATTTATATATTCTCTCCACCCTCCCCCCCCTCCTATACAGTCTCCTCCCCACCGTATGTATATATTTATATATTCTCTCCACCCTCCCCCCTCCTATACAGTCTCCTCCCCACCGTATGTATATATTTATATATTCTCTCCACCCTCCCCCCTCCTATACAGTCTCCTCCCCACCGTATGTATATATTTATATATTCTCTCCACCCTCCCCCCCTCCTATACAGTCTCCTCCCCACCGTATGTATATATTTATATATTCTCTCCACCCTCCCCCCTCCTATACAGTCTCCTCCCCACCGTATGTATATATTTATATATTCTCTCCACCCTCCCCCCCTCCTATACAGTCTCCTCCCCACCGTATGTATATATTCTCTCCCCACCGTATGTATATACAGTCTCCTCCCCACCGTATGTATATATTCTCTCCCCACCGTATGTATATATCTCTCCCCACCGTATGTATATATATCTCCTCCCCACCGTATGTATATATTCTCTCCCCACCGTATGTATATATTCTCTCCCCACCGTATGTATATATTCTCTCCCCACCGTATGTATATATTCTCTCCCCACCGTATGTATATATCTCCTCCCCACCGTATGTATATATTCTCTCCCCACCGTATGTATATATCTCCTCCCCACCGTATGTATATATATCTCTCCCCACCGTATGTATATATTCTCTCCCCACCGTATGTATATATCTCCTCCCCACCGTATGTATATATATCTCTCCCCACCGTATGTATATATTCTCTCCCCACCGTATGTATATATCTCCTCCCCACCGTATGTATATATATCTCTCCCCACCGTATGTATATATTCTCTCCCCACCGTATGTATATATCTCTCCCCACCGTATGTATATATTCTCTCCCCACCGTATGTATATATTCTCTCCCCACCGTATGTATATATCTCTCCCCACCGTATGTATATATTTCTCTCCCACCCACCCACCCCCCCCTAGTCTCCTCCCCACTGCATGTATATATTCTGTTATAGGATCTATGGGTAACAGTACTGTATATTTGCATATCGTATATGTCACAAATGTAACAGTACTACCTGTATTATGTCATGTATGTCCCTATGCCATAAATGTCATGATGTCATAAATATGTCATAAATGTTGAATGTGAAATGTGAATTGAAAATGGGGGACCCTGATGTAAACAAGACGAAAGTCTTTCTCTGGTCTGCATCCCCTTAACAATTGTGTGTATTGAGCTGTACTGTATTGTACCCATTCTGCAATCTGTTAAATAAAGTTTTCATTCATTCATTCATTCATTCATTCATTCATTCATTTATTCATTCATTCATTCATTCATTCATTCATTCATTCATTCATTCATTCATTCATTCAATCATTTATTCACACAGTAAAATAACATATAAATGACACTAAAATAACAAAAAGATTACAGTAATGTGCAGTATCCCAACCCGTATGAAAATGCATTATATCGTATATAAAATATATAAACACACGGGCTAAAGCTATATTGTCTCAGTGAACCGATTATCTTCTGTAAACAGGCCTATATATATTTACGGCTGCTATAAAACCCTATATCTTGAAGATTAAAAAAAGGGAATGCCCTGGTCTGAATTTTCCCAATGTGTTGTTTTTATTATATATCCCGTGAATGTATTTAACTTGTTTAACGCGCACAGTCACACGCACGCACGCACGGCACAACACCGCCGCCGTTTAAACGACGGGCTGCTACACCGACAGTAAAATGATAATGTAATCGCCGTGACTTATGTAGCCATAGTAATGATGGCGGCGGCGTTTACTGGGAGAGAGGCCTTGAGAGCGTGTTTATATATAGATATTATATAGAGACCTCATAGTCATGGCGTCGATGATTAATGTGAAGATTTGGTTGAGAAACTGGGGCGTCGTATTAAAGAGAGAGAGAGAGAGGGAGAGAGAGAGAGAGAGAGAGAGAGAGAGAGAGGGGCCCACCTCACCCCGAGCAGCCAGCCGCGAAGTCCCGCCTCAGATGCATTAATACACTTCAGAGGAAAGAAAATGCAATTTCTCATTCTGTTTAAAAGACAGAGTAGTGCGTCTCTCTCTCTCTCCGCCATTAAGACGCGTCTGGCTGACAGTCCAGACCATAATATATATATAGGGAGCTGGGCTGGACCTGCTTGTTCTTATAATTATAATAATAATAATAATAATAATAATAATAATAATAATAATAATAATAATAATAATAATAATAATAATAATAATAATAATAATAATAATAATAATAATAATAATAATAATAATAATAATAATAATAATAATAATAATAATAATAATATAATAATAATATAATAATATATTATATATCCCCTGGTTCGGGAGCCGCGGCTCATAACGGCATCGTTTCACTAATTCTTATTTCATGTAAATAGTATATCGGCCTACAGCGGGATTATAGAACGTATCCGTGCGCTATAATAATAATAATAATAATAATAATAATAATAACGATGATTATTTATTATGAACGGCTCAACTGCGGTGTCCGTTGCAGCACTTTATTAATAAGCCGCCAAGGCGATAAATAATTATTAATTCGATTCATAATACAGCCTTTGTTTTTACTGCGAGGTTATATAGTTGTTAGATGTCGTGATATAGAATCATAATGTACCCGTCGGTTGGACCCGCAGCGTGTTGTTGTTGACTAAACTATCTTCTCGAGACCAGTGTCGCTGAAGACGCGTCGCCGGGATGCGGGACGACATTCACGGGGCCGTTCGTTCAAGTCCTCCGTGTATTATATTATATAAAGGACATGTTCCACCTAAACAGGTGTAACTGTATTGGTACAATACACCGATACAATAAAGCTCCGATCGTAATTCCATAGATAACTATTAAGCTACAAATGCAGATTATAGCCCCGCGCTGTATAAATATATAATCTGAGGACCAATATGAATAATATTACCATGTAGCCTGTATCAGTCTATTTGAGCTTCCATAATGATATGGCACGTGGTAAGGGAAAGGATATGTATTGGTCCTTTGCGTGTGAACTATATAGGGTTCATATTCATACAATTACTGTATTTTTGGATTATATTTTATATTCCATTAACCGAGTCTTGAACTGCAGTGAATAAATATAACACGGATCTCAGAGTGACTTTATGACTGACTGCATGTTTCATGGAATGATTTCTTACTCAAATATAGAATCTGTTTAAGACCTATTTTCTAAATAGTATCAATTTACCCTTATAATTATGTCATCATTTCAAACATTTTAACATATAATTGTCAGATTTGAGGAATGGTACAATTTAAATAATACTACTAATAATTATATTAATAAAATAATAACAATAAAACAACGCCAATACAAATTACAAATAACAATAATAACAGTAATAATAATAAATTATTTATGGTATAACATTTGATTCTGATTTTTTATTTTTATTTTTTTTATGGATTCTCACAATTGATAAATAGTAAAACAGGAGCTGTCCGGTGCTGAAATGAACTTCTCCTTGTCGGCGCGGCTATAGGAGCTGTCCTCGTAAATATAGGAGCTGACCTCGGTGCTGAAATATAGGAGCTGACCGCGGTGCTGAAATATAGGAGCTGACCTCGGTGCTGAAATATAGGAGCTGACCGCGGTGCTGAAATACAGGAGCTGACCGCGGTGCTGAAATATAGGAGATGACCTCGGTGCTGACATATAGGAGCTGACCGCGGTGCTGAAATACAGGAGCTGACCGCGGTGCTGAAATATAGGAGCTGACCTCGGTGCTGACATATAGGAGCTGACCGCGGTGCTGAAATATAGCTGACCGCGGTGCTGAAATATAGCTGACCACGGTGCTGAACTATAGGAGCTGACCGGTGCTGAAATACAGGAGCTGACCGCGGTGCTGAAATATAGGAGCTGACCGCGGTGCTGACATATAGGAGCTGACCGCGGTGCTGACATATAGGAGCTGACCGTGGTGCTGAAATATAGGAGCTGACCGCGGTGCTGAAATATAGGAGCTGACCGCGGTGCTGACATATAGGAGCTGACCGCGGTGCTGACATATAGGAGCTGACCGCGGTGCTGACATATAGGAGCTGACCGTGGTGCTGAAATATAGGAGCTGACCGCGGTGCTGAAATATAGGAGCTGACCGCGGTGCTGACATATAGGAGCTGACCGCGGTGCTGACATATAGGAGCTGACCTTGGTGCTGAAATATAGGAGCTGACCGCGGTGCTGAAATATAGGAGCTGACCGCGGTGCTGAAATATAGGAGCTGACCTCAATACAGGAGCTGACCGCGGTGCTGAAATACAGCTCCTATAGCCGCCGACAAGCACATTTCAGTACCGCGGACAGCTCCTATTTCCCCCCTCTCCCCTTTTAATTTTCCTTGTATACTATTGCTACTGTCATTTTGTATATTATTTACTTGTACGTACATAACCTTGTTTTTGTTGCAGCCTCCCCCCCCTCCCCCCCTTCTCTCAAAAGGCCTTTGCTTTTTGGTCAGGCTGCTTTTGTATATAATAATAATAATTTGTTCTTACACTATAGCTTGCCTGGGTAAATAACGGTTAAATTAAAAACTAAACATTTTAAATAGCCGCGCCACAGCGAGAGCGCATCATTTCAGAACCCAAGAAAACCTTAAAACCACAAAACTAGGGGGATTCTAATTTCTTTTTAATTAAATATTATAATTCTGCCAAATTACTATTATACAAAAAGGGAGAGCACACGGTCATTTTTTCCATTATATATTGCACTGTAAAAACTGAGCGGTCATCTGGTAATTTTTAAACTATCAGCACATTTTATTCAACCTAAACTGTGTAAAATACAATTCATAAATTGAATTCAGCTCAATTCGATTTCAAACGGCACATAGTATTTTTTGTATTATGTATAGGTTACTAATAATTAGTTAATAAATATTAATATATCCCAATCCCAGTTTTTACAATGTGGTTATACAAAAACAGTATTTTAACAGTATTAACGTTTTTATTATTATTATTATTTTAAATTTTTTAAGGCTTTCTAACGGTCGCGTCTCTCACAGACGGGTTTTATCGGCGGGACGTGTTGTTGTAACGCGACTAATAAAACACGCAGGTTATCGACACACCGGGCGGGACTCGAACCAACAGAACCGACAGAAGAACCAGACCGACCTGCACGCGGGACTCCGTGAGCCCGATGCGCAGCGCCAGCTCCTCCCGCATGAAGATGTCTGGGTAGTGCGTCTTGGCGAAGCTGCGCTCCAGCTCGTTGAGCTGCGCCGGCGTGAAGCGCGTCCGGTGCCGCTTCTGCTTCTGGCTCTGCTGGCTGGCGGACTGGCTGTTCTGGTTCTGCTTCTCCTGCAGCTCCTTGGTGTTGCCCCCCCCCTGCTGTCCTCCGCCGCCGGACGGGTTGTTGTTGGAGCCGCCGTTGTTGTTGTTGTTGTTGTTGTTGATGTCGTCGCCTCCCGGGAGCATCGTCGCGCCCTCCACGCCGCCGTCCGGCCCCGGGGCGAGCTCTCCGGAGTGCCCGGGGTCAGGGCCCCCTCCGAGCCGGCACTTCAGCGCCTCGCGGTGCCCCAGCAGCTCCGCGGCCGCATCTTTCATCCCTGCGGGGACACGAGGGGGGGTTTAAAGTATACATCAGCTCGTCCCGGGGGGAGGAGAGGGTTTAAAGTACAGTATACATCAGCTCATCCCGGGGGGAGGAAAGGGTTTAAAGTACAGTATACTGTACATCAGCTCATCCTCCGGGGGGAGAGGGTTTAAACATCAGCTCATCCTCCGGGGGGAGGAGAGGGTTTAAAGTAAACATCAGCTCGTCCTTCGGGGAGGAGAGGGTTTAAAGTAAACATCAGCTCGTCCTCCGGGGGGAGGAGAGGGTTTAAAGTAAACATCAGCTCGTCCTTCCTTGGACCCTGATGGAAACAAGACAAAAGTCTTTCTCTGGTCTGCAGCCCCTTAACAATTGTGTGTATTGAGCCGTACTGTATTGTACCCATTCTGCAATCTGTTAAATAAAGTTTTCATTCATTCATTCATTCATTCATTCAGGAAAGGGTTTAAACATCAGCTCGTCCTTCTGGAGGAAAGGGTTTAAACATCAGCTCATCCTCCTGGAGGAAAGGGTTTAAACATCAGCTCATCCTCCTGGAGGAAAGGGTTTAAACATCAGCTCATCCTCCTGGAGGAAAGGGTTTAAACATCAGCTCATCCTCCTGGAGGAAAGGGTTTAAACATCAGCTCATCCTCCTGGAGGAAAGGGTTTAAACATCAGCTCATCCTCCTGGAGGAAAGGGTTTAAACATCAGCTCGTCCTTCTGGAGGAAAGGGTTCAACTTAGTGCACGAAGCCACATCACAATATAGGAGCTGTCCTCGACTCCTCGGTGCTGAAATATAGGAGCTGATGACAAACACAACTCCTGACTCGAACATCTGGCTGCAAAACAAGCGACATGATGACTTTGTCAAACAGAAGAGATTTTATCTTTTATCTTCTAGCACCGAGTTTACACGACATTGGGAGAAAGAGATGCTCAGTTGTAGCCGCAGAACACAGCGGCCACCTGGACCTTAAATAGCCGACACTTAATTAAATTCGATCACATCAATACCTTACAAGAAAATGGTTAAATCAAATTACCGCAGTAATATAATAATAATAATAATAATTACTTTTCCAATGAATTAGCTCTCACTTCAATCACATTAAGATATAATATAAGAAACAAATTGTCAATCTTCCCCGCCTGATTGAGATGATAAATATAGAAGCCTTACAGTAGAGTTGGAGACCGGAGCTCGGCGTCGTCAACTCACCGAGCCGAGCGTCCAGGAGGTCGGCGTGCGAGAGCATGGCGCACCGCTCCGGGCCGAACAAGTGCTATTCCGAAAAAAATGCCTACGACTTTAACCTATTTAAAAAAAAAATATATATATATATGGAACTAAATGAAAGCAAATTCGGTTTGTGGTTAAAAAAAGGAGGTTCCTTGCATTATAATGTCCTTTAGAGGGACGGGGCGGGGCTTAGCGACCGAAGGAACCCATGAGCGCCTTCAGACGAGGACCAATCAGAACCGAGGCTCGAGACGTGTCAGCTTTTACCTCCAGACCCCGCCCCCCCATCCAGACCCCCCCCCCCCCAATCCACACACATTCACCAGTTTCATTCCTCCTCCTCATCTCTGTAATAGGCTTTGATTTTTCTTCTCCAAATTACACCCAATAAAATAACCTGATTTAATATGATCTGTGAGAAGCTTCGACCCGTCATCATCTGAGAGACACGCGTTGGATCCGCCCGCGATATTAGTTTAATTGTTCTGAAGCCCATCAGCTGAAGTGAAGCTCAGATCAAAAACTAACGTCGACATATAAACAGACGATCTGTGTGTGAAGTGAACGACATCTCGCCTATTAGCGCGGCAGCTATATATATATATATATATAATATATATAATATACACACAGTATATAATGAGGTAAAGCCGGTTTAAGGGGGTGGCTGCCTCGAACATCAGGCCGCGTCCCGACTCCCGTCTCACTCCCGACTCCCGTCTCACTCCCGACCTCTCCTCCCCTCAGACCGAGTGAACCTCCTCTAAATGCCCCTAATTTCCTACAGTGAGCCAAACAACCGAGTTTAGATTAGGGATATATTTCTAACCAGAGTCATTTTCAAGACCATTAGGCTTTTATGCAATTAGTGCCAAATCTATAAGCTTTTTATTACAATTATTAGGGGTAAAAAAATCAGAATAAATTAGTGGTGATTTACTAGTGTTTAGGGGGGGGGGGAGGGGGGGGGACTCGTTGTAAATGATATGTGAGCAGATTAAGAGGATAATTCGGTGTAAAGTGGAGCGAGAGCCTCTGTGTGTCGAACAGGCGCTGAACACGGAACACGCTATTGGACCGAGAGGCGGAGTCAACTGGCGCCTGAGCGGCGACCCGCAAACACACGGGCTTTAAACACGTCAGCTGACCCGACAAACAGGCTTTAAACACGTCACCTGACCTGACAAACAAACAGGCTTTAAACACGTCACCTGACCTGACAAACACGCTTTAAACACGTCACCTGACCTGACAAACAGGCTTTAAACACGTCACCTGACCTGACAAACAGGCTTTAAACACGTCACCTGACCTGACAAACAGGCTTTAAACACGTCACCTGACCTGACAAACAGGCTTTAAACACGTCACCTGACCTGACAAACAGGCTTTAAACACGTCAGCTGACCTGACAAACAGGCTTTAAACACGTCAGCTGACCTGACAAACAGGCTTTAAACACGTCACCTGACCTGACAAACAGGCTTTAAACACGTCAGCTGACCTGACAAACACGCTTTAAACACGTCACCTGACCTGACAAACAGGCTTTAAACACGTCACCTGACCTGACAAACAGGCTTTAAACACGTCACCTGACCTGACAAACAGGCTTTAAACACGTCCAGCCAATTGCTTCCACGCTATTGATCTTTTATAATCTGCCGCATTAAGGATATTCATTGGAGTCGAGTCAAAACAAAGGGAGCTTTAAACAGCTTTAAACAGCTCCCCGTGTCACTAAAAACATTATACTCAATTAGCACAATAATACAGAGTCTTGTCACACAGCG
Source organism: Notolepis coatsorum (assembly GCF_963971535.1). Lineage (NCBI taxonomy): Eukaryota > Metazoa > Chordata > Actinopteri > Aulopiformes > Paralepididae > Notolepis > Notolepis coatsorum. Next base: position 142,617 of record NC_140175.1, on the reverse strand, counting down.
CTATAGGCTCCCGAGATATATATATATATAATATAATATAAGGACAAAGGAGAGACACACTGCGGGCAGATGTTCTGAGGAAGCGGGTTTATTTATTGTGGAGTGAATATAGTGGAGGAGGCGCTGGAGCATGAAGCTGGCCCCTGTGGGTCTCTCTCTCTCTCTCTGGAGCATGAAGCTGGGCCCTGTGGGTCTCTCTCTCTCTCTCTCTGGAGCATGAAGCTGGGCCCTGTGGGTCTCTCTCTCTCTCTCTCTGGAGCATGAAGCTGGGCCCTGTGGGTCTCTCTCTCTCTGGAGCGTGAAGCTGGGCCCTGTGGGTCTCTCTCTCTCTCTCTCTGGAGCGTGAAGCTGGGCCCTGTGGGTCTCTCTCTCTCTGCCCTCTGGAGCATGAAGCTGGGCCCTGTGGGTCTCTCTCTCTCTCTCTCTGGAGCGTGAAGCTGGGCCCTGTGGGTCTCTCTCTCTGCCCTCTGGAGCGTGAAGCTGGGCCCTGTGGGTCTCTCTCTCTCTCTCTCTGGAGCATGAAGCTGGGCCCTGTGGGTCTCTCTCTCTCTCTCTGGAGCATGAAGCTGGGCCCTGTGGGTCTCTCTCTCTCTCTCTGGAGCGTGAAGCTGGGCCCTGTGGGTCTCTCTCTCTCTCTCTCTGGAGCATGAAGCTGGGCCCTGTGGGTCTCTCTCTCTCTGCCCTCTGGAGCGTGAAGCTGGGCCCTGTGGGTCTCTCTCTCTCTCTCTCTCTGGAGCATGAAGCTGGGCCCTGTGGGTCTCTCTCTCTCTCTGGAGCGTGAAGCTGGGCCCTGTGGGTCTCTCTCTCTCTGCCCTCTGGAGCATGAAGCTGGGCCCTGTGGGTCTCTCTCTGCCCTCTGGAGCATGAAGCTGGGCCCTGTGGGTCTCTCTCTCTCTCTCTCTGGAGCATGAAGCTGGGCCCTGTGGGTCTCTCTCTCTCTCTCTCTGGAGCATGAAGCTGGGCCCTGTGGGTCTCTCTCTCTCTCTCTCTGGAGCATGAAGCTGGGCCCTGTGGGTCTCTCTCTCTCTGCCCTCTGGAGCGTGAAGCTGGGCCCTGTGGGTCTCTCTCTCTGCCCTCTGGAGCGTGAAGCTGGGCCCTGTGGGTCTCTCTCTCTCTGCCCTCTGGAGCGTGAAGCTGGGCCCTGTGGGTCTCTCTCTCTCTGCCCTCTGGAGCATGAAGCTGGGCCCTGTGGGTCTCTCTCTCTGCCCTCTGGAGCGTGAAGCTGGGCCCTGTGGGTCTCTCTCTCTCTGCCCTCTGGAGCGTGAAGCTGGGCCCTGTGGGTCTCTCTCTCTGCCCTCTGGAGCGTGAAGCTGGGCCCTGTGGGTCTCTCTCTCTCTGCCCTCTGGAGCATGAAGCTGGGCCCTGTGGGTCTCTCTCTCTCTGCCCTCTGGAGCATGAAGCTGGGCCCTGTGGGTCTCTCTCTCTCTGCCCTCTGGAGCATGAAGCTGGGCCCTGTGGGTCTCTCTCTCTCTCTCTCTGGAGCGTGAAGCTGGGCCCTGTGGGTCTCTCTCTCTGCCCTCTGGAGCGTGAAGCTGGGCCCTGTGGGTCTCTCTCTCTCTCTCTCTGGAGCATGAAGCTGGGCCCTGTGGGTCTCTCTCTCTCTCTCTCTGGAGCGTGAAGCTGGGCCCTGTGGGTCTCTCTCTCTGCCCTCTGGAGTGTGAAGCTGGGCCCCTGTGGGTCTCTCTCTCTGCCCTCTGGAGCGTGAAGCTGGGCCCTGTGGGTCTCTCTCTCTCTGCCCTCTGGAGCGTGAAGCTGGGCCCTGTGGGTCTCTCTCTCTCTGCCCTCTGGAGCATGAAGCTGGGCCCTGTGGGTCTCTCTCTCTCTCTCTCTGGAGCGTGAAGCTGGGCCCTGTGGGTCTCTCTCTCTCTCTCTCTGGAGCATGAAGCTGGGCCCTGTGGGTCTCTCTCTCTCTCTCTCTGGAGCGTGAAGCTGGGCCCTGTGGGTCTCTCTCTCTCTGCCCTCTGGAGCGTGAAGCTGGGCCCTGTGGGTCTCTCTCTCTGCCCTCTGGAGCATGAAGCTGGGCCCTGTGGGTCTCTCTCTCTCTCTCTCTGGAGCGTGAAGCTGGGCCCTGTGGGTCTCTCTCTCTCTCTGCCCTCTGGAGCGTGAAGCTGGGCCCTGTGGGTCTCTCTCTCTGCCCTCTGGAGCGTGAAGCTGGGCCCTGTGGGTCTCTCTCTCTCTGGAGCATGAAGCTGGGCCCTGTGGGTCTCTCTCTCTCTGCCCTCTGGAGCGTGAAGCTGGGCCCTGTGGGTCTCTCTCTCTGCCCTCTGGAGCATGAAGCTGGGCCCTGTGGGTCTCTCTCTCTCTGCCCTCTGGAGCATGAAGCTGGGCCCTGTGGGTCTCTCTCTCTGCCCTCTGGAGCGTGAAGCTGGGCCCTGTGGGTCTCTCTCTCTCTGCCCTCTGGAGCATGAAGCTGGGCCCTGTGGGTCTCTCTCTCTCTCTCTGGAGCATGAAGCTGGGCCCTGTGGGTCTCTCTCTCTCTGCCCTCTGGAGCATGAAGCTGGGCCCTGTGGGTCTCTCTCTCTGCCCTCTGGAGCGTGAAGCTGGGCCCTGTGGGTCTCTCTCTCTCTCTCTGGAGCGTGAAGCTGGGCCCTGTGGGTCTCTCTCTCTCTGCCCTCTGGAGCGTGAAGCTGGGCCCTGTGGGTCTCTCTCTCTCTCTCTGGAGCATGAAGCTGGGCCCTGTGGGTCTCTCTCTCTCTCTCTGGAGCGTGAAGCTGGGCCCTGTGGGTCTCTCTCTCTCTCTCTGGAGCGTGAAGCTGGGCCCTGTGGGTCTCTCTCTCTCTGCCCTCTGGAGCATGAAGCTGGGCCCTGTGGGTCTCTCTCTCTCTGCCCTCTGGAGCCTGAAGCTGGGCCCTGTGGGTCTCTCTCTCTCTCTGGAGCATGAAGCTGGGCCCTGTGGGTCTCTCTCTCTGCCCTCTGGAGCATGAAGCTGGGCCCTGTGGGTCTCTCTCTCTCTGCCCTCTGGAGCGTGAAGCTGGGCCCTGTGGGTCTCTCTCTCTCTCTCTCTGGAGCATGAAGCTGGGCCCTGTGGGTCTCTCTCTCTCTCTCTGGAGCGTGAAGCTGGGGCCTGTGGGTCTCTCTCTCTGCCCTCTGGAGCGTGAAGCTGGGGCCTGTGGGTCTCTCTCTCTCTCTCTCTGGAGCGTGAAGCTGGGCCTGTGGGTCTCTCTCTCTCTGCCCTCTGGAGCGTGAAGCTGGGGCCTGTGGGTCTCTCTCTCTCTGCCCTCTGGAGCATGAAGCTGGGCCCTGTGGGTCTCTCTCTCTCTCTGGAGCGTGAAGCTGGGCCCTGTGGGTCTCTCTCTCTCTGCCCTCTGGAGCATGAAGCTGGGCCCCTGTGGGTCTCTCTCTCTCTCTCTGGAGCGTGAAGCTGGGGCCCTGTGGGTCTCTCTCTCTGCCCTCTGGAGCATGAAGCTGGGCCCTGTGGGTCTCTCTCTCTCTGCCCTCTGGAGCATGAAGCTGGGCCCTGTGGGTCTCTCTCTCTGCCCTCTGGAGCATGAAGCTGGGCCCTGTGGGTCTCTCTCTCTCTCTCTGGAGCGTGAAGCTGGGCCCTGTGGGTCTCTCTCTCTCTGCCCTCTGGAGCATGAAGCTGGGCCCTGTGGGTCTCTCTCTCTCTCTCTGGAGCGTGAAGCTGGGCCCTGTGGGTCTCTCTCTCTCTCTCTGGAGCGTGAAGCTGGGCCCTGTGGGTCTCTCTCTCTCTGCCCTCTGGAGTGTGAAGCTGGGGCCTGTGGGTCTCTCTCTCTCTCTCTCTGGAGCATGAAGCTGGGCCCTGTGGGTCTCTCTCTCTCTCTGGAGCCTGAAGCTGGGCCCTGTGGGTCTCTCTCTCTCTGCCCTCTGGAGCATGAAGCTGGGCCCTGTGGGTCTCTCTCTCTCTCTGGAGCATGAAGCTGGGCCCTGTGGGTCTCTCTCTCTCTCTCTCTCTGGAGCCTGAAGCTGGGCCCTGTGGGTCTCTCTCTCTCTCTCTCTGGAGCATGAAGCTGGGCCCTGTGGGTCTCTCTCTCTCTCTCTGGAGCGTGAAGCTGGGCCCTGTGGGTCTCTCTCTCTCTCTCTCTGGAGCGTGAAGCTGGGCCCTGTGGGTCTCTCTCTCTGCCCTCTGGAGCATGAAGCTGGGCCCTGTGGGTCTCTCTCTCTCTGCCCTCTGGAGCATGAAGCTGGGCCCTGTGGGTCTCTCTCTCTCTCTCTCTGGAGCATGAAGCTGGGCCCTGTGGGTCTCTCTCTCTGCCCTCTGGAGCATGAAGCTGGGCCCTGTGGGTCTCTCTCTCTCTGCCCTCTGGAGCATGAAGCTGGGCCCTGTGGGTCTCTCTCTCTCTGCCCTCTGGAGCATGAAGCTGGGCCCTGTGGGTCTCTCTCTCTCTGCCCTCTGGAGCATGAAGCTGGGCCCTGTGGGTCTCTCTCTCTCTGCCCTCTGGAGCGTGAAGCTGGGGCCCTGTGGGTCTCTCTCTCTCTGCCCTCTGGAGCGTGAAGCTGGGGCCTGTGGGTCTCTCTCTCTCTCTCTGGAGCGTGAAGCTGGGCCCTGTGGGTCTCTCTCTCTCTCTCTGGAGCGTGAAGCTGGGCCCTGTGGGTCTCTCTCTCTCTGCCCTCTGGAGCGTGAAGCTGGGGCCTGTGGGTCTCTCTCTCTCTCTCTGGAGCATGAAGCTGGGCCCTGTGGGTCTCTCTCTCTCTCTCTCTGGAGCATGAAGCTGGGCCCTGTGGGTCTCTCTCTCTCTCTCTCTGGAGCATGAAGCTGGGCCCTGTGGGTCTCTCTCTCTCTGCCCTCTGGAGCGTGAAGCTGGGCCCTGTGGGTCTCTCTCTCTCTCTCTCTGGAGCATGAAGCTGGGCCCTGTGGGTCTCTCTCTCTCTCTCTCTGGAGCATGAAGCTGGGCCCCTGTGGGTCTCTCTCTCTCTCTCTGGAGCGTGAAGCTGGGCCCTGTGGGTCTCTCTCTCTCTCTCTCTGGAGCATGAAGCTGGGCCCCTGTGGGTCTCTCTCTCTCTCTCTGGAGCGTGAAGCTGGGCCCTGTGGGTCTCTCTCTCTCTCTCTGGAGCGTGAAGCTGGGCCCTGTGGGTCTCTCTCTCTCTCTCTGGAGCGTGAAGCTGGGCCCTGTGGGTCTCTCTCTCTCTCTGCCCTCTGGAGCGTGAAGCTGGGCCCTGTGGGTCTCTCTCTCTCTGCCCTCTGGAGCGTGAAGCTGGGCCCTGTGGGTCTCTCTCTCTCTCTGCCCTCTGGAGCATGAAGCTGGGCCCTGTGGGTCTCTCTCTCTCTGCCCTCTGGAGCATGAAGCTGGGCCCCTGTGGGTCTCTCTCTCTCTGCCCTCTGGAGCATGAAGCTGGGCCCTGTGGGTCTCTCTCTCTCTGCCCTCTGGAGCATGAAGCTGGGCCCTGTGGGTCTCTCTCTCTCTGCCCTCTGGAGCATGAAGCTGGGCCCTGTGGGTCTCTCTCTCTCTGCCCTCTGGAGCGTGAAGCTGGGCCCCTGTGGGTCTCTCTCTCTCTGCCCTCTGGAGCGTGAAGCTGGGCCCTGTGGGTCTCTCTCTCTCTCTCTGGAGCGTGAAGCTGGGCCCTGTGGGTCTCTCTCTCTCTGCCCTCTGGAGCATGAAGCTGGGCCCTGTGGGTCTCTCTCTCTCTGCCCTCTGGAGCGTGAAGCTGGGGCCTGTGGGTCTCTCTCTCTCTCTCTCTGGAGCATGAAGCTGGCCCCTGTGGGTCTCTCTCTCTCTGCCCTCTGGAGCGTGAAGCTGGGCCCTGTGGGTCTCTCTCTCTCTGCCCTCTGGAGCATGAAGCTGGGCCCTGTGGGTCTCTCTCTCTCTCTGCCCTCTGGAGCGTGAAGCTGGGCCCTGTGGGTCTCTCTCTCTGCCCTCTGGAGCATGAAGCTGGGCCCTGTGGGTCTCTCTCTCTGCCCTCTGGAGTGTGAAGCTGGGCCCCTGTGGGTCTCTCTCTCTGCCCTCTGGAGCGTGAAGCTGGGCCCTGTGGGTCTCTCTCTCTCTGCCCTCTGGAGCGTGAAGCTGGGCCCTGTGGGTCTCTCTCTCTCTGCCCTCTGGAGCATGAAGCTGGGCCCTGTGGGTCTCTCTCTCTGCCCTCTGGAGCATGAAGCTGGGCCCTGTGGGTCTCTCTCTCTCTGCCCTCTGGAGCATGAAGCTGGGCCCTGTGGGTCTCTCTCTCTCTCTGCCCTCTGGAGCGTGAAGCTGGGCCCTGTGGGTCTCTCTCTCTCTCTCTGGAGCGTGAAGCTGGGCCCTGTGGGTCTCTCTCTCTCTGCCCTCTGGAGCGTGAAGCTGGGCCCTGTGGGTCTCTCTCTCTCTCTCTGGAGCGTGAAGCTGGGCCCTGTGGGTCTCTCTCTCTCTCTCTCTGGAGCATGAAGCTGGGCCCTGTGGGTCTCTCTCTCTCTGCCCTCTGGAGCGTGAAGCTGGGCCCTGTGGGTCTCTCTCTCTCTCTCTCTGGAGCATGAAGCTGGCCCCTGTGGGTCTCTCTCTCTCTGCCCTCTGGAGCGTGAAGCTGGGCCCTGTGGGTCTCTCTCTCTCTCTCTGGAGCGTGAAGCTGGGCCCTGTGGGTCTCTCTCTCTGCCCTCTGGAGCGTGAAGCTGGGCCCTGTGGGTCTCTCTCTCTCTGCCCTCTGGAGCGTGAAGCTGGGCCCTGTGGGTCTCTCTCTCTGCCCTCTGGAGCGTGAAGCTGGGCCCTGTGGGTCTCTCTCTCTCTGCCCTCTGGAGCGTGAAGCTGGGCCCTGTGGGTCTCTCTCTCTGCCCTCTGGAGCGTGAAGCTGGGCCCTGTGGGTCTCTCTCTCTGCCCTCTGGAGCGTGAAGCTGGGCCCTGTGGGTCTCTCTCTCTCTGCCCTCTGGAGCGTGAAGCTGGGCCTGTGGGTCTCTCTCTCTCTCTCTGGAGCGTGAAGCTGGGCCCTGTGGGTCTCTCTCTCTCTCTCTCTGGAGCGTGAAGCTGGGCCCTGTGGGTCTCTCTCTCTCTGCCCTCTGGAGCGTGAAGCTGGGCCCTGTGGGTCTCTCTCTCTGCCCTCTGGAGCGTGAAGCTGGGCCCTGTGGGTCTCTCTCTCTCTGCCCTCTGGAGCGTGAAGCTGGGCCCTGTGGGTCTCTCTCTCTCTGCCCTCTGGAGCGTGAAGCTGGGGCCCTGTGGGTCTCTCTCTCTCTCTCTCTGGAGCATGAAGCTGGGCCCTGTGGGTCTCTCTCTCTCTCTCTCTGGAGCATGAAGCTGGGCCCTGTGGGTCTCTCTCTCTCTCTCTGGAGCATGAAGCTGGGCCCTGTGGGTCTCTCTCTCTCTCTCTGGAGCGTGAAGCTGGGCCCTGTGGGTCTCTCTCTCTGCCCTCTGGAGCATGAAGCTGGGCCCTGTGGGTCTCTCTCTCTCTGCCCTCTGGAGCATGAAGCTGGGCCCTGTGGGTCTCTCTCTCTCTGCCCTCTGGAGCGTGAAGCTGGGGCCTGTGGGTCTCTCTCTCTCTCTCTCTGGAGCGTGAAGCTGGGCCCTGTGGGTCTCTCTCTCTCTCTCTGGAGCGTGAAGCTGGGCCCCTGTGGGTCTCTCTCTCTCTGCCCTCTGGAGCGTGAAGCTGGGCCCTGTGGGTCTCTCTCTCTCTGCCCTCTGGAGCGTGAAGCTGGGCCCTGTGGGTCTCTCTCTCTGCCCTCTGGAGCATGAAGCTGGGCCCTGTGGGTCTCTCTCTCTCTGCCCTCTGGAGCGTGAAGCTGGGCCCTGTGGGTCTCTCTCTCTCTCTCTCTGGAGCATGAAGCTGGGCCCTGTGGGTCTCTCTCTCTCTGCCCTCTGGAGCATGAAGCTGGGCCCTGTGGGTCTCTCTCTCTCTGCCCTCTGGAGCATGAAGCTGGGCCCCTGTGGGTCTCTCTCTCTCTGCCCTCTGGAGCATGAAGCTGGGCCCTGTGGGTCTCTCTCTCTCTCTCTGGAGCATGAAGCTGGGCCCTGTGGGTCTCTCTCTCTCTGCCCTCTGGAGCATGAAGCTGGGCCCTGTGGGTCTCTCTCTCTCTCTCTGGAGCGTGAAGCTGGGCCCTGTGGGTCTCTCTCTCTGCCCTCTGGAGCATGAAGCTGGGCCCTGTGGGTCTCTCTCTCTCTGCCCTCTGGAGCATGAAGCTGGGCCCTGTGGGTCTCTCTCTCTCTGCCCTCTGGAGCATGAAGCTGGGCCCCTGTGGGTCTCTCTCTCTCTGCCCTCTGGAGCATGAAGCTGGGCCCCTGTGGGTCTCTCTCTCTCTGCCCTCTGGAGCATGAAGCTGGGCCCCTGTGGGTCTCTCTCTCTGCCCTCTGGAGCGTGAAGCTGGGCCCTGTGGGTCTCTCTCTCTCTGCCCTCTGGAGCGTGAAGCTGGGCCCTGTGGGTCTCTCTCTCTCTCTCTCTGGAGCGTGAAGCTGGGCCCTGTGGGTCTCTCTCTCTGCCCTCTGGAGCATGAAGCTGGGCCCTGTGGGTCTCTCTCTCTGCCCTCTGGAGCATGAAGCTGGGCCCTGTGGGTCTCTCTCTCTGCCCTCTGGAGCATGAAGCTGGGCCCCTGTGGGTCTCTCTCTCTCTGCCCTCTGGAGCATGAAGCTGGGCCCTGTGGGTCTCTCTCTCTCTGCCCTCTGGAGCGTGAAGCTGGGCCCTGTGGGTCTCTCTCTCTCTGCCCTCTGGAGCATGAAGCTGGGCCCCTGTGGGTCTCTCTCTCTGCCCTCTGGAGCGTGAAGCTGGGCCCTGTGGGTCTCTCTCTCTCTGCCCTCTGGAGCGTGAAGCTGGGCCCTGTGGGTCTCTCTCTCTCTGCCCTCTGGAGCGTGAAGCTGGGCCCTGTGGGTCTCTCTCTCTCTGCCCTCTGGAGCATGAAGCTGGGCCCTGTGGGTCTCTCTCTCTCTCTCTCTGGAGCATGAAGCTGGGCCCTGTGGGTCTCTCTCTCTCTGCCCTCTGGAGCGTGAAGCTGGGCCCTGTGGGTCTCTCTCTCTCTGCCCTCTGGAGCGTGAAGCTGGGCCCTGTGGGTCTCTCTCTCTCTGCCCTCTGGAGCATGAAGCTGGGCCCTGTGGGTCTCTCTCTCTCTCTCTCTGGAGCGTGAAGCTGGGCCCTGTGGGTCTCTCTCTCTCTCTCTCTGGAGCGTGAAGCTGGGGCCCTGTGGGTCTCTCTCTCTCTGCCCTCTGGAGCGTGAAGCTGGGCCCTGTGGGTCTCTCTCTCTCTCTCTCTGGAGCGTGAAGCTGGGCCCTGTGGGTCTCTCTCTCTCTCTCTCTGGAGCGTGAAGCTGGGCCCTGTGGGTCTCTCTCTCTCTGCCCTCTGGAGCGTGAAGCTGGGCCCTGTGGGTCTCTCTCTCTCTCTCTCTCTGGAGCATGAAGCTGGGCCCTGTGGGTCTCTCTCTCTCTGCCCTCTGGAGCATGAAGCTGGGCCCTGTGGGTCTCTCTCTCTCTGGAGCGTGAAGCTGGGCCCTGTGGGTCTCTCTCTCTCTGCCCTCTGGAGCGTGAAGCTGGGCCCTGTGGGTCTCTCTCTCTCTGCCCTCTGGAGCGTGAAGCTGGGCCCTGTGGGTCTCTCTCTCTCTGGAGCGTGAAGCTGGGCCCTGTGGGTCTCTCTCTCTCTGCCCTCTGGAGCATGAAGCTGGGCCCTGTGGGTCTCTCTCTCTCTGGAGCGTGAAGCTGGGCCCTGTGGGTCTCTCTCTCTCTCTCTCTGGAGCATGAAGCTGGGCCCTGTGGGTCTCTCTCTCTCTCTCTGGAGCATGAAGCTGGGCCCTGTGGGTCTCTCTCTCTCTGCCCTCTGGAGCGTGAAGCTGGGCCCTGTGGGTCTCTCTCTCTCTCTCTCTGGAGCATGAAGCTGGGCCCTGTGGGTCTCTCTCTCTCTGGAGCGTGAAGCTGGGCCCTGTGGGTCTCTCTCTCTCTCTCTCTGGAGCGTGAAGCTGGGCCCTGTGGGTCTCTCTCTCTCTGCCCTCTGGAGCATGAAGCTGGGCCCTGTGGGTCTCTCTCTCTCTCTCTCTGGAGCGTGAAGCTGGGCCCTGTGGGTCTCTCTCTCTGCCCTCTGGAGCGTGAAGCTGGGCCCTGTGGGTCTCTCTCTCTCTCTCTCTGGAGCATGAAGCTGGGCCCTGTGGGTCTCTCTCTCTCTCTCTGGAGCATGAAGCTGGGCCCTGTGGGTCTCTCTCTCTCTCTCTGGAGCGTGAAGCTGGGCCCTGTGGGTCTCTCTCTCTCTCTCTCTGGAGCATGAAGCTGGGCCCTGTGGGTCTCTCTCTCTCTGCCCTCTGGAGCGTGAAGCTGGGCCCTGTGGGTCTCTCTCTCTCTCTCTCTCTGGAGCATGAAGCTGGGCCCTGTGGGTCTCTCTCTCTCTGCCCTCTGGAGCATGAAGCTGGGCCCTGTGGGTCTCTCTCTGCCCTCTGGAGCATGAAGCTGGGCCCTGTGGGTCTCTCTCTCTCTGCCCTCTGGAGCATGAAGCTGGGCCCTGTGGGTCTCTCTCTCTCTGCCCTCTGGAGCGTGAAGCTGGGCCCTGTGGGTCTCTCTCTCTGCCCTCTGGAGCGTGAAGCTGGGCCCTGTGGGTCTCTCTCTCTCTCTCTCTGGAGCGTGAAGCTGGGCCCTGTGGGTCTCTCTCTCTCTGCCCTCTGGAGCATGAAGCTGGGCCCTGTGGGTCTCTCTCTCTCTCTCTCTGGAGCATGAAGCTGGGCCCTGTGGGTCTCTCTCTCTCTGCCCTCTGGAGCATGAAGCTGGGCCCTGTGGGTCTCTCTCTCTGCCCTCTGGAGCATGAAGCTGGGCCCTGTGGGTCTCTCTCTCTCTGCCCTCTGGAGCATGAAGCTGGGCCCTGTGGGTCTCTCTCTCTCTCTCTCTCTGGAGCGTGAAGCTGGGCCCTGTGGGTCTCTCTCTCTCTGCCCTCTGGAGCGTGAAGCTGGGCCCTGTGGGTCTCTCTCTCTCTGCCCTCTGGAGCGTGAAGCTGGGCCCTGTGGGTCTCTCTCTCTCTGCCCTCTGGAGCGTGAAGCTGGGCCCTGTGGGTCTCTCTCTCTGCCCTCTGGAGCATGAAGCTGGGCCCTGTGGGTCTCTCTCTCTGGAGCGTGAAGCTGGGCCCTGTGGGTCTCTCTCTCTCTCTCTGGAGCGTGAAGCTGGCCCCTGTGGGTCTCTCTCTCTCTGCCCTCTGGAGCATGAAGCTGGGCCCTGTGGGTCTCTCTCTCTCTGCCCTCTGGAGCGTGAAGCTGGGCCCTGTGGGTCTCTCTCTCTCTCTCTCTGGAGCGTGAAGCTGGGCCCTGTGGGTCTCTCTCTCTCTGCCCTCTGGAGCATGAAGCTGGGCCCTGTGGGTCTCTCTCTCTCTGCCCTCTGGAGCGTGAAGCTGGGCCCTGAGGGTCTCTCTCTGCCCTCTGGAGCGTGAAGCTGGGCCCTGTGGGTCTCTCTCTCTCTGCCCTCTGGAGCGTGAAGCTGGGCCCTGTGGGTCTCTCTCTCTCTGCCCTCTGGAGCGTGAAGCTGGCCCCTGTGGGTCTCTCTCTCTCTGCCCTCTGGAGCATGAAGCTGGGCCCTGTGGGTCTCTCTCTCTCTGCCCTCTGGAGCATGAAGCTGGGCCCTGTGGGTCTCTCTCTCTCTCTGGAGCATGAAGCTGGGCCCTGTGGGTCTCTCTCTGCCCTCTGGAGCATGAAGCTGGGCCCTGTGGGTCTCTCTCTCTCTGCCCTCTGGAGCGTGAAGCTGGGCCCTGTGGGTCTCTCTCTCTCTGGAGCGTGAAGCTGGGCCCCCTGTGGGTCTCTCTCTCTCTGGAGCGTGAAGCTGGGCCCTGTGGGTCTCTCTCTCTCTCTCTGGAGCGTGAAGCTGGGCCCTGTGGGTCTCTCTCTCTGCCCTCTGGAGCGTGAAGCTGGGCCCTGTGGGTCTCTCTCTCTCTGCCCTCTGGAGCATGAAGCTGGGCCCTGTGGGTCTCTCTCTCTGCCCTCTGGAGCATGAAGCTGGGCCCTGTGGGTCTCTCTCTCTCTCTCTGGAGCGTGAAGCTGGGCCCTGTGGGTCTCTCTCTCTCTCTCTCTGGAGCGTGAAGCTGGGCCCTGTGGGTCTCTCTCTCTCTCTCTGGAGCGTGAAGCTGGGCCCTGTGGGTCTCTCTCTCTCTCTCTCTCTGGAGCATGAAGCTGGGCCCTGTGGGTCTCTCTCTCTCTGCCCTCTGGAGCGTGAAGCTGGGCCCTGTGGGTCTCTCTCTCTCTGCCCTCTGGAGCGTGAAGCTGGGCCCTGTGGGTCTCTCTCTCTGCCCTCTGGAGCGTGAAGCTGGGCCCTGTGGGTCTCTCTCTCTGCCCTCTGGAGCATGAAGCTGGGCCCTGTGGGTCTCTCTCTCTCTGCCCTCTGGAGCATGAAGCTGGGCCCTGTGGGTCTCTCTCTCTCTGCCCTCTGGAGCGTGAAGCTGGGCCCTGTGGGTCTCTCTCTGCCCTCTGGAGCGTGAAGCTGGGCCCTGTGGGTCTCTCTCTCTCTGCCCTCTGGAGCATGAAGCTGGGCCCTGTGGGTCTCTCTCTCTCTGCCCTCTGGAGCATGAAGCTGGGCCCTGTGGGTCTCTCTCTCTCTGCCCTCTGGAGCGTGAAGCTGGGCCCCTGTGGGTCTCTCTCTCTCTCTGCCCTCTGGAGCATGAAGCTGGGCCCTGTGGGTCTCTCTCTCTGCCCTCTGGAGCGTGAAGCTGGGCCCTGTGGGTCTCTCTCTCTCTGCCCTCTGGAGCGTGAAGCTGGGCCCTGTGGGTCTCTCTCTCTCTGCCCTCTGGAGCGTGAAGCTGGGCCCTGTGGGTCTCTCTCTCTCTGCCCTCTGGAGCATGAAGCTGGGCCCTGTGGGTCTCTCTCTCTGCCCTCTGGAGCATGAAGCTGGGCCCTGTGGGTCTCTCTCTCTCTCTCTGGAGCGTGAAGCTGGGCCCTGTGGGCTCTCTCTCTCTCTCTCTGGAGCGTGAAGCTGGGCCCTGTGGGTCTCTCTCTCTCTCTCTGGAGCGTGAAGCTGGGCCCTGTGGGTCTCTCTCTCTCTCTCTCTCTGGAGCATGAAGCTGGGCCCTGTGGGTCTCTCTCTCTCTGCCCTCTGGAGCGTGAAGCTGGGCCCTGTGGGTCTCTCTCTCTCTGCCCTCTGGAGCGTGAAGCTGGGCCCTGTGGGTCTCTCTCTCTGCCCTCTGGAGCGTGAAGCTGGGCCCTGTGGGTCTCTCTCTCTGCCCTCTGGAGCGTGAAGCTGGGCCCTGTGGGTCTCTCTCTCTCTCTCTCTGGAGCATGAAGCTGGGCCCTGTGGGTCTCTCTCTCTGCCCTCTGGAGCATGAAGCTGGGCCCTGTGGGTCTCTCTCTCTCTGCCCTCTGGAGCGTGAAGCTGGGCCCTGTGGGTCTCTCTCTGCCCTCTGGAGCGTGAAGCTGGGCCCTGTGGGTCTCTCTCTCTCTGCCCTCTGGAGCATGAAGCTGGGCCCTGTGGGTCTCTCTCTCTCTGCCCTCTGGAGCATGAAGCTGGGCCCTGTGGGTCTCTCTCTCTCTGCCCTCTGGAGCGTGAAGCTGGGCCCCTGTGGGTCTCTCTCTCTCTCTGCCCTCTGGAGCATGAAGCTGGGCCCTGTGGGTCTCTCTCTCTGCCCTCTGGAGCGTGAAGCTGGGCCCTGTGGGTCTCTCTCTCTCTGCCCTCTGGAGCGTGAAGCTGGGCCCTGTGGGTCTCTCTCTCTGCCCTCTGGAGCGTGAAGCTGGGCCCTGTGGGTCTCTCTCTCTCTCTCTGGAGCATGAAGCTGGGCCCTGTGGGTCTCTCTCTCTCTCTCTCTGGAGCGTGAAGCTGGGCCCTGTGGGTCTCTCTCTCTCTCTCTGGAGCATGAAGCTGGGGCCCTGTGGGTCTCTCTCTCTCTCTCTGGAGCGTGAAGCTGGGCCCTGTGGGTCTCTCTCTCTGCCCTCTGGAGCGTGAAGCTGGGCCCTGTGGGTCTCTCTCTCTCTCTCTGGAGCGTGAAGCTGGGCCCTGTGGGTCTCTCTCTCTCTCTCTCTGGAGCATGAAGCTGGGCCCTGTGGGTCTCTCTCTCTGCCCTCTGGAGCGTGAAGCTGGGCCCTGTGGGTCTCTCTCTCTCTCTCTCTGGAGCATGAAGCTGGGCCCTGTGGGTCTCTCTCTCTCTGCCCTCTGGAGCGTGAAGCTGGGCCCTGTGGGTCTCTCTCTCTGCCCTCTGGAGCGTGAAGCTGGGCCCTGTGGGTCTCTCTCTCTCTCTCTCTGGAGCATGAAGCTGGGCCCTGTGGGTCTCTCTCTCTCTGCCCTCTGGAGCATGAAGCTGGGCCCTGTGGGTCTCTCTCTCTCTCTCTCTGGAGCGTGAAGCTGGGCCCTGTGGGTCTCTCTCTCTCTCTCTCTCTGGAGCGTGAAGCTGGGCCCTGTGGGTCTCTCTCTCTCTGCCCTCTGGAGCGTGAAGCTGGGCCCTGTGGGTCTCTCTCTCTCTGCCCTCTGGAGCATGAAGCTGGGCCCTGTGGGTCTCTCTCTCTCTGCCCTCTGGAGCATGAAGCTGGGCCCTGTGGGTCTCTCTCTCTCTCTCTCTGGAGCGTGAAGCTGGGCCCTGTGGGTCTCTCTCTCTCTGCCCTCTGGAGCGTGAAGCTGGGCCCTGTGGGTCTCTCTCTCTCTGCCCTCTGGAGCGTGAAGCTGGGCCCTGTGGGTCTCTCTCTCTCTGCCCTCTGGAGCATGAAGCTGGGCCCTGTGGGTCTCTCTCTCTCTGCCCTCTGGAGCGTGAAGCTGGGCCCTGTGGGTCTCTCTCTCTCTGCCCTCTGGAGCATGAAGCTGGGCCCTGTGGGTCTCTCTCTCTGCCCTCTGGAGCGTGAAGCTGGGCCCTGTGGGTCTCTCTCTCTGCCCTCTGGAGCGTGAAGCTGGGCCCTGTGGGTCTCTCTCTCTGCCCTCTGGAGCATGAAGCTGGGCCCTGTGGGTCTCTCTCTCTCTGCCCTCTGGAGCGTGAAGCTGGGCCCTGTGGGTCTCTCTCTCTCTGCCCTCTGGAGCGTGAAGCTGGGCCCTGTGGGTCTCTCTCTCTCTGCCCTCTGGAGCATGAAGCTGGGCCCTGTGGGTCTCTCTCTCTCTGGAGCGTGAAGCTGGGCCCTGTGGGTCTCTCTCTCTCTGCCCTCTGGAGCGTGAAGCTGGGCCCCTGTGGGTCTCTCTCTCTCTCTCTCTGGAGCGTGAAGCTGGGGCCCTGTGGGTCTCTCTCTCTCTGCCCTCTGGAGCGTGAAGCTGGGCCCCTGTGGGTCTCTCTCTCTCTCTCTCTGGAGCATGAAGCTGGGCCCTGTGGGTCTCTCTCTCTGCCCTCTGGAGCGTGAAGCTGGGCCCTGTGGGTCTCTCTCTCTCTGGAGCGTGAAGCTGGGCCCTGTGGGTCTCTCTCTCTCTCTCTCTGGAGCATGAAGCTGGGCCCTGTGGGTCTCTCTCTCTGCCCTCTGGAGCGTGAAGCTGGGCCCTGTGGGTCTCTCTCTCTCTGCCCTCTGGAGCGTGAAGCTGGGCCCTGTGGGTCTCTCTCTCTGCCCTCTGGAGCGTGAAGCTGGGCCCTGTGGGTCTCTCTCTCTCTCTCTGGAGCATGAAGCTGGGCCCTGTGGGTCTCTCTCTCTCTCTCTCTGGAGCGTGAAGCTGGGCCCTGTGGGTCTCTCTCTCTCTCTCTCTGGAGCGTGAAGCTGGGCCCTGTGGGTCTCTCTCTCTCTGCCCTCTGGAGCGTGAAGCTGGGCCCTGTGGGTCTCTCTCTCTCTCTCTCTGGAGCATGAAGCTGGGCCCTGTGGGTCTCTCTCTCTCTGCCCTCTGGAGCGTGAAGCTGGGGCCCTGTGGGTCTCTCTCTCTCTGGTGTTTCAGAGCCCCGGTGTTTCAGAGCCTCTGTGTTTCAGGGCCCCGGTGTTTCAGAGTCCCGGTGTTTCAGGGCCCCGGTGTTTCAGAGCCTCTGTGTTTCAGGGCCCCGGTGTTTCAGAGTCCCGGTGTTTCAGGGCCCCGGTGTTTCAGAGTCCCGGTGTTTCAGGGCCCCGGTGTTTCAGGGGCCCCGGTGTTTCAGAGCCCCGGTGTTTCAGGGCCCCGGTGTTTCAGCGCTCCAGGACTTGGACCATAGCGTATATAAAGCCCAGAGCGTATATAAAGCCCAGAGCGTATATAAAGCCCAGAGCGTATATAAAGCGTTGGGAACGCGGTGCAATGCGGAACGCTCGCGGCTTTGTTGATATTATTCATAAACCTATTATGTTCAAAAGTCTAGCTTTTATTGACTTGATCAGCGCTATAGCTTATTCCAAAAACCATGTGATACCGTTATCACTCTTTAATGGGCGGGCTGTGTGTCCGTCAGTGCTCCTGTCTCGCCCCTAAAACCATAACGATCATTTAAAATCATTATTGTTTGCTCTCAGAACCGCCGGCCCGGTGATGGATGGCGCGCGGCTTCGTTTTATGACTTTTCAATATGGCTTTTATAGCTGCGGCACAAACACAAGTGAATGACTCCCCGCGCGGCTCCGGGTCATATTTAACCCTAAACAACGAGGAAAAGATCATAAGGACGCCGTGAAATATGACCTGGGGGGGGGGGGGGCGGGGAGGGGGGGGGGGGGCTATATAACATGTTTGCAATTCGCCGCAAATATTCTGCTGCATTTCTTGATGGTGAGGTGTCTCGTGATGTCCTGACTGAGGCGGGACCTACCGGGGGATCTTCACGGTGCATGGAGGATAACAGTGATAATAAATACATGTTCTGTGTTCCAGCGGACGGAGGGACATAAAGGGTTAAGGTTCGAGACATTAAGCCTGAAGACACGGGTTATTCTCACGGCTTCGTTCAGATTCAATCTCTCGGCGCCAGAGATCCGCGTCGGACCCACTGCTGACATTTCAAGCTGTATTTGGAAAACTGGGTTTAGAACAAAACACTTCATTGGATAATATAATATAATTTAATATAATATAATTCAATATAATATAATTTAATATAATTATAATTTCGAGAAATGCAACCGTTTCCTGCCACAATAGAAGGTTCATTCAGATGCAATATCTGCATTCTGCAACAATATTATATATAACATTATAAACAACAACCAAAACAACAACAATACTACTAATAATAATACTAATAATACTACTAATAATAATAATAATAATAATAATAATAATACTACTAATAATAATAATAATAATAATACTACTAATAATAATAATACTACTAATAATAACACTACTACTAATAATAATACTAATAACACTACTAATAATAATACTAATAATACTACTAATAATAATACTAATAATAATAACACTACTAATAATAATAATAGTAATAACACTAGTAATAATAATACTAATAATAATAATACTAATAACACTACTAATAATAATACGAATAATACTACTAATAATAATAATACTAATAACACTACTAATAATACTACTAATAATATTACTAATAATAATACTACTACACAGTAAATTTCGCAGAGTTTACTCAGTTTGAGTAAAATTTACTCTGTGAAATTGACTGTACTAATAATAATAACAATAATACGAATATAGCAATAGGTTAACAAATTCACAGTTGTTGTTAAACTGTTATTAAGTTATGATCGTGATTATTATTATTAGTAGTATTGTTGTTGTAGTTGTTTTAATTATATTAGCCTATTATGATGATTATTACTATTATTGTGAACATGATTATTAGTAGCAGCAATAGTAGTAATAATAATAACAATAATAATAAATAATAGGGACATTTTAATTATTTTAAGCATATAGCGCAATAGCCTATACTTTTCGTATCATCTTTTGATGCAAGTTGACGATGTTATCGATCCTCTCATCAAGTTGCCAATTACTATCAATGTCACGACCTCTGCCTGGATTATATACCTTCAGTCGCCTGTCTGTCTGTCTGTCTGTCTGTCTGTCTGTCTGTCTGTCTGTCTGTCTGTCTGTCTGTCTCTCTGTCTGTCTGTCTGTCTGTGTCTGTCTGTCTGTCTGTCTGTCTGTCTGTCTGTCTGTCTGTCTGTCTGTCTGTCTGTCTGTCTGTCTGTCAGTCTGTCTGTCTTTCTGTCTGCCTGTCTGCCTGTCTGTCTGTCTGTCTGTCTGTCTGTCTGCCTGTCTGTCTGTCTGTCTGTCTGTCTGTCTGTCTGCCTGTCTGTCTGTCTGTCTGTCTGTCTGTCTGTCTGTCTGTCTGTCTGTCTGTCTGTCTGTCTGTCTGCCTGTCTGTCTGTCTGTGTGTCTGTCTGTCTGTGTGTCTGTCTGTCTGTCTGTCAGTCTGTCTGTCTGTCTTTCTGTCTGTCTGCCTGTCTGTCTGTCTGTCTGTCTGTCTGTCTGCCTGTCTGTCGTTCTGTCTGTCTGTCTGTCTGCCTGTCTCTCTGTCTGTCTGTGTGTCTGTCTGTCTGTCTGTCTGTCTGTCTGTCTGTCTGTCTGTCTGTCTGTCTGTCTGTCTGTCTGTCTGTATGTATGTATGTCTGCCTGCCTGCCTGTCTGTCTGTCTGTCTGCCTGCCTGCCTGTCTGTCTGTCTGCCTGCCTGGTGAAACGTGTCGCCTGTTTGATCCCCGGCAGGTCTTTTCGTGCGGAGTTGAAGCGGCTGTAATTAGGAGACGGGACGCGCCGGGATCCCGATAACAAGCCGACATCAATCTCACCCAGAAATAAAAATAGACCAACAAACAAACAAACCAACCCGCGGGTTAATGCGGCGCATCTGAGTGGAAAGTAGACATTTTCACGCGCTGGAGATGAGGAGTGACTTTTAATAAAACTGCAAGAAAAACAAATGTAATTCTCTCCGCGGCAGTGAGTCTCTCTCTCTCTCTCTCCGCGGGCGTCTCTCTCTCTCTCTCTCTCTCCGCGGGCGTCTCTCTCTCTCTCCCTCCGCGGGCGTCTCTCTCTCTCTCTCTCTCCCTCCCCGCGGGCGTCTCTCTCTCTCTCGCTCTCTCTCTCCGCGGGCTTCTCTCTCTCTCGCTCTCTCTCCCCCCCTCCCCGCGGGCGTCTCTCTCTCTCTCTCCGCGGGGGTCTCTCTCTCTCTGGCCACCGTAAATGTCCAACCCCCTCCCACCCTCTCCTCCCCATCATATGTATATATTCTCTTTTAGGATCTATAACAGTACTGTATATTTGCATATATGTCACAAATGTAACAGTACTATACACCTGTATGTCATGTATGTCCCTATGCCATAAATGTCATGATGTCATAAATGTCACTATAAATTGAAAATGGGGGACCCTGATGTAAACAAGACGAAAGTCTTTCTCTGGTCTGCATCCCCTTAACAATTGTGTGTATTGAGCTGTACTGTATTGTACCCATTCTGCAATCTGTTAATAAAGTTTTCATTCATTCATTCACTCTCTCTCTCTCTCTAGCTCTCTCTCTCTCAATTCAATTCAATTCAATTCAATTCAAATGGCTTTATTGGCATGACGTACTTCTACATGTTGCCAA